>NC_052614.1:69285688-69651452 GCF_016545825.1 Eucalyptus grandis
ATTTCGAAATTGATTTGGAAGAGAAATCGAAATAGAAATTTTACTCGATTTCTAGAAGAGAAATCGAAATAATTTCACCCACTAAATCCTAATTTCGGTGAGTCCTCCCTCATCTCCTCTACGTCTCTGCCTCCTCCTCCTCATCCGCCACTCTCCTCATTTTATTAAAATAAAAATTTATCATTTTATTTTTATTTTATTAAATTTATTAAAAATAATTTATTTTATTACAAATAAAAATAAATTATTTTATTAAAAATAAATTATTAAATTATTAAATTTATTTTTATTTGCCTTGAGTGTTTTGCCAAATAAATTTATTTTTTATTTTTTTATTTTTATTCATTTTAAAATAAATTTATTCGCAAAATAAAATAAAATAGAATAAATAAAATAAATTTATTTTTAAGGATATTTTTATTTTTTATGATTTATTTTATTTTATTCTTTATTTTTTTGTTACTAAATCATTTTTTTTTTATTTTTATTTTTTATATTAAATGTCGTAGATACAATGGCGGCGTCCGAAAGGAAGAAATTTTGTGTCGTTATCAAACGAATTTTTATTTTTAGAATAAAAAAATTTTGTGTCGTTATCAAACGGTTATTTTTGCTTAGAAACACTTCTAGAATAGAAAAATCTATTTCTGTTCCATAAACTATTTCCAGAATGGTTGTCATGTGCGCCTAAGCGATTGCAGGTCACTTCGTGGAAATTGAACGTTTCGGTGCGTGTACGGACATGGAAATTTGCAGCGGTGTCCCACAAAAAATCAAAATAGTAAATAAAGAAGCAAACTTCGACCACATACTGGAGCCGAGGAGCCAATAAGAGACAAAGCATTGAATTTACAATTTCGAAATCTGAGCTAACTTTGACCACATACGCTTATCTTGTGAGCTTAAATTTATTATTATTTGAGACTTGTTGATAGTGTTAACTGTGTATTTTGGTGTATAATAGTGAGTCCTATCAACTTGAGTATGAGCAGCACCAGCTTTGGATAGAAGCAATTGGGTATAAGCGGCACAACTTGACCGTAACCATTCATTGGTAAGTGGAATCTAGCTAGTAGGTTGTTAATGTAGGAGAATGGACGTGGGCCTAATCTAAACTAAACCACTATAAATTTCATGTACAATTTTCTTTTCTTCAGATTCTTATTGTTTATTGCTACTATTTATTGCACACTTGTTGGGTGATTCAAAGTCTGTGCTACTGCATTCCAGAATCTAACCCTTATTCAAACTTTAATCTTGACTCATTCTATTCTATTTTAATTTGTCAAGATTTTGTACTGTCACCTATTCAAACTTTAAACTTGCTAGCCACCCTCAAATTATACTTCCAACTACGTGATTTGCAGACTGGGATCTTTTTGGTCTAGAAGAAGTTGGTTGCCAAAAGGAAGTGAGTATCCCTCCCGTATGAATAAAAAAGCAGCAGAACTGTTGAAATTGGGATTCCAGGTCAATGATCCATGACCGAGGATCGGCAAGTTTCATATGCTTCTCATCATCTAATTTAGCAAATAAGGTCTGTTTTGGTTGGATCAAGTTAAAATACTCTTCCACCTTGTCAAATGCAATTTTCATGAAGCAAAATGTCGATGAAAATGCTTTGATAGTTGCATTCGGCCTCGCATGCAATCCCTTTTGCGACGATCATCAACCCATTCTCTCTTGGATACATATGAGGAAATGTTAAACTTGACTGATGATATAGCTTATTTAATTAGGATCCATGTGAAGATGGTATGTGTAATAGCACTTACAGACAATACGAGTACTTTTCATGATTACAGACAATAGTGGTCTTAAATAAGCAAAATCATATTGAACTCGTAAAAGAGCTTGAACTGGAGGTTGGGACTTCAAGCTCCTTCCAACATCCGAGTAATTTTCTTCATGGTTGGCCTCAAAGCCGGGTCTTCCTGGATGCACCACAATGCTGTCATCACAAATCTTCTCACCCTCTTTATGTCACTCGATGCCTCCTCATCGCTCTCCACTAGCTTAAGTATGCTCTCGTCGTGGTATGGAGTCATACCCAGGTCAACTAGCACAATTTGAGCTTCAATTTTTGCTTCTGGCTTGTAGTTCTTTCTGCAGCAAATGAGCTCAACCAACAAAATGCCGAAGCTGTAAACATCTACTTTGCTAGAAATAGGCATATTCTGAACCATTTCGGCGCTAAATAACCTCTAGTTCCTCTAAGTCCAGTGGTGGTTCGTGTTTGGTTCGCCATCAACAGCTTAGCTAATCCCAAGTCTGAGATTTTTGCAGTGAGAGAGCCATCAAGAAGAATATTTTGCGGCTTGATGTCGCAATGGATTATATGCCTGGTGCAATCAGTGTAAATAAGAGAGCCCCCCGTGCAACATCGCAGGCAATTTCTGTTCTTCTGTACCAGTTGGGCTTTGAAGCGCCAAATAGGAAATCCGCCAAAGTGCCATTGCTCATGAATTCATACACCAGTAGTCGATGTTGACCTTCATTGCAGTATCCAAGCAACTGCACTAAGTTCTTGTGGTCAGTTCGGCCAATTGCACTCACTTCTCTTTCAAACTCCTTTTCGCTTTCTCCAGTCCTTGTCGCCAACACTTTTACTGCCACGAAGTTTGTATCCTCGGATCCAAGAACACCTTTGTACACTGTTCCAAAAGCACCCCTACCCAATTCTTCTTTGAATCCATATGTTGCTTCGTGAAGCTCTGATAAGTGAAAGTCCGCATGCCTGTAGCTTGATTGATATGGACTGGTCGTGACAACTTAGAATCCCTAGATCGGAAGCTTTTATAAATTAAGTAGCTAATGAGTAAAAGCAAGTTCAAAAATACAGAACTACTCAACAGCACTGATCCAATGATCACCAGAGTTGAGTTCTTGTTCTTCTTCTGGCCGTTTCCTATAGATGTCAAAGTCGAGTCATCTATCCGGACCTTGATCAGAGCTTTCCACCCACACTAGAATCCTTCCTACCACTTAAAAAGAGGGATATTCTTTTTCCTGCAATTTCCATCTTTGAAAACAGCGACTACGCAAAAACAATCGGCCAAGCAAGCCTCTCGGCACCAGTCCTCAGTTTTCGATTCGCTAACCTCGTAGTCAGACTGCGGCCAGTCTGTATTGAGCATGTCACGCAAAGCAAACTGGTCTTTTCAGGCCTACTTCCATCACAACTCTGTGATATGAAGTCCTGTCTACATCCGTTCATCTCATTCGTCGAATCTAACAGAATATATCCAGGGCGCACTGGCATCGGGGCCTCTGATTGTCTGCAAGAGTACAGTAGCTGTTCAAGCCACAAACTCCAGTACCGCCTCGATTGATCCTCGTGCATATATTTGAAGGGACCGGGGAAGAGACCATCGACCAGCGCATTGGCCAGACAGAACTTGAATTTGCCGTCTTAGGGTGGATATATTGCCTGAATACCCCGTCGTATTCAAGGATCGCTCTTTGGTAATATCCGCTTGTTGGAACTAGTTCTGCGGTGATGGTGTTGAGTCTTGTTCCATTCCTGTCCGTGAGGTAGACCTGACCACTTTGATTGAATATCAACCGGAAGCCCATACGGCCAGCGGTGATGGTGTCGGTGGCCCAGTATGCATCTGAGACTCCCAGAGTGGAATAGAGCACGAGATTTCCGTCGGGTTGCAGTGTGAAGAGGAATCTCCCGGTGGAGTAATTCATTTCGGAATAGCGAGCTTTAACATTAGCCCCAAGATCTAACTGCTGCGTAGGCAATATTGTATCCGTTGGTTGGCTGAACGAATCCCACAAGTTGACGTGGTTCGCGCTTGCTAGGATGAAGTTCCCCGTGTCGAGCATGGCCGCATACGCTAAGCCAGTGCCGGTCAGGCCAGAAGACCACAGCTCTCTCCCTCTTGGGTCGGTAAGCACCAGCCCACCATCCGCGGTCAACTGGACTTTCGAACCTTCAGGTGCTAGACTACTGCCATTTGCCGACCAGACTATGGTCTTGTCCTCTATCTTCTCGAACCATATAGCCAACAAATAAGCTCCTGCTCCCATTCTCCGGAAGCCGAAGGAAAACTCACCTGACGGTGACGACCAGGAAGAGTTCTGGTCGTTCGCCGTCAACGAGTTGCCCAAGGTCAAGTTGCCGCCGAACTGAGCTTCGGTGGAAAGGGGAAGTGGAACGAGTATTAGAAGGATTCCTAGTATAACTGAAGCCATGTTTGATGAAACAGGCGTGCTCCTTGAGTTGAGCTACTTCGGCCTTAAGGATGAAACCGGCGTTCTTATAGAGATTTTTCCACTTTTCCATGCCACCAGAGTCTCTCGCGTACGTCCGGTCGTTTATGGCAGGTGAGAGAGGCGACCATTCCTCCTCCGCGTAGATGCAATTTCTCCACAGCGAGTTTGAACTAAAGTTGTGGACAGCCTTTGCCCATGTCAACACGTATATCTATCACTATCTTTGACCAAAAAAAAAAACAAAACAAAACACATATATCTATCTAGAATAATGATTTTACCATATGGTCTGAAGTATTATCAAAGCTCCACCTGTAGTAAAAGGAAAGGATTAATTAAAATAGGAGGTGATATTTGTACATATATTTTATTAGTTAATTTTTTTTTTTGCATTAATAAACCATTTCTTTAACAGCAATTAATAAACCATTTTAAAGTTTATAATGAGTATTGATTTTTACTTGATATTGTTTCTTTTTTTCTTAAAGTATTTAATAGTTCTATTGATATATTCATCAAATTTTCTTCAAAAATTCTTATATTAATATGATCGATTTAATTTTTCTGATAATAATATCTCCGTGAATTTATCTTTCTTCATTTTCTTTATTTTTCCCTTTTTTCTTATTTAGAAATCAATGGTGAAAGAGAACTTGTTAAACTTAGAATAAGGCGTCCCCGCTCCATAAGCTTGACAGGACCAGATACATTTTCAAGGAACGCACTTGGAAAACACCAAAGTTCGTCGTATATGTTTAGTTGGAGATTTTTTGAGATGAAAGTGATGGAAGAAGAAGGCAGGGCCAGCAGTCGATTCAATCCCCATGAATTCAAACCGACTACAAGTTGCTCCGCGGAAATTTTTTTTTTTTTTTTTTTTTTTTTTTGGTGGAAAGATAACTTATATTAGATTAGAAATCAATACAAGCAGGTGCCCTAGCGTCCGAAGAGATAATGGGCCCGTTTGGTTCGGCTTTTGGAAATGCATTTGCCAAAATGCAAATACCTTTGGGTGAATGGGGTTTTCCAAATGCAAATATCGTTTGGTAAAATTTGCTTTGAAATGCAACTTTGGCCAAAATACCGTTTGGTAAAATTTGCATTTGTAAATGACTTTATTAAATTAAAAAAACAAAAAAATTCTATTTTCTTTTTAGAAATCCGGCCACCCAGACCGCCGGATCCGACGGCCGAACCGCGGATCCGGCGGCTCGGATGGCCGGATCTGTCGCCACTGGGGTCGCGCGACCCGGCGACGCCAGGGTCGCGCGACCCCGGGCGACGGTCGCCGGGGTCGCGCGACCCAGGCGACGGTCGCCGGGTCGCGCGACCCGGGCGACGGCCGCTCGAGGTCGCGCGACCCAAGCGACCGTCGCCTGGGTCGCGCGACCTCGGGCGACGGCCGCTGGGTCGCGCGACCTCAGCGGCCGCCCGGGATCGCGAGATTCAGGCGTCGCCGAGGTCCGGCGACGGTCGCCGGGGGGGGACCCTTGGCGGCGGTTGCCGGCGCATTACCGCGCGCGACCCCTTGGCCGGCGGTCGTCGGCCTCCGGTCGGCTTCTCTCCGGTGAAGATGAACAGTGGAAGTTGCATTCCGAAAATGCAACTTCCCAATGGACCTCTCCCCCTCCATTCCCCCAAAGCCCTTTCAACTCCCTTGGAGATGCAATTGCATCCCCCCAAAGCCCTCAAAAAGTTGAACCAAACACCTTCAGCATTTGGCCAAGGGCCTTTGGAGCCCCAAAGTCCCTTCCAAATGCTGAACCAAACAGGGCCAATATTTAGGAAAATAGATGGAGGGAAGAGAAGCCAGCTTGTAGGTGGGCCTTGATCCCTGTGGGCTTTAGCGGCCGATCGGCTGCTAGGTTTGCCTAACGCCGAACATGTTGAAGCAAGAGATTAGGGCATTGCTGAAGAAGATCGCTGAGAATCGCGAAGAGATGGCGTTCCGTCCATGGTGGCCGTTGTTTCTGCCGAACTATCTCCACCAACTTTAAGCAATCAGATTCGATCACAAAGTGCTAAAGATGGAGTCCCTATTTGGATCAGCCGTTGAAGAGCGGATATGAGGGCATAGATCTCGGCTTGGAAAGCCGAATGGGCAGGCACAGATCTGGTAAGCACATCGATTAAAATACCTTTACTATCTCTGTAAATACAAGCAATTGATCCTTTCTCCGATTCCATGCGAAAAGCCCCATCAATATTACACTTTATATATCCCTCCGCAGGCGGTTTCCATCCCCGATCTAAACGACCAATTTGTTGTTGATCTTCGTGGCGAGGTTGTAAAATACCTGCTCGAAAGTACGTGAAATTTGCATTGAGCATGTGACCGATCAATGCTTCCGGCAGCGGCATTGTGCGGTCTTGTGCAACTTGGAGAGGAATGATTACTGTTGGAACCAAAAGGATTTGGAGGGAGAGAGTGCACACACAAAGAGAGACTATATTACACAATATGTCTTGTAAAAGGCTTAATGGAGTACACACACAAGCTTTGCTAAGCTTATAACTCTCTCTACAATCTCACTCTCTCACTGTCTCTCCCTACTCTAAATAAACTAACGTAACCCTATATTTATAAGCATCTTCACCACATGGACTTCAAACTTGCAAGAGTTAAAGTTAAACTTTTCTTCTTGGCAGTCAAAAAGGTGGGCTGCGTTTCCTTCACGTGCAAGTACTAGCAAAGTTAAACTTTGCTTCTTGCTCCTTGAAGGCTCCAGTAACAATTATACTATTATTTTAATATGTGCCCATTCATTCCTTCATGGGAACACTTGCTGCCCACGTCCAGACTTCATGCATAATGGACTTCTTGTTTTTATATTAGGTGTTGACTCCAACACTCTCCCTCAACACCTAATACTCTTCTTCTATAGCATTTGATATTCATCTTCTTCAGTTGCCTCGGCAACTGTGACTTCCAACTGAGCTTTGCGAAGCTCGGATTTCATCAATGCTATTTCACTTTGCGTATCAGTCTCTTTTTCCTTCTCATGGAGCTTTTTTTCTACAATCTTCCATTTGTTTTTGCCCTTGGGGATCTTCTTCTCTGGGCGACATTTCTTGAGCCTTTGCAATTCCTTGAGCTCGTACCGGAGCTTCTCGTGCTCCATTTCTTTGAGCTTGAGCTCCTTGTCCTTTTGCTTCAGCATTTCATCCTTCTCTTTCAACATCTCCCGCATCTCTTGCAGTTCCTTCTCACGACCGCTTGTTGAAGCTGCTTCTTGCTTCTTCGAGCTTGCCCATGGCTTGTTCTTCTTTTGGGGATGTCTCAATGGCTATCACATCATCTGCCTTGATGATACCGGTGGCTACAGGCTCTTCTTGCTCCTCTGCTGCAACAATCGCTTGGAGACTCCATTCTTTATTACTATGGTTCTTCTTCTTGGTAAAAGTGGTAGCATCTCCTTTTACCTGCTTGAACCAACAAACTCTAGCAAAGTGACCTACTTTGCCACAAATGTAGCATCGTTTGCTATGCCTTTTGTTGTCTTTGTCACAGTCTCGGTGTGCTCTCCCTGGTTGAGTGCTTCTCGCTATTGGTTGCCTTTTCCATTCACTATGACTTTTCCACCGTTTGCCATTCCTAATGCCGACATCATTTCTCCATTGGCTCTTGAAACCTCTTTTATTTCTAGAGAGAGTACGCACATCATCCACGGTACATGCTAGCACCACATCTTCATCATCATTGACGATATGTGCATGTTCCGTCACCTCTGCTCGACATTCGGATTTGTAATGTCCGAATTTATTGCACTTGAAACACCTGACTTTTGACTTGTCACGTGTTCTATATCTGCTAGTGAAATTTGAATTTTCACCCCTACCTCGGGTACCTCCATGACCTTGTCCACCTTGATAATCTCCTTGATTTGATTGAACAACCCGACTCTGCAATACCTGCTCGGGATACGAACCGATGGACTTTTGATTCATTCTTTGCTCATGCGAGCATAATGAACCCATCAACCGCTCCAACGTCATGGTTGATATATCTTGGCCTTCTTCGATCGCCGCAACCACGTAGTCAAATCTTTCAGTCAAAGACCTCAAGATTTTTTCTACGACTCGTACATCTTGGAATTCTTCACCATTAACCCTCAATTGGTTAACGATGGTTTGTACACGATCAAAGTACGCCGAGATAGATTCAGAGTCATTCATGCGTAAAGACTCAAAATCTCCTCGAAGTGTTTGGAGCCGCACCCGCCTGACACGATCATCGCCTTTGTAGGATTTTTGCAATATATCCCATGCTTCTTTCGCAGTCTCCGCGCTCGATATTTTCTCAAATATCGTCTCCTCCACGGCTTGAAAGATCGTAAATAATGCTTTCTGATCTTTCTTCCGAGTTTCCACCAATAAATCTTTCTCCGTCTTTCTTAAAGCATCGAATGCTTCGGCATCGGCCACTTCGATGTAGCCGTTCTCCACCAGGTTCCACAAATCTTGGGATTTGAAAAGAACCTTCATCTGGACGGACCAGTTGTTGTAATTCTTTCCGTTCAACTTTGGGAGTAGCAGTTGAACAGAGTTGGTGGAAGCCATTGCTAGCTTTGAGTTCACGATCCTTGATCGACTGCTCTAGGTTCTCGGTCTCCGGCCGCTGGTTTTGATACTCCGATTCCTGACCTCCTAGGCTCTGACACTCCAATCCTTGGCGTGCTCTGGATTCACAATCCCTGACCGCTAGCTTTAACACGGTCCCTGGCCGACTAGCTCTGATACCAATTGTTGGAACCAAAAGGATTTGGAGGGAGAGAGTGCACACACAAAGAGAGACTATATTACACAATATGCCTTGTAAAGGCTTAATGGAGTATACACACACAAGCTTTGCTAAGCTTATAACTCTCTCTACAATCTCACTCTCTCACTGTCTCTCTCCCTACTCTAAATAAACTAACGTAACCCTATATTTATAAGCATCTTCATCACATGGACTTCAAACTTGCAAGAGTTAAAGTTAAACTTTTCTTCTTGGCAGTCAAAAAGGTGGGCTGCGTTTCCTTCACGTGCAAGTACTAGCAAAGTTAAACTTTGCTTCTTGCTCCTTGAAGGCTCCAGTAACAATTATACTATTATTTTAATATGTGCCCATTCATTCCTTCATGGGAACACTTGCTGCCCACGTCCAGACTTCATGCATAATGGACTTCTTGTTTTTATATTAGGTGTTGACTCCAACAACAACAATAATGAACGAAATTGATTCAGCAGACACTCTCCAAAAGTTTGCATCCAGGAATTCCGAATTTTGAGACCGATATGTTGGGCTAAATGGATGTCACGGTGACATAAAGATATCATGCTCGTGGAGTTTACAACATCATGCAATACTTCCCACATCTAAAAGCAATTTGGTTTCCATTTAGTATAAATGATCAGTTCACAAAAGGGGAGTGTTCCTTTATATAGATTACTGCATAAGAGGTAACTATCTACAGTTTTCTGCACATCTTTGATCTTACTGTCAAGAGTCTCTGCAACTTCGGCATATCAGTCACGGCAAAAGTATTCCCGCGCCACCGTGATAATGCCAGCCAAAACTTCCTGTTTATACATTCGTCCCGCAAATAAATTACAACCCGCCGCTTTCGACAATGCTCGACTAGTAAGGCGAAGGGCTAATTTTCCAGGGTTTGTAGGGTTTGATCAAGGGCCTGAGCTTAAAATGAGCGGCTTCCAATAAGCTCCGTGCTGCATGAATCCCACAAAATCTGGCCTGATCGAGTAGGAATTTTCCTGGATAAATTCCCGAATGCTCAACGGGCTATACTAGAATAGTTTTAAAAGGCGAGCAAACTGTAGTCTTAATCTCTTCCATCTGCTCCTAATGAGTGTCGGGTGCAATGCCAACACGTGCTCAGGCATAAAATCATGTCTTGTCAATATCCCACCACTGGCGATCTCTGCAATAAAAAAAGTGTCGAGATTAAAATAAAAACATAGAAGAACATGTTCAACTAGAGCAGAATGTTATTGCAATAATTAAGCACCCAGTCGCATTGAAGTATCGCACCAAATACCCGCAAGAGACGAGATGAAAAATCAATTGTCATCCCTTACCATGATCTACTCTGATTTTCTAGTGAAACTAGGAAGCCACCAAATGTCAAGCAGCCATATATACAGAAATTCAGCTAAACGGAGAGGAAAACGTCTTAGCGCAAAGCTGAGCTAGTGAAGCTACAGAAGTATTTGGCAGTCCTCACCAAAAAGGGTCAAACTTGCACATAAGAAAGATAACCGAGTAAAATAAGAATGGAAGAGGTGAGGGTGCGAAAATCAAGTATGTGAGGCCAAAGGAAGATGGTATTGATGTGATTCTGAAAAATGGCCCAATTTGCTGAAAAGAAGGAAGGCATCAATGTTTTTCATACATCGTCAATTGCTCCAACCAAAAAGAAAAAGTCCATTTTGCTAGTAGACACAGGACTAGAGCTATGAGCAAGATCACCGAATGATTATGTAGTACTCTATTTAAATTAACAGTAGAGTATTTCGATGCCAAAAGACAAAAAGAGCGATAGAATAGCTTTTGATAGAATTAAAGAAGTGAAAATGAGAGCTTACGCCAGAGATTTAAGGTATCACCAGTAGATGTCTCAAGCCAACTTCCCGGAAAAGTATGAGAGCCTTCGCAAGTGACATTGTCTCCACAACCGTGTAAGGTGAAGCATTAGTAAAAGGATGTAAATCCAAGAACATCTCCATCTCTTCTTCAGTCAAGTCTATATCTTCTATCATGTTATAATGACCTGATCCCCTCTTCATGAAGTCCTCTGCTGAAATCTGCTCAAAGGCATCAATATCCGTCGGAACTGGATCAGACAAAAAAGCTTTCTTCTTTAAAAGCTCCATCAGATGAGCACGGAGAATTAAACCATACAGAAAGGGGGACTCTGAATGTGGAGGTTCATCAATTACAGGAAACCCGTTGTGCCTTGTAGTTCGCGACACATGTACCACATTAGCGACCTTCTCGATGCCATGAAACAGCTGAAGGGGCCCACTCACTACATCACCAACTGTTAATTGTCTCGTATATGGCTCGGCATGGGTCTCAAGGTAAGGAAAGCCCTTTGCTTTCGTGATAAGGTCATAGATGTTGCCCTTGAAAGCATCAGCTAGAGTCTTTGAAATAAGAAGAGCCATCATCAAGGGTAGCAACAGCAGATTGTTCGTCAGTTCCAAAAGGATTACACATAGAGAAACCGTCATCCTCATAGATCCACCAAGAAAAGAAGCAGCACCCAGCACAGCAAAAAGACCATGGTTAAGATTGGAATGAGAACCAATCAACATTCCAACCAAACGCCCATAAGATGCACCAGTAACTATTACAGGAACGAAAAGGCCAGCAGGAGCGACAATGCCATAGCTAAGTATACTCAAGAAATAACATGTGACAAAGAATATAATTATAGAAGAGTACTGGAACTCGTCATCCGTGCCCTTGCTAAAGAGATTTTTGATTGCATCATCATTCGTGTTAAATATTAGGCTGGCAAGATCATTGTAATGTCCAGGAGGACATTGAAACTTCTTTTTAGTTGCCAGATCGGCCTATTGTGGGACAGGCTTCTCCAGCATCGGCCGGACAAACTCGACAAGAGGCCGGACAAACTCGACAAGATGCCAGCCACGGTAGTCCAAACAGGAGACACGACGTGAAAATTGAAATCCAGCAAGCAAGCACAATTTTGTAGGCAATGCCCTTTCTGAAAGAACAAGGTCATTGTTGTAATCAGTTTATTGTTACCGCATAATCACATACTCGCGATTACTGAGAAGTAAAGGAAAGAGAACTTACTCGTTGATGAGGTTGTAGATACGAAGAACCTTCTCCAGGAAGAAGTTATACAAGCTACCCAACAATCCACCTATCATACCAAGGAGAAGTACAGGAGGTACATCAACAATGTGATAGGCAACATTTGATGAGGTAACATCGTACATTATCAGCCCTCCTTTCCCAAAAAGCCCACATTTCCCACTCAAACAGACGTCAATGAGAGCCCTCAGCACGATTGCCACTACAGCTGTAGTAAAGAAAGCTCTCCACAACAGGGCACTTCTCCACCTGTAAAAGAAAATAAAGATTATGCCGTGCAAAGACATCACATATTTCCATGGAATATAAAATACTTCAAGGTCTCAGATAGTCAATAAGCTGCAGCGATACATCTCAAAACCAGATAATAAGTGCAAGGAGAAAGTGCAAACAATTTAAGCAAACACAGCCAAGAACCAAAAACAGGGAGAAACAAACTGGCTGATAGAACCGAAAGGAAGCCCAGAATCATCTCTTCCTGGTAATCAGAATAAGTTAAAATAGGAATTTACATAAACCGTTAATATCAGGAAACCAGATTTCTGTACTTGACCAGCAATTTTTCTCAGCTTTTCAGAACTAAGGTAAATATGATCTGCTAACAAGTCCAATATCCAGGACTTTAAGAACAATGAGATTTTGCATCGCAAGGATTCTAATTGCTAAAATAGACAAATGGAGACATCAGAAGAAAGCAGTGTATCACAACAATTCATCATACCAAGACACCATCTCTTCAAGGGCGAACAGCAAACAACCAACTGGGGCACGAAATGCAGCAGCAATTCCAGCAGCTGATCCACATGTTACAAGGTCTCGCCGATCTCGATCATTCTTGAAATACCGAAGCCACTTCCAAGTTAAACCATATCTCTTTGACCCACCTTGACCCAATAGTGATGCGATACAAGCACCAGTGTGCACCGAGGGTCCAGCCTTGCCAACAAGAAGAGATGATGACACCACACAAACGCTCCCAACAATCTGTCGATTGGAACATGCCCCATGAGACTCTCACAAACTTAAGGGAGAACATACTTAAAGGCTATGCCTTAAAAGACAAATTAGCTGAACAGTTACACTTCCAGGAATAGGGGAAAATATGCAAATAAAGCTTGAACTAGCACTGACATCACAAATTGAACTGTAAAAGAATCCGCTGAACGTAGTTGTTTTTGTTATCCAAAATATTTATATTCCTGAAAATAGTCAAAATTTCAAAAGGGCTTGCAATTTGAGGGTATTAGGTAAGTTCTATTTTAAAAATACTCCTCTTCTAGGTCAGCCAAAACAAATTTTAGTCCTACATATTTCACTGGTCTCAAGGAAGTCTCTAGAAGAACCTCTAGGCCAGTAATCGTCAACGAGCTGATCAGAAATAATGGGTAGATTCATCCTCGCTGCTTTAAAAGAGGGGAGTACAGAGAAAAGACAAGAGGGAATAATTAATAGATTAAATAGATGAAGATAAAAACATACAAGATAAAAATGGCAATGTTCAATAGATATCACGCATGCCAATCTGTAAAAGATCGTGTTAACTCAAATGGCAACTCTTTTACAAGCATAACCATGTTTATACTCTCTTACAAGCCAATCAGGCTCTGCTCTCACATCCAGGATAGGAAGAGATGCTTATGGAAACAGCAATAAGGAAATTTTAAGAAATATACAATTAGAGACCAACGAAGCAAGAAACCACATGCATGAAATTTCACCTTTACATATAATGTTCTCAATGTAAAAATCCCTGGTGCATCCCCACCATTGAGGTAAGCCTTAACTTCCGGTATACCAATACACTTAGAGACCGACAAAGCAAGATACCAAAGGCATGAAATTTCATCTTTACAAACAATGTTCGCAAAGTAAAAATTCCTGGTGCATCCACACCATTGAGGTAAGCCTTAACTTCCGGAATACCCGAGCCAGCAGCAGCTGGTGACACCAATGCTGTAATAAGGGCCGCAAATAAAGTAAGCCCGAAATTGGAAAGAGAAAAAACAAGAAAGGCCATTCCAAACCTGCGAGAGGAATTAGATGATATTACCAAGGTTTCCTCCACTCGGAAGATGAAAAAAGCAAACTTTTACTGACAAAGCAAGTCCAAAGCTTTCTTCTGTGTAGTACATTTTTTATCGGAAATTTCTGCAGTACTCAAGTCTCTGAGAAAAACTAAACAGTTCTGATTGCAAGTTCCTTTGACTCTGCATGCATCCACAGATAACATACGACCCCCACTTTACACCAAGTCTATTGTGATCAATGCTCTTCATCATACATTACGTCAAAAACACAGCAGACGGCAATGATTTTAGCATTGATTTCATTACCTGCGTTGCAACATCATATCTGAAGTGACCACAAACTTAACCCCTGCAAGGTTCTCGACAACTCCACCGAATTTCCCTCAGCTCTGCCACTCGTCCGTCTCTCTTTCATCGCCCAGCTGCAGCCGAACCCTCCACTGTCTCTCCCTCTTGCTGTCTCTCCACCGAACCCACGGATTTCTCCTCGCAGCATCACCTCCACCACTTGCTGCTCCACTGATCCCTGCTCCCCGCAGAACCGACGCCAGCACACCACTCACGCCAGTCCACCTTTCTTCCCCGAAGTCAACCTCAGCTCACGCGGTTTCCCCTCTTCGTTCCCTGCCGCGCCAGCTCACCCCGAATTCTGCTGCACCGAAACAATTCCTTGCATCTTCTTCGTCCGCTTCCCCTGCTGCCACGTTCGTGTCTTCTTTCGGTCCAGTCAACAATTCCCAGCAACGAAGACCAAAGCTGCTCTCTCTCCTTGCTGCGCTGCCTTCGTCCACGACACCACCCACCGAAGCTGCCCCAAAACCGTCTTCTTCCTTCGTCCGTTCAGCCCGCATCAACGGCCCAGCAGCTCGCCAGCCCATCCTCGCCCGCAAGTTCAGCAGGCCCAAGTCTCGCGTCCACACCAGCAGCCCACGAAATCTGCAGCCCATCTTCAGCAACTCAGCCCACACGAGTTTCAGCCCACTTCAGCCCAGCCTCTGGTCCAGCTCACTTGAAGCCCACGAAGCAAGCCCAACCCGCAGCCCAAGCCCAGGACCAAGCCCAGCAGTTTGCGGTGTGCTTGCAAGGCTTGTTTGGCCCGGCCCAAGCTCCCTCGGTGTCGCCGTAGGCCGGAGTTTCGGCTGCCGTCGCGGTGAACTGGTTTTCGCACTAAATCGGTGAGTTTATGCACTAAACTCTATCTAGTAGGCTAATGACGTTTAAATGATGTTTAGTTTCAGTTAATTAGGGATTATGTGGTTAGTTAGATTTTAGATTAGTGATTTAATTAGTGAATTATGCATGTTAAGTGTTGAGATTAAATTAATTAAGGACTAGATAGGATGTGCTATTTATCTAGACAAGTTCGGGAATTTTTCCCGACCCGTTTAGGCGGTTAATTTAGCAATTTTGGCCTAGGTTGGTATTTATGGTAATTAATTGCAATTATTTAATTATTTTTGGTAATTATTTAATTATTAAATATTTTTCGGAAATTAGACCGGGATAGCTAGTGACAGAATTTCATACTAATTGCAATGATATGGTTAATTTATGCAATTGAGTGTTAATTTGTGCAAATTGAGTGCTGATTAGAAGTTTGAGTATTTAATTCCAAAATTTGTGAATTTTGATATTTATTTAGAAAATCCCGGGTGTCGGGTTTTAACACCAAAAATGATTTCATGTACTATATAAACCAATGGGATTTTAAAAAGAATATTATGAATTTTCCGAGTCCAATCTGACCGTGTACCCATACACAACTATTTTCACCGGGTGTTTTTAATACGAAGAAAATAGGCCAGGATCACTAATTTAATTAAGGCATTTGAGTGCAATGCATGGTGTCTGGGCCGAGATTGAATTGTCGTGTGTTGGTTAAGAGAATCCATCCCAAGCGTTTATGCTGGACGTTACCCTGTATGGGATTTGGGTCGCAATAGAGTCTGGACCTATACTCTTTCAGGAAAGCCGTCTTTGAGAGAGGTAACTGTGCTCAATAGGGTGAGATATTGCCTGGCTACGCCAGTAAACCGCCGAACTTCAAGTAGGTCGTACCCTAGAATGGCATAATTATCAATTGGAACGCATGTTAAGTGAAATAGATGCGCCGAATTATGGGACAAAATTGCGTAACATGGTATGGGACGTGTTATAACGATTTGGCCATATAATCAGGACCTCTATAATTTATTTAGTTGAGTAATGCATTTCAATTGTTGCGTGCATCAATTTTATGCATGATGTATGTGAACCGTATTGACCTGCAGAGTGGATCTGAGACGAGGTAAGTCTCTGTGACTGTATGATTGTGTAATTAGGACGCCTCTAGGCGTAATACCCTTCTAATCGAGGTCTGAGATTTATATCTCACCCCGTTGTGGGCTCAAATTTTAGGGCCGTAGAGCGGAGGACCTAGAGCCGAACTAAGGGGATCCGAGAAGTAAGTCAGTTATGACAATTTCTTTTTTAGAGTCGGTTTTGAAATCTTTTGGGTATAGACTTTTGTACATGACTCAATATGTTTATAAAAGCATATTTGTTTGTGAATCTGTTGTCCTGCTTTTTTATTCCGAGATGGTTACTATCGGAGGATTTATTATTTGCTTCCGCATGTGCAATAAAATGAATGGGTTGGCAACTCATCCTGAGAAGTCGCAAATTTTATTGACCATTGAGGGATGGGCGCACGCTTGAGGTTCGGGCGTGACAAATATCACCTACGAGATTGATCATCTTTATTAGAAACAATTTATATACATCAAATCTTTTCGGATGGTAAATAATTTTGGAAACAATTTCCTAATTGTATCGACAAATAGAATTGATGGCCTTTCATCACAATCTTCAAACGGCTCGAAGATTTTCTTGATTGATTCTGTCCAACGGGTTGATTGGAAGAATTTATTTGGAAAATGCTAATGGTCGAGAAGGCATGGAGGAGTATTTAAGGAGGACTCTCCAGTTGTTGAATAGAGTATGTGAAAAGAACAATTTCAAAGTCTGAAACTTACCATTTACTTGTTATTCCTTACTCTGTGCTCAAATTTGTACTCAAGAGAGAGAGAGAGAGAGACTTTGTGAAAGCAGTAAAGACTCTTCACTGTGAAGTCGAGATCATAAGATTGTAAATTTTTTTTTTGATTCTTAGTGGAAACAAGTCAGAAGGCTGTCAACGTGGGAGAGTGGACGTAGGCTTGATCTAAATCGAATCACTATAAATTCTATGTTCATTTCTCATCCTTAAACTCCTTTATTTTATTCGTACTTTAATTTTGTAGTTAAAGTATAAACTCTTTTAAAGTTTGCTGATCATTAGACTCAGTTTCAAAAGCAAAATTTCTTAGTACTCTTTGCAAAAATTATTTTCACACCTATTCACCCATCTCTAGATGTTCATATTAGCACTTTCAACACTAACAGACCATACACATACTATTCATTATGACAGACACCAGATGTCTAAATAATCAAAGTCATATTGAACTAATAAAAGAGGTTGGTCAGGCAAGAAGACCACAGCTCTCTTCCTTTTGGGTCGGCAAGCACTAGTCTGTTGTCGACAGTCAACCAGACTTTCGAACCTTCAGGTGCTAGACTATCGCCATTTGCCGACCAGACTATGGTCTTGTCCTCTATCTTCTCGAACGATATAGCCAACAAATGAGCTCCTGTTCCCATTCTCCGGAACCCAAAGGCGAACTCCCCCGACGGCGAAAGCCAGGAAGAGTTCCTGTCATTTGCTGTTAAGGAGGAGCCAAGGTCAAGTTCCCTCGGTCTGAGCTTTGGCGGAAAGTGGAAGTGGGATGAGTATTAGGATTCCAAACATCACTGAAGTCATGTTAGATGAAACTTGCGTGCTCCTTGAGCTACTTCAGCCTTGTGAACGAAACCAGCATTCTTTATAGATTTCTACTTTGTATCCTACCTTAGTCTCTCCCACAGCTAGTTTGAATCGAATTTGTGGACAGAGTTTGCCCATGTCAACACATATATCTAGAATTATCCTATGATAGTATTCCTTGTTTTTGTTTCTTTTTTGTTGAAGTATATTATTAGTTCTATTTGTTGTTTATCGGCGTCGCAGCGGAAGCGGATCGTATATTTGCAATTATGTCTGAGCTATAGAAATTGATCGAAATAAAACGAGGAACAATAAAAGAAAATGACACCAGAGATTAACGTGGTTCGGTCCGAATGTCGGAACCTACGTCCACAGGGAGAGCCAGCAAATCAATTCACTATAAATCGGAGAATTACAGGATTACAATCACATATGCACTCAAGTATTTCCCAGCCCTACTATACACCCAATACCCACGGTGTTTAACAACTCAACTCACTCACTGGACTCGACTCCGCACAAACCTTTCTGAGCTCTCGTCTCTCACACTCTCTCGAGCTCTTTTCTCTCGCTCTCTCTCTCTCTCTCTCTCTCTCTCGAGCTCTTTTTGCACTCTATCTTGGCATCTTCAGACGTCTTCTTCTTCTATAGGGAGAAGGGCAGAAAACAAGACAAAACAAATAAAAATAAATGGCCTCATTAAATGCAGCGCAGGCGCCCACAAGACAAGCCCACAATCGGCACCGAACGCCCACCATATTTGAAGGCATGCATGCGGATCGTGCATGTGCATGGGCAAGCATTTAATGAGGCGGAAGAGAGTCAACAAACGTGCGCCTATGATCCTTGGAGATAACCGTGAGCTGAGGTGGGCGGCCGTCTTCGAATTTCTTGTTCATGGAGAGAAGCAAGCGTATGACCATCATGCACTGACACACAGGTAGAATAGCTTCTGCCTTCTCTCTTTCTTTATTCTGCCATCCCTCTTTCTTTATCAATAAAATAACAAGAGAAACCCACAAAGAGAAACCGTGAAAGAGGGAATTCGGCGCCTACAAGTGTTGACCAATTTTCTACGTGCATGGCCATGTGCATGCATTTCTTCATGCACTTGCAGCAGGTGGTGGGTCCTTTATTTAATGTAGAATATTGTTGATCCCTTCCTTTTCGGCAGAAGACAATTCTTCTCTGACTTTGCTTGCATGCTTGAAGAATAAAACCCCATGCAGCTTTTGGCTTCTTCCTTCTACGCATACGCACGAAGAGATGGGATTAATGCCGGAACAAGAAAAATTCGAAGACATCACAAAGTCTCCCCTGAACTTTGTTATTTGGCCAAACTTATGCGTATTAATCTAACGGGCTCAAACTTGAGACACGATATAACACTATTAATATATTGAGCACAGTTTACAAAAATTATGTATCACTGATATTAAATTTTTCTGATAATAATATCTATGTAAATTTATTTTTCTTCATTTTCTTTAGTTTTCCCTTCTTTTTTCTAATTGAAATCAATGGTGAAAGAAAACTTTCAAATTTAGAATACGGGCGAGTCTACACCATTACCTTGCCGGGACCCTGATATTTTCCAAAGAAAAGCATGAATTTGGAAGACTTTGACCAAACGTCGTACACGTTAAGTTGGAGATTTTATGAGTTATGGAGAAGAAGTCAGGGCTTGCAGTTGATTCAATCCCTATCGCGGGGATCCAGGCTGACCCCCCTAGCCCCGTGAGGGGCTTGTGGACGGGTAGGTCAATGGGGGTTGAATCTTTTTCGAGGCCAACCCCGGCCTCTACCCAAACTTTCCTAGTGGTCAGAGCCTTTTAATAACGAATTCAAACCGACTAGAGAGTTACTTAATGGAAATTGAATGTTTCAATCATAATTGTAGATATGCTCGGACGTACGTGGAAAGTTGCTTTGTCATCTTGCATCAGGCATGCGCTCAATAGTTGCGGACCGTGGTCCATGGCGTTGTGGTGATCAATGCTTTGAATGAGACAGGTCTTTGTGCAACATGGAAAGTAATGGCTACAGCAATGATGAATGAATGTAATTCTGCAGATATTCTACTAAAGTTTGCTTGTAGTAGTTCCGGGTTTCGAAACTCCTGTATGTTTGATTAAATGGATGTTGCAGTGACACGACTATCCTATTCTCATGGACTTAACAACAGTATGCAAAATGTAGCGCATCTAAAAGCTATTTGGTTTACATTATGACCCAATTGCACTTTTGTAATAAGTTTAGAACTTTCAGTAGACTTATCCTCTAAAAATATAGAGCATTAGAGCTATAGAAGATCAATGAAAATATAGAGCATTTAGAGCTTATAGAAGATCAATGAAGTGTCAAGTCAACAACTTTAAAAAAATCTAATGGATGCCCACTGGAGAGAGGTAAGGTAAATAGTCGACTTTAAATTTCGATTTAGTGCTCCATATGTGATAAACGAACCACAAACGAAAACCTTCTAGGACATCAAGGTGATGAAGATTAGAGATGGATGGATTTAAACGGAGCTTGGTTTACTCATGCTAGATAGACATGGTTTTTGCTTGGGGACTCATTGTTGATGCCTATAATTAGGGATTTAATCGGTTGATCCTTAGAAAAAAATTATATATATATATATGGGCGTGTGTAAATTTGCATTATTTAACAAACTTCATGCTTCTCCCTACATTTCATCGCAAATAAAGGGGATTGTGATTTTTGCTACATCATGGGAGACTCGACTTGAAGAGAACATTGAAGCCTTTGATATCATTTTCACTCATACATCATCAACACAGCGGTCTACAAATATTCACCTTGGGGATTGTTTTTAGTTCTAATTTTCATCATAAAAAATCCTAAGGAGAATGAACCAAGTTGTGGCCGAACCAAGCAGCAACGCCAAACCCTAACTCCAGATAATTTAACCGGGGCCGGCCACATGAAGATGATATTGGGCCACATGCTCTCAAATTGAGCGTGCATTGGACAAGGAGGAAGTATATTCTTTGAATGGAATGGCCTCATGCATGCATGCAGAGGAAACAAGCTCATAATTGTCTAATGACTTTCTGCTTCGCCAGCTGCATGAACAGGGGCATTCACCTACTTCTATGAAAGTGGCGCAAGCAGACTTTTTCCGGAGCGAAATAAACGAAAGATGAAGCCCTGGACCAAAACATCGTCCGTCCTATCGAATCGAGAATATGACATGAAAATGATGGTGAACGAGCTGGCAGACGCCGTGGCTGACTAAGACAACTATGAAATCGATCCCATTAACACTTCTCCGGTGCAGATTGATTATTGGATTTGGATCTTCGAGATCTCTCCCTTGTCCAGTCCCGTCCTGTTTGGACCCGTTATGGAATGGCATGACCGTAGCCGAGTTATTTATATATACAAGATCTTCAATGATCATTTTATAAGGGAATATGTATGCTTAGAAAATTGTCTGCCTTGTGTTGCTTCCCGCAAGTTCTCAAATGGAAAATTGAGAGAAAATTCGTCTGATTATGCTTCCAACTACGTGATTTGCGGACTGATTTTTTGGGCTATGACAAGTTGGTCGCCCGAAGGAAGTGAGAGTCCCCTTCTGTATGAATAAAAAAGCAGCAGAGCTATTGAAATTGGGATTTCCTTGCACCCGATTCATGCCTTGAGGACCGGCAACTTCCATACGGTTCTCATCATCTAATTTAGCAGAAGAAGGTCAGGTTGAAACAATGTTTTGCATCGAATGCAATTTTTATGAAGCAAAATCATCGATTGGAAAATGCTTTGATGCATTAGTTTTTCCCGTGACACTGTTCTAGAACCTAAGAGATTCAACACAAGAATCTGTGACTTTCAATTTACCAGTGATGCATCATTTCATATAGTTACTTGATCATTCAACAATATAAATCTCTCTTCAAAGTTGAAGCATGCAATCCTTTCTGCTGACAATCGTCAACATGTTCTCTGTTGGATACTTGCGAGGGAATATCAAACTTTAGGAAGATTTAGCTTATTTAAGCGGGATCCATGTGAAGACATTATGAAAATATTTGATCTGGCATAATAGCACTTACATACGGCATGGATATTTTTCATGATTACAGACAACAGTTGTCTTAAATAAGCAAAATCATATTGAAGTAGTAAAAAAGCTTGGAACTGGTGGTACTGGGACTTCAACCACTCCTTCCAACATCTGAGTAGTTTTCTTCATGGTTGGCCTCAAAGCCGGATCTTCCTGGATGCACCACAATGCTATCATCACAAATCTTTTCACCATCTTTATGTCCCTTGATGCCTCCTCATCGCTCTCCACTAGCTGAAGCACACTCCCATTGTGGTAGCGTTATAAACCCAGTCGACCATTACAATTTGAGCTTCAATTTCCGCTTTCAGCTCATAGTTCTTTTGCAGCAGATAAGCTCAACCAACAAAATGCCGAAGCTGTAAACATCTACTTTGCTAGAAATAGGCATATTCCTTAACCATTCTGGCCCTAAATAACCTCTGGTTCCCGACTCCGGTGGTGGTTCGTGTTTGGTTTGCCTTCAAGAGCATAGCTAATCCGAAATCTGATATTTTTGCAGTGAGAGAGCCATCAAGAAGAATATTTTGCGGCTTGATGTCGCAGTGGATTATATGTCTAGTGCATTCCTCGTGCAAGTAAGAGAGCCCCGCGCAACATCACAGTTAATTTCTACTCTTTTGTACCAGCTAGGCCTTGAAGAGCCAAATAGAAAATCCGCCAATGAGCCGTTGCTCATGAATTCATACACTAATAGTCGATGTTGACCCTCATTGCAGAATCCAAGCAACTGCATTAAGTTCTTGTGGTTAGTTTGGCCAGTTGCACTCACTTCTCTTTCGAACTCCTTTTCACTTTCTCCGGTCCATGCCATCAACATTTTTACTGCCACAAAGTTGGTATCCTTGGATCCAAGAACACCTTTGTACACTGCTCCAAAGGCACCCCTACCTAGTTCTTCTTTGAATCCATCCGTCGCTTCTTGAAGCTCCTGATAAGTGTAAGTCAGTGTGCCTGTGGCTTGGTTGATTTGGACTAGTTGTAAGAACTTATAATCCCTAGATCGGGAACTTCTATAAATTACACAGGTAAGCAAGCTCACAAACACACAGCTACTCAACAGCACTGATTCAATAATCATCAGAGTCAAATTCTTGCTTGGATTTCTTCTGGTGATTTTGTTGGATTAATAGTGTCTCAGTTGTTGTTTTCTGTTTTTTTTTTCTACTCTATTTTCCTCTGTTTTTTTATTAAAAAACAGCCAAGTGCATTTAGTGTTTTTTGCTATTTTCTAGGAAGTGAATTAGCACGTTTAGGTGCAGTTATATGCTGCACATGTGTGTGGTTTGTAAGTAGTTTTTGTTCTTGTTTAAGTTGTCCTGTACTTGACAGTTTCCTTAGAAAACTGACATACGCAAGTTTGTGCTATGTTTTCTCTGTGCTTTTTTTCCTCATTCAAAAACTATAGCTTCTGGTTTTCTGTTTCTAGTTCTTGTTTTTGATCAAGTAACAACAGTGGTATCGAGCGTGTATGATCTTGAGGGACTGTGAAGTGAAGCAAGTATCGAAGTGTAAAGAAGTTAAAGGGTGATGGAGACAGGGTCGAGTGGTTTCTCTACGATGGCTTCTCCAGTATTTACCGGAGAGAATTATCAAGCATGGGCTGTTAAGATGACATCATTTTTGGAGGGTCATGATTTGTGGGAAACTGTGGAGGATGATTATGAAGTTGCTCCACTTCCAGATAATCCGACCATGAATCAAATCAAACTTCATAAAGAGAGAACCACAAGAAGAGCCAAGGCAAAATCTTGCTGTATGTTGTCTCGCCTACCATCTTTACCAGAATTATGAAGTGTGACTCTACAAAGGCCATATGGGACTTCTTGAAGGAAGAATATGAAGGGGATGAGAAGATAAGAGGTATGAAGGTGCTGAATCTCTTGAGAGAATTTGAGAGACAGTAGATGAAAGAGTCTGAGTTAGTGAAGGAATACTCTGATAGGCTAGTGGGGATAGCTGATAAAATCAGAGTTTTAAGGATTGACTTGAAGGATGAAAGGCTTGTTCAGAAGATCCTGGTGTCTCTTTTAGAGAAGTTCGAAGCCACCATAGCGTCTCTGGAAAATACAAGAGACTTACCTGATATAAAGCTTGCAGAATTGTTAAATGCTCTACGGGCACGTAAGCACTCGAATGAGAAGAGAAGAGTTTGTAGAGGGTGCGCGCAAGCTAGAGTGAAATCAAATGATGGAGGCAAAGGAAGAAATGGATTCAATCTAGAGAAAATGCTGGTGACTCCAAGTTTGTAGCAAAAGAAGGAAATTCTCGGTGGGTCTAGCAAATGGAAGAAGAACAAAGAGCCTTGTCAATACTTTTGTGGTGGAACTAATCATCGTTTTAGACGTTGGAGAAAGCCGATGCTAGGTGCGAAGATGTCACAAGTTGGGTCACATGGAAGCCATCTCGCAAAGAGAAAATTACCAGCAAGGGGAGAAGCCTAGGTAGCAGTGAATGAAACTAAGGAAGAGCACTTGTTTGTAGCTTCTTTTTCTGGATCTTTTGTTGGGAATGATGCATGGCTGGTGGATAGTGGCTGTACCAATCATATGACTGGCAATTCAAAGCTGTTTAGGATTCTAGACAAGTCAGTTAGGTCCAAAGTCAGAATTGGCAATGTTTAGTATATTGAAGTGCAAGGGAAGGGTACGGTGGCTATTGAAGGAAATCAGGAGGTGAAGCTGATCAGTGATGTTCTTTTTGTGCCAAATATTAACCATAATCTGTTAAGTGTTGGTCAATTAGTTCAGAATGGCTATAAAGTGAAGTTTGAAGGGAAGGAATGTCTTATTAATAATGCAAATAGCAAAGAAGTGCTAAGAATTCCAATGGAGGACAAGAGTTTCATTTTCAAGCCACAAGAGATGCAACAAATGGCTTTAAAGTGCAAAGAAGAAAATACGGAGATATGGCATAAAAGACTTGGGCATGTTCACGGGGGAAGAGCATGTCGTTTATGCAGAGAAATAGCTTGCGAGATGACTTGCCAAGTTTGGAGGAGGAATTTCCACAGTGCAAAACTTGTCTTCTTGGCAAGCAAGCCATATTTCCTTTCAAAGGAGGAGGCAGGAGAGCATGTGAGAAGCTGCAATTAGTCCACACAGATCTATGTGGACCTATTTTTGAGTCTTCTCTTAATGGTAGCAGGTATTTCATTACCTTCACTGATGATATGACTAGAATGAGTTGGATTTATTTTCTGCGAACCAAGTCTGAAGTTGTTGATGTGTTTGTGAAGTTTAAAGCCTTAGTTGAGAATTAGAGTGGGAAGAAAATTAAAATGCTCAGGTCTGATAATGGTTCTCGAGTATATCTCACAAGTTTAAGTTGAATTGTGAGTAAGCAGGAATTGTGCAACAGTTCACTGCTCCCTATTCACCTCAACATAATGGGGTCAATGAGAGGAAAACAGAAGTATTATGGAGATGGCCGGATGTATGATGCGAGGAGAAGATGTTGCTAAGAAGTTCTGGAGGCTAAAGCAGCTAATACTGCGGTGTTCACCTCATTGAACAGTTGCCCATAAAGGCCTTAGAGAGGTCAACACCTTTTGAAGTCTGGTATGGTGTTAAACCTTCTTTGAGAAATTTGAAGGTTTTTGGGTGTTTGTGTTACACTTATGTTCTTGAGGTCAAGAGGGACAAGCTGGATAAGAAAGCGAGCTTGGAATCTTCATTGGTACAGTCTCCAATCAAAGGCTTACAGAATTTTCACCCTATGACGGGGAAGGTGACTGTAAGCAAAGATGTTGTTTTTCTAGAGGAAGATGAGTGGAATTGGATGGAAGGAAAGAGTGCAAAACAGCAACAATTCGAAAAACAACCTGCAACAGATGTAGAGGTTGATGAAGTTATAGATGGATTGAAAGACAGTGTGGATGATTTACCAGTGAGAGGCACAAGGTCATTTGCTGAAATCTATGAAAGAAGCAATGTGGCAATGCTCGAACCATCTAACTTTGTGGAAGCTAAGGAGGATCAAAGGTGGATTGCAGCAATGCAGGAGGAGATTTCAATGATCTAGAAAAACCACACATGGGAGCTTGTGGACAGACCATCTGATAAGAATGTAATTGGGGTTAAGTGGGTGTTTATAACAAAACTTAATCCTGATGGTTCTGTTAATAAATACAAAGCTAGACTGGTGGTGAAAGGCTATGCACAAATATGGGGAGTAGACTATTCTGAAACATTTGCTCCTGTTGCATGACTTGATACAATAAAGCTACGTTAGCTATTGCGGAGAGAAGGGGTGGCCTATATTTCAGTTAGATGTCAAGTCTGCATTTTGAATGGAGAGCTTGAGGAGGAGATTTTGTTGAACAACTCGAAGGTTTTAGTATCAAAGGGTAAGAAGAGAGTGTATACGGGTTGAAGAAAGCTCTATATGGACTGAAGCAAGCTCCAAGAGCTTGGTATGGGAAGATAGATTGATATTTGCAGGATTTTGGCTTTGTAAAAAGCTTAAGTGATTTCACTCTTTATGTCAAGAAGGTGAATCACAGTGTTGTAATTCTGTCACTTTATGTAGATGATCTATTAGTGACGGAGAATGATATGGAATTAATAGAGAAGGTGAAGCAAGATCTATTTGCAGTTTTTGAGATGTCAGATTTGGGAAAAATGGCTTATTTTTTGGGTCTGGAAGTCAAACAGGCTTCATATGAGATCTTCATCTGTAAAAAAAAATACATGAAGGAAATCCTAAAGAAGTTTCAGATGGAAGATTGTTGAAGTGTAAGCACTCCTATGGCTGCTAAAGAAAAGCTGCAGAAGAATGATGGAATAGATGCAGTAGATGCTTCTATGTATAGAAGTCTGATTGGGTGTCTCATGTATCTTACAGCAACCAGACCAAATATTCTATTTACTGTGAGTGTTTTATCCAGGTTTATGAGTAGTCATAGTCAGTTACATTTGGTTGCAGCAAAAAGGGTTTTGAGATATCTCAAAGGAATATTGTTCATTGGTGTGAAGTTTAAGAAAGGTCAGAAGTTTAATTTGCAAGGATTTTTTGATAGTGACTGGGCTGATTCAATAGATGACATGAAAAGTACGTCTGGGTATTGTTTCAGTTTGGGTTCTGCTTGTTTCTCCTGGTGTTCTAAAAAGCAAGAGATTGTAGCTCAGTCTACTACAGAGGCTGAGTTTATAGCAGTTATCGCAACCTGCAAATCAAGCTTTGTGGCTGAAGAAGATAATGAAAGATTTATGGCTGAATTCCAGTGGCTGTATTGAAATCAATGTGGATAATCAAGCTGCTCTAGCAATATCTCAGAATCCAGTTTTTCATGGCAAAACCAAGCATTTTAAAGTCAAATTTTTCTTTCTGCGTGAGTTGCAACAAAGTGGCGAAATTAAGTTGGTTTATTGCAGATCTGAAGATTAGCTTGCAAATATGTTCACAAAACCACTTTAAGCTGGAAGATTTGAAGTATTAAGAAAGAAAATTGGGTATGCAGCAGAAGCGATCCAAGGAGGAGTTTGTTGGATTAATAATGTCTCAGTTGCTGTTTTCTTTTTTTTTTTTTTTTTTTTTACTTTGTTTTCCTTTTTTTTTTTTTTTATTAAAAACAGCCAAGTGCATTTAGTGTTTTTTGCTATTTTCTAGGAAGTGAATTAACACGTTTAGGTGTAGTTATATGCTGCACGTGTGTGTGGTTTGTAAGCAGTTTTTGTTCTTGTTTAAGTTGTCCTGTACTGGACAGTTTCCTTAGAAAACTGACATACGCAAGTTTGTGCTTTGTTTTCTCTGCGCTTCTCTTCCTCATTCAAAAACTATAGCTTCTGGTTTTCTGTTTCTAGTTTACTATTTTGATCAGTAACAACAGATTTCCTGTAGCTTTTGAAGTTGAGTTATTTATCCTGACCTTAACCAAAGCCTTTCCACCCACGCCAGGATCCATCCTACCATTTGAAAGAGGCGTCCTCTTTTTCCAGCACTTTCTGTCTTTGAAAAAAGTGACTGCACAAAAACAATCAGCCAAGCAAGCCTGTCTGCACTAGTGCTCGGTCTGTGACTCGCTACGCTCGTAATTAGACATCGGCCAGCCTGTATTAAGCATCTCACGCAAAACAAACTGGTCTGTTCCAGGCTAACTTTTGTCACAACTCTGTGGTGCGGAGTCCTGTCTGCATCCGTTCATCTCGTTCGTCGAATCTAACAGAGTATATCCAGGTAGGCAGTGGCATCGGGGCCTCTGAATTTGATCGTCTCCACGAGTACAGTAGCTGTTGAAGCCACAAGCTCCAGTACCAGTATCTCGGTTCATACTCGTGCATATATTTGAAGGGACTGGGGAAGAAGACCATCGACCAGATCATTGCCCAGCCAGAACTCGAATTTGCCATCTTTGGGTGGATATATTGCCTGAAGACCCCATCATATTCGAGGATCGCTCTTTGGTAAAATACGCTGGTTGGAACTTCGTCTGAGGTGACTTTATTGAGTAATTTTCCATTCCTATCCGTGAGGTAGACCTGACCACTTTGATTGAATATCAACCGGAAGCCATTACCTCGGGTGCCGGTAGCCCAATATGCATCTAAGACGACCAGCGGGGTAGGAATGGCATAGAGCACGAGATTTCCGTTGGTTTGCAGTCTGAAGATGAATCTCCCATTGGAGTAATTCATTTCGTAATAGCGAGCTCTAACAACAGCGTCCAAATCTAACTGTTGCGTAGGCAGTATCGTATCCGTTGGTCGGCTGAACGAATCCCACGAGTTGACGTGGCTTGCGCTCGCTAGGATGAAGTTCCCCGTGTCGAGCATGGCCGCATACGCTAAGCCAGTGGCGTTTAGGTTAGAAGACCACAGCTCTCTCCCTCTCGGGTCGGTAAGCACCAGCCCGCGGTTGGCGGTCAACTGGACTTTCGAACCTTCGGGCGCTAGATCATCGCCATTCACCGACCAGACGATGGTCTTCTCCTCTATCATCTCGAACCATATTGCCAGCAAATGAGCCCCTTGTCCCATTTTCCGGAACCCAAAGGCGAACTCACCCGACAGCGACAATAGGGAAGAGTTCTGGTCGTTCGCCGTCAATGAGTTGCCCAAGGTCAAGTTGCCGCGGGCCTGAGCTTCGGCGGAAAGGAGAAGTGGAACGAGTACTAGAAGGATTCCTAGTATCGCTGAAGCCATGTTTGATGAAACTGGCGTGCTCCTGAGTTGAGCTACTTCAGCCTTAAGGATGAAACCGGCGTTCTTATAGAGATTTTTCCACTTTTCCATGCCACCAGAGTCTCTCTCGTACGTCCGGTCGTTCATGGCAGGTGAGAGAGGCGACCATTCCTCCTCCGCGTAGATGCGATTGCTCCTCCTTTTCTCCACAGCGGGTTTGAACCAAAGTTGTAGACAGCCTTTGCCCATGTCAACACATATATCCATCACTATCTTTGACAAAAAAAAAAAACATATTTCTATCTAGAATAATGATTTTACCATATGGTTTGAATTTTTATAAAAGCTCCACCTGTAGTAAAAGGAAATGATTAATTAAAATAGAAGGTGATATTTGCACATATATTTTATTAGTCAATCTTAAAAAAAAAAAAAAAAAAACCATTTATTTAGCAGCAATTAATAAACCATTTTAGAGTATATAATGAGTTACTTGATTTTGTTTCTTTTTCTTGAAGTATCTTATTAGTTCTATTGATATATCATCAAATTTTCTTAAAAAATTAGTATAATAATACTATCGATATTAATTTTTCTGATAATAATGTCTCCGTGAATTTATCTTTCTTCATTTTCTTTATTCCCCCCCTTTTTTTTTTTTAGAAATCAATAGTGAAAGAGAACTTGTCAAATTTAGAATAAGGCGACCCTTCTCCAAAAGCTTGGTGGGACCTTGATACTTTTCAAAGAACGCACTTGGAAAAATTCGACCAGACTTCGTCGTACATGTTTATTAAAGACTTTTTAAGATGAAATTGATGGAAAAAGAAGGCAGGGCCAGCAGTTGATTCAATCCCCATGAATTCAAACCGACTACAAGTTGCTCCGTGGAAATTGAACATGCTCGAACATACGTGGAAATTTGCATCAAGCATGCAACCGATGGATGCTTTCCACGGCGACGTTGTGAGGTCTTGTGCAACTTGGAGAGGAATGGTTACAATGATGAACGAACATAATTTTGCAGACACTCTACAAAAGTTTACATCCAGGGATTCCGGGTTTCAAAACCGATATGTTTGGTTAATTGAATGTCGCGATGACATAAAGATATCATGCTCATGGAGTTTACGACATCATACAATACTTACCACATCTAAAAAGCAATTTGGTTTCCATTTAATATAATTGATCAGTTCACAAAGAGGGAGTGTCCCTGTATATAAATTACTGCAAAAGAGGTAACTATCTACAGTTTTCTACACATCTTTGATCTTACTGTCGAGACTCCTCTGCATCTTTAGCGTCTCAGTCACGGCAAAAGTATTTCCGTGCCACCGTGATAATGCCAGCCAAAACTTCCTGTTCATACAATCGTCCCAAAAATAAATTACAACCTGCCGCTTTCCACAATGCTCAACTAGTAAGGGGAAGTGCTAATTTTCCAGGGTTTTTAGGGTCCGATCAGGGCCTGACCTTATAATTAGGAGCTTCCAATAAGTTCCATCCTGCATGAATCCCACATAATCTGGCCTGATTGAGTAGGAACTTTCCTGGAAAAATTCCTGAATGCTCGACTGGTTATGCTAAAATGGTTATAATAGGCGGGGAAACTGTAGTCTTAATCTCTTCCATCTGCTCCTAATGAGGGTCGGGTGCAATGCCAACACGTGCTCGGGCATAAAATCATGTCTTGTTAATATGCCCACCACAGGCAAGATTAAAATGAATACATAAAAGAACATGTTGAACCAGAGCAAAATGCTATTCGCACCCGGTGGCACAGAAGTATCACACCAAACACCCACAGGAGACGAGAAGAAAAATCAATTGTGATCCCCCACCCTGATCTACTCTGATTTTTTACTGAAACTAGGAAGCTAATGTCAAGTAGCTGCATGTGCAGAAATTCAGCTAAACGGAGAGGAGAACATCCTAGTGCAAAGCTGAGCTAGTGAAGCTACATAAACATTTGGCACACCAGAATCCCTTTCACGGGGTTAAACTTGAACATATGAAAGATAATCGAGTAATATAAGAATGGAACAGGGGAGGGTGAGAAAATCAAGCTCGTTAGGCCAAAGGAGGATGGTGTTAATGTAATTCTGAAAAATGGCCCAATTCACTAAAAAGAAGGAAGTCATCGTTGTTTTTAATAGGACTTTGTTAGTATAATAATCTTTGGGCTATTATGAGAATAACAGCTTGTTATAAATCATAAATTCTTGAAGAAGTTGGCATTACAATAATTCGTAATTATTTGTTATTTAGTTTTTTATGGTCCAAAACAAACTGTTATTTTTACAATACATTAAAAACTATCACCAAATCTTTTACCTTTTTTTTAATATATTGTCGACTGCTCCAACCACAAAGAAAAAATCAATTTTTCAAGTAAAGAAAGGACTAGAAGTATCACTGAATGATGGTGTAGTACTCTATTGAGATTGGCAGTAAAGTATTTCAATGCCAAATGACGAAAAGAGCAATAGGAATAGCTTTTGATAGAATTAAAGAAGTGAAAGTGAGAGCTTGCGCCAGCGATTTCGGGTATCGCCAGCGGATGTCTCAAGCCAACTTTCCTTTTAATTTTTTTTTTTCCTAAAATGGCTAACCTAGCAACCTCAGCAGCACCTCTTTTTTTGAAAAAAAAAAGTAAACCATGTCAGTTTCTTTTTTTCATTAACCAAATCGGATGGAGTTAATAGAGAGACTTGATTGAACTAATTTCATAAGTTTTAAAAATTGATTACACTTTTTGGAAAATTTCATAACTCGATTGCACTTTTGTAATAACTTTTTGGGACTTTTGATGCACTTTTTCCAAAAAAAAAATATTGAACATTTAGAGCTTATAGAGGATCAATGAAGTATCAAATCAATAACTTAATAAAAAAATCTTATGGACACCCATTGGGGCGAGGCAATCTAGCACGCTCGACTTTAAACTTCGATTCAATGCTTGTTTTGTGATAAACGGACCACAACCAAATGCCTTTTAGGACAGCAAGGTGATGAAGATTAGAGATGGATGAACTCGAAGGGAGCGTGGTTTACTCATGGATTGGGCTGGATAGACATGATTTTTGTTTGGGAATTCATTGTCAATTTTTCAATACGTTTCATAAAATTAGGGATTTGATTTTTTAATCCTTAGCAAAAGATATGTGAATTTGCATTATCTAACGACATTCATGCCTCTCACTACATCTATTGCAATCAAGAAGATTGTGCTTTTTGTTACATTGTGGGAGAATCGACTTGAGGAGAACATTGAAACTTTTGACATCATTTTCCTCACCTCGTTTTTTCATTTCCAATCACACATCATTAACACAGTGATTTAAAAATATCACCTCGGGATTATTTTTATTTCTCAGTACCATCTTCAAAATCCTAAGAAGAATGAATTGAGTCGTGGCCCGACCCAGCAAGGACGCCAGGAAGGGTTCCTGTCGTCCGCCGTCAACGAGGAGCCCAAGGTAACGTTGCCGGCAGTCTGAGCTTTAGCGGAAAGCGGAAGCGGAACAAGTACTAGGAGAATTCCTAATACTACTGAAGCCTTGTCAGATGAAGTTTGCGTGCTCCTTGAGCGGAGCTACATCGGCCTTTAAATTGAAACCCGCATACGCTAACAGAAATTTCTATTATGTTCGAGCTTGTCCCGTACGTCCCGTCATTGAAGGCCAGGTGGCTACTCGTTCTCCGCTCAAACCAGATCTATCGCACTTGGGATGTCCATGTCAAAATTATATGACATATTATCTAAACTAATGATTTTCACCAAGTCTTCTAATCTTTTACAAGTGGTCTGTCTGTTAAGTTGAAAAATTGATGATTTACTATTTCGCTCAAAGTTTATAAATTCCATATCATGTTGGTAAAATTCCACTAAGCTAAAAGTAAGCCACTAATTTCACTAGTAATTTGTTAATTTCGCTAGTAAAATTTTGTTTCTGGTGGCAATTTCCTAAATAAGTTGACATGCTTAGTATTGAACGTTACTAGATTTCATACTTAATCATTGAAAATTATTTATGAAATTTAAAAAAAAAAAAAAAACGATGCCCTCAACTCATGAAAAAAAAAATGACTCATTGAATTTAGTCATTTTTTAAATATAATTGCTTGATCGATCATTTTTTGATGTGCGTCCCTAGCAACATGTAAAAGTGATTCTTAAGCTTTTAACAATTTGGCATTTGCTTGGCGATTATATCGGTGACACGTTGAATTTAACTCACTCAAGGTATTGGCTGTTTTGGCCCATCCTATGCTGCGCCTCACGGTTTTGTCATTTGTCATACAAGTGAGTACTTTTTCAAGAGGTCACCCTTCCTCATAGTGCCTCTACCTAAGTAGGTTTAACCTCGGAGTTCCAAATTGCCGCTAAATCAAAAAGCGCCTCCGTGAGTTAATTCTAGTTTTTACATATATATCCTAAATTGCTCTGTCTGTTCCGTGTGGTTTACTTATGTCCTCTTTGCTATTCTGGAAGCCATTAGGAGTCGTTCCTAGTCCAAGCCCTTTAGCCCTAGCAACCACTCTCCACTCTTGTTGGACCGAATCCTTATAGTATCCAAATGAGCTATAACATCATCACCTACTTCCAGTGGCAATGGCGTTTCCTCTTGTGGATTTTCATGCCGTTGTTGATGCAAAACATGTAAAAAGTGCCATGTGCAAGTGGAAACATGTATTTAAAAATGATATTGTAGATAGCTGTTTTTACCATGATAAGAATTCACCAAACTTGTTCACTGTTACAAGTTTCCAGTAAAAGTTGAGTGGCAACCTTTTTATCAAGTTGAACTATTTATTTACCAACAAGAGAACGATTCTGTTCTGAAATGGTCAATGAACTTGAAGTTACTAATTTCACTCTTAAGGTACTAATTTCACGGCTACGTTTTCATTTTGAGTGGTAAATTATATTCTACATGAAGTTGGTAAGTTCCTTACTCTGCCGGTAAATTATAACAAGTACTAGAAGGAATCTTAACATCACTGAAGCCATGTCAGATGAAACTTGCGTGCTCCTTGAGTGGAGCTACTTCAGCCTTATGAATGAAACCAGCATTCTTTATAGATTTTATTCTTTGTATGCTCCCGGAGTCTTTCCCATGGCTCGTTTGAACCAAATTGTGGACAGATTTTGCCCATGTCAACACATATATCTAGTCTTATAATAGTATTACTTATTTTTGTTTCTTTTTTCTTGAAGTATCTTATTAGTTATATTTTTATATTCAGCAAAGTTTGTTGGAAAATCAACTTTAAAATTGGGTAGAACAATGAAGTGAGATTTTGAGATATGATATCACTTTCTTAAGGATTTATTTGCTCCCATAAAATTGCTAATATTCAACGGCAAATTTCCTCCAAGATACAACAAAGTCTCAGTGAGAATATTAGATAGCAATTCTAATATTTCTCCGAATCTCTCAAGGAAAACAATTCAAAAGGATGGTTGTAGTTTTTGGAAAGAAGACCTGAAAAAAAAAAAAAAAAAATTAGCGAACTGTTTTCTCAAAACCCGACATATTTATGTTGGTCTTATTGAACAAAGACATACCTTCGGGAAAAATTGCAAAATGAACTAATACAATTGCAAAAGACCATTCAGGAAAGGTTGCTAATTGAACTTGTATGTTTTCCAAACGACAACTTGAAAAGATATAAAAATTTCGGAATAAAAATAATAATAATTTTTTATTAAAAAATTCAGAATTTAATCATTTCGAAAAAAATTGTAGTTTTTGGAAAAAAAGACCTGAAAAAAAATTAGCGAACCATTTTCTCAAAACCTGACATATTTGTGTCGGTCTTATTGAACAAACACATACGTTCGGGGAAAATTGCAAAATGAACTAGTACGATTGCAAAGGACCATTCGGGAAAGGTTGCTAATTGAATTGGTATGTTTTCTAAACAACAACTTGAAAAGATATAAAAATTTCGGAATAATAATAATTTTTTATAACAATTCAAAAATTAATCATTTCGAAAAAAAAAAAAAAAGCTGAAAAAATAAATACAACATTTTGATTAACAAGATAACCTTATGGAATATAATTAAAAAAAATAGTGGATTAGGGCTAATTAAAACGCAAGCGCTCAAGTGAGTCAAGTGCGCCTAATAATTGCGCAATCATACCCGCATCCAGCATGCGGGTATTTTGAGGTGTGGCTCACGCCTCATTGCTGTTTCTAAATAAGCTAGAAAAACTCACACATTATGTGGTCTATCTCCTCCTAACTTTTCTATGTGGGACAAAGAAGAAAAGCATTCTTGTTTGTTTTGCAAACCAACACCCAACAAAGTTTACAAAAAATTATCTTATAATAGTATCGTTGATATTAAATTTTTCTGATGGTTATATCTTTATAAATTTAATTTCTTTTTTCTCCTTTTTTTTTTTTTATATAAATCAGTGGTGAAAGAAAACTTTCAAATTTAGAAAACGGCGAGGCTACACCACAAGCTTGCGGGGACCCTCATATTTTTGAAGGAACAGCAAGAATTTGGAAGACTTTGACCAAACGTCAAACAAGTTAAGTTGGAGACCTTATGAGTTATGGAGAAGAAGGCAAGGCTCGTAGTTGATTCAATACCTACGAATTCGAACCAATTACTAAGTTACTTCGTGCAAATTGAATAATTCAATAGTAATCATAGATATGCTCGGACGTACCAGGAAATTTGCTTGGTCATCCTGCATCAGGCATGCACTCAATGGATGCAGACCGTGGTCCGTGGCGTTGTGGTGATTCAATGCTTAAAATGAGACGAGTCTTTGTGCAACTTGGAAAGAAATGGTTGCAACAATGATGAATGAACATAATTCTACAAATATTCTACTAAAGTTTGCTTATAGTAGTTTCAGGTTTTGAAATACTTGTCTGTTTGACTAAATAGAGTGACGTAACGATATTGTATTCTCATGTACTTAACAACATCAAGCAAAACTTACTGCATCTAAAAGTAATTTGATTAACATTATAACTCGATTGCACTTCTACAATAAGTTTAGGACTTTTATTATGCTTATCATATAAAAATATAGAGCATTTAGAGCTTATGAATGATCAATGAATTATCAAGTCAACAAAATTAAAAAAAAAAAAATCATATTGAACTGATAAAGGAGCTTGAAACTGGAGGTACTAGGACTTCAACAACTCATTCCAACATCTGAGTGATTTTCTTCATGGTTGGCCTCAAAGCAGAGTCTTCTTGGATGCACCATAATGATGTCATCACAAATATTTTCACCCTCTTTATGTCACTCGATGCCTCCTCATCGCTCTCCACTAGCTTAAGTATGCTCCCGTCGTGGTAGCAGTCATACACCTAGTCAACTAGCACAATTTGAGCTTCAATTTCCGCTTCCGGCTCATAGTTCTTTCTACAGCAAATGAGCTCGACCAACAAAATGCCGAAGCTGTAAACATCTACCTTGCTAGAAATAGGCATATTCCTGAACCATTCTAGTGCTAAATAACCTCTAGTTCCTCTGACTCCAGTGACGGTTCGTGTTTGGTTTGCCATCAAGAGCTTAGCTATTCTGAAATCTGATATTTTTGCAAAGTGAGAGAGCCATCAAGAAGAATATTTTGAGGCTTGATGTCGCAGTGGATTATATGCCTAGTGCAATCATCATGAAAGTAAGAGAGCCCCTGTGCAACACCACAAACAATTTCTATTCTTTTGTACTAGCTGGGCCTTGAAATGCTAAATAGAAAATCCGCCAAAGTGCCATTGCTCATGAATTCATACACCAGTAGTCGATGTTGACCTTGATTGTAGAATCCAAGCAACTGCACTAAGTTCTTGTGGTTAGTCTGGCCAATTGCACTCACTTCTCTTTCAAACTCCTTTTCGTTTTCTCCAGTCCTTGTTGCCAGCACTTTTACTGCCACAAAGTTTGTATCCTCAGATTTGAGAACACCTTTGTACACTGTTCCAAAAGCACCCCTACCTAGTTCTTCTTTAAATCCATCCGTTGCTTCTTGAAGCTCCGGATAAGTGAAAGTCTGCATGCCTGTGGCTTGGTTGATCTTGACTGGTCATGACAACTTAGAATCCCTAGATCGGAATCTTCTATATATTAAATGGGTAATGAGGAGTAGAAGCAAGTTCACAAACACAGAGCTACTCAACAGCACTGATTCAATGATAATCAGAGTGGAATTCTTGATCAGCGCTTCCATTTCCTATAGATTTTGAAGTTGAGTTATTTATCCTGACCTTGATCAGCGCTTTTGCAATATCACTACGATCCTCTCTTCCATTGGAAAGAGGGATTTCTTTTTCCAGCAATTTCCATTGTCGCCGAAAATAGCAAGTGCACATAAACAATCAGCCAAACAAGCCTCTTTGCAACTGTCCTCGGTTTGCGCCGCGGTACGCTCGTAATCAGACATTGGCCAATTTGTATAAGGCATGCTAAAGAAAGTGAACTGGTCCGTTTCAGGCCTACTTTCATCACGACTCTGCGGTACGAAGTCCTGTCTGCATCCGTTCATCTCGTTTGTTGAATCTAACAGAGTATACCCATGTGGGCAGTGGCATCGGGGCCTCTGATCTTCTCCAAGAGAACAATAGCTGTTGAAGCCACAAGCTCCAGAACCCATAGTTTGCGTGATGCTTGTGCATATATTTGGAGGGACTGGGGAAGAACGGGCCACCACCCAGCCCATTTTCATGAGAGAACTTGAATCAGAGTGGACATACTGCCTGAAGACCCCGTCGAATTCAAGGATTGCTCTTCGGTAATATCTGCTGGCAGGGAATGTGTCTGAGGAGACGAGTTGGAGCAGTGTTCCATTCCTATCCGTGAGGTAGACCTGACCACTTTGATTGAATATCAATCGGAAGTCGTTGCTCGTGTTGCTATCCCAGTAAGTATCTGAGGCAACCCACGGGTCAGGAGTGGCATAGAATGCGAGATTTCCGTCGTCTCCCAGCATGAAGTGGAATCTCCCGGCGGAGTAATTCATTTCGGAGTAGCGAGCATTAACTTTAGTCCCTTGATCTAACTGTTGCGTAGGCAGCAACGTGTCGGTTGGTTGGCTGAACGTCTCCCACAAGTTGACATGGTTCTGGCTAACTAGGACAAAGTTCCCTGTGTCAAGCATGGCCGCATACGCTATACCAGCGACAGTCAGGCTAGGAGACCACAACTCTCTTCCATTTGGGTTGGCAAGCACAAATCAGCCATCGGCGGTCAACCAGATTTCTGAACCTTCTGGCGCTAGATTAATGCCGTTCACCGACTAGACTATGGTCTTGTCCTCTATCTTCTCGAACCATATAGCCAATAAATGAGCCCCTCTTTCCATTCTCCGGAACCCGAAGGCAAACTTGCCCGACGGTGACAACCAGGAAGAGTTCTGGTTGTTCGCCGTCAACGAGTTGCCCAAGGTCAAGTTGCCGCTGGTCTGAGCTTCGGTGGAAAGGGGAAGTGGAACGAGTATTAGAAGGATTCCTAGTATAACTGAAGCCATGTTTGATGAAACTGGCGTTCTCCTTGAGTTGAGCTACTTCGGCCCTAAGGATGAAACCAGCGTTCTTATAGAGATTCCCCACTTTTCCATGTTACCAGAGTCTCTCCCGTACGTTCGGTCGTTCATGGCAGGCGAGAGAGGCGACCATTCCTCCTCGGCGTAGATGCGATTGCTCCTCCTTTTCTTTACAGCAAGTTTGAACCAAAGTTGGGGACAGTCTTTGCCCGTGTCAACACATGTATCTATCACTATCTTTGACCAAAAAAAAAAACACATATTTCTATATAGAATAATGATTTTACCATATGGTCTGAAGTTTTATAAAAGCTCCAACTGTAGTAAAAGAAAATGATTAATTAAAATAGAAGGTGATATTTGTACATATATCTTATTAGTCAATCTTTTTTTTTTTGTACTAATAAACCATTTATTTAACAGCAATTAATAAACCGTTTTAGAGTATATAATGAGTTCCTTGATTTTGTTTCTTTTTTCTTGAAGTATCTTATTAGTTCTATTGATATATTCATCAAATTTTCTTAAAACATTCTTATAATAATATCATCGATATTAATTTTTCTGATAATTATATCTCTGTAAATTTTATCTTTCTTCATTTTTTTTTCCAAAATTATCAACACTAGGATTATTTAAAAATTTATTATCAAAATCTGTATTTTCATCAACACTCTTACAAGAACATATTCCTTATTAGATCTCTTTTTACCCGCATCTTAATAAGTGAGGACACTATATAAAAGAAAAATCGGATGAAACCCTAATGATTTGACCCATTTTTACCGCCTCAATATGAAGTTTATGATTAAAAAAAAAAAAAAAGTTAGCCAAATAGAGCCGTTGTCTAGCGTACTACGGAAGAGTAGGTGAAGAAAGACTTGTTAGATATGAATATGGCAAGTTGACTATTACCATGTGTGAAATTTTTTGCATGCAACAAATGAAGCCTTGTTCATTCAATTCCCACCATCTAGCCCAATGGTTAAGATTTTCAATCAATATTGATTGAAATGATAATATTAAAAATCATTAAAATATTTTAGACTAAATTAACTAAATTAAAAAGTTGAAAAAAAAAATTATTTCTATTTCAGAAATTAATAAGTTAAAAATTTCAGCTTCTAATTTATTTGATTTCTTTATTTCTGGAATAGAAATTTATTTCAGAAATATAAAAATCAAATTGTATTATCAAACGGATTTCTGTTTTAAAACTGTTCGAGAAACAGAGAGAAACAGAGAAATTAAGAAACTGAAATTTTATCATACGCGCCTAAAAGAATGAGTGTTCCCCTTCTCACTTCTTTTCCCCTTCATTTTGACTTTTCAGCCTTTTTTTTTCTCTCTTTTTTGGTTAAATCAACCGAACCCCACCACTTCTTTGATCCAGGCAAAGAAAAAGTCCAACTATTACACGATTCAAGGCCCAAGTTCACCTGCCAAACTCGAACTGGACGATGGAGGACTGAAACGACGACGAAGTGGTGGATTGAGACAGCGGTGGGGTGGTGGTGGTTTTTTTTTTTTTTTTGGTCAGTCCTACTCTATTCCTACTCTACACTCACTCTCGCATTTTTGCCCCGCCTCAGTAGGGCGTAGTGAGTCGAAACCCACTCCGAAACTTACACGTCCCCACCCCATCCCCCGGAAGGTGGAGATTTAACCCTTCACCTCCCCCTTCCATGTTGGAAGGGTGGCCACTGGGACGAAGGGTGGCCACCGGGACGAAGGGTGGTGGTGGTTGACTGGGAGATGTTTGCGTCTCAATGAAAGGGAAGAAGAAGAGAAAATAAAAGAAAAGAGAAGAGAGGGAAGAGAGAGGGAAGACAGTGACGTGAGATGAAGGGGCTTCTAGCGCGGTGGGCCCAAGTGACACGTATCATATGGTGAATGGAGTGGGATTTTGGGAGAATCTTACTCCTACCCAATATTTTATTGATCACATTCTGGAGAGGAAATCGAACCAAAGTAGGATTCGGTCAACAAGTCCAATCTTGGACTTTTCTCTTTACCTTTTTTGCTTTCCTTGTGTCGTGACTTCCGCAAGAAATAGTAAAGAATAATTTTTCTTCCCACTTTCTTTTTCTTGTTTTCATTCATTTACAAAATTCGGACTTTCATTTTAGGCTCAAACTCGAGACATAAAGCAAGCTAGTATACTCGACTTTAAACTTCGACTCAGTGCTTGGTATGTGATCAATAGACCACAACCGAATACATTTAGGACGGCAAGGTGATGAAGATTAGAGATGGATGAAGTTGAATGGAGCTTGGTTTACTCATGGATTGGGCTTGATAGACGCAATTTTTGTTTGGAGATTCATTATCGACATTTAAATTTTCACCTAATTAAACTTTTTCATAACGTTTCATTAAATCAGGGATTTGATTTGTTAATCCTCAGCAAAAGATATGTGAATTTGCATTATCTAAAATTCATGCTTCTCACTACATTTCATTGCAATCAAGAAGATTGTGCTTTTTGTTACATCATGGGAGATCGACTTGACGAGAACATTGAAGCTTTTAATATCATTTTCCTCACTTCTCAAGATTATTGTTATTTCCAAGTAACATCATTAAAATCCTAAGGAGAATGAGTTGTGGCCCTACCAAGCAAGAATGCCAAACCCTAACCTGAGTAATTTAGCGGGGCCAGCCACATGAAGATGAAATTGGGCCACATGCTCTTAAATTGAGCATGCATTGTTTGGAGCTTAAGAAGCATCGATACTCTTCGAGATTTTGTATCGTGTCTAATACTCTAACACCAACACTCTTTGAGAGTCTTTGTATCATGTCGACACTCCAACACATGTCAGACACTCTCCGACACTCTCCGACACTTGGTCAACATAAGTTAGAAAATCTGATACTTAATCAACTTTCTCAATACTCTCCGACACTCGAGTTGGAATTCCGATCTACGAATTGTTGATACGTGATTCCGAAATGTGAGGTCAATTTTGAAAATTTTCAATAAATAAGGGGTCAAAATGTATATATGTGAAAAAATAAAAAACAATAATAAAAATAATAAATGGGAAAAAAATATCTAGTTTCTCTTATCTTCGACACTCATTTCCTATGATACACAATTAACTCTGAAGTTTTTCTCTTCTTTTCCGACACGTCCGATACGCGAGTCCAGAATGTGAATTGCTTTTTTTATCTTTAAGTTTTATGAATTATTTAAATAGAGTTGAATTTGTCAAATTAAAACAATCAATAATTTTAATAAATTGTGGATTAATGTTTTTAGAGTAAATTCATTCTAGGATTTTTTATTATTTATTTATTTGTGAATTTGAATCAAATTAGTTTAATTGAAATAATTATAAAAATAATAATTTATTATGTATATATAAAAATATACATTTAATATACAATGTATCTCAACGTATCAGAATTCTCTATTTTTTGAAAAACGATGTATCGACGTATCATGTCATATCATGTCATGTTTGCGTGTCGCTTATTGCGTACTAGTATCAGTGCTACTTAGGTTGGAGATCTTGAAAATTGGAGGAGCATGAAGTATATACATTGAATGGAATGGCCTCATGCATGCATGCAAAGGCAACAAGCTCAAAATTGTCAAGTAAATTTCTGCTTCGCCAGGTGCATTAATGGAGGCATTCATCTACTTCTTTGAAATTGTTGCAAGCAGACTTTTCCAAAGTGAAACAACCAAGAGACAGAATACCCTTGACCAACACATCGTCCATTCTATCAAATTGAGAATATGACATGAAAAAGATGGCGAATGCGCTAGCAGACGCCATAGCTGACTGAGACAAACATGAAATCGAACCCATTAAGCTTCTGGTGCAAATCAATTCTTAGATTTGTATCTTCAGCGTCTCTCCGTTGCCTCATCTCAGTACATTTTCTAGTTTCGCCCTGTTTGATTGCTTTGACTGCAGCTCATTGCGTTGTTTATACAAGATCTCCAATGATCATTTGGAAAGGAACACGTATGCTTAGAAAAATTGTCTGCCTTGTGTTGCTTCTCACAATTTCTCAATGGACGAATCAAGAATCGTTTGATTATGCTTCCAACCACGTGATTTGCGGACTGGGATTTCTTTGGTCTGGAAGAAGTTGGTTGCCAAAAGTAAGTGAGTGTCCCTTCTGTATGAATAAAAAAGCAGCAGAACTGTTGAAATTGGGATTCCAGGTCACCGATCCACGACCTGAGGATCGGCAAGTTTCATATGGTTCTCATCATCTAATTCAGCAGATGAGGTCTGTTTTGCTTGGATCAAGTTAACATACTCTTCTACTGTGTCCAACGCAATTTTGATGAAACAAAATGTCGATGAAAATGCCTTGATTGAATTCCTAAGAGATTCAACAGAATAATGCCTGTGACTTTAAATTTTTCAGCGACTGATTCTGCATTATTTGATATGGTTACTTGGTCACTCAACCATCAAAGTCTCTCTTCATAGTTGCATGCGTCATCGCATGCAATCCCTTTTGCCAACAATCGTCAACTCTCGGATACATGCGAGGGAATGTTAAGCTTGACGGATGAATTAGCTTATTTAAGCGGGATCCACGTGAAGACATTATGAAAATGTTTGATTTGGCGTGATAGCACTTACAGACAACACGAATACTTTCTATGATTACAGACAACAGTTGTCTTAAATAAGCAAAATCATATTGAACTGATAAAAGAGCTTGAAACCGGAGGTACTGGGACTTCAACAGCTCCTTCCAACATCTGAGTAATTTTCTTCATGGTTGGCCTCAAAGCCGGGTCTTCCTGGACACACCACAATGCTGTCATCACAAATCTTTTCACCCTCTTTATGTCGCTTGATGCCTCCTCATCGCCCTCCACTAGCTGAAGCACGCTCCCGTCATAGTAGCAGTTATACACCCAATCAGCCATTACAATTTGAGCTTCAATTTCTGCTTTCGGCTCATAGTTCTTTCTGCAGCAAATGAGCTCAACCAACAAAATGCCAAAGCTGTAAATATCTACTTTGCTAGAAATAGGCATATTCCTGAACCATTCTGGCGCTAAATAACCTCTGGTTCCTCTGACTCCAGTGGTCGTTCGTGTTTGGTTCGCCATCAAGAGCTTAGCTAATCCCAAGTCTGAGATTTTTGCAGTTAGAGAGCCATCAAGAAGAATATTTTGCGGCTTGATGTCGCAATGGATTATATGCCTAGTGCATTCCTCGTGCAAGTAAGAGAGCCCCCGAGCAACATCACAGGCAATTTCTACTCTTTTGTACCAGCTGGGCCTTGAAGAGCCAAATAGGAAATCCGCCAAAGTGCCATTGCTCATGAATTCATACACCACTAGTCGATGTTGACCTTCATCACAAAATCCAAGCAACTGCACCAAGTTCTTGTGGTTAGTTTGGCCAATTGCACTCACTTCTCTTTCAAATTCCTTCTCGCTTTCTCCGGTCCTTGTTGCCAACACTTTTACTGCCACAAAGTCTACATCCTCGGATCCAAGAGCACCTTTGTACACTGTTCCAAAAGCACCCCTACCCAGTTCTTCTTTGAATCCATATGTTGCTTCTTGAAGCTCGTGATAAGTGAAAGTCCGCGTGCCTGTAACTTGATTGATCTGGACTGGTCGTAACAACTTAGAATCCCTAGATCGGAAGCTTCTATATAATAAATAGGTAATAAGGAGTAAAAACAAGTTCACAAAGACAGAGCTACTCAACAGCACTGATCCGATGATTATCAAAGTCGTATTCTTGTTTTTCTTCTGGTCGTTTCCTGTGCATTTTGAAGTCGTGTTATGTATCCTGACCTTGATCAGAGCTTTTCCAATCTCCCCGGGATCCTTCCTTCCATTTGAAAGAGGGATCTTCTTTTTCCAGCAAATTCCATCGCCGAAAATGGCAACTGCGCAAAAACAATCAGCCAAGCAAGCCTCTCTGCACCAGTCCTCGGTTTGTGCCGCGCTATGCTCGTAATCAGACTGTGGCCAGTTTGTATTGGGCATTTCACGCAAATCGAATTGGTCTGTTTCACGCCTACTTCCGTTACAATTCTGTGGTGCGAAGTCCTGTATGCATCCGTTCATCTCGTTCGTTGAATCTAACAGAGTATATCCAGGTGGGCATTGGCATCGAGGCCTCAGATCATCTCCAAGAGTACAGTAGCTGTTGAAGCCACAAGCTCCACTACCGATATCTTGGCTGGTGCTCATGCATATATTTGGCGGGACTGGGTAAGAGACCCTCGACCAGCCAATAAGCCGGCCAGAACTTGAATTTGCCATCTTAGGGTGGATATATTGCCTGAATACCCCGTCGTATTCAAGGATCGCTCTTTGGTAATATCCGCTGGTTGGAACTGGGTCTTCAGTGATCATTTTGAGTGTTGTTCCATTCCTGCCCGTGAGGTAGATCTGACCACTTTGATTGAATATCAACTGGAAGCCGGTGGTGGTGTTGGTATCCCAGTATGAATCTGAGGCGACCAGTGGGGTAGGAGTGGCATAGAGCACGAGATTTCCGTCGTTCTGCAGTGTGAAGAGGAATCTCCCGGCGGAGTAATTCATTTCGGAATAGCGAGCGTTGAGTTTAGCCCCAAGATCTAGCTGTTGCGTTGGCAGTATCGTATCCGTCGGTCGGCTAAACGAATCCCACAAGTTGACGTGGCTTGCGCTCGCTAGGATGAAGTTCCCCGTGTCAAGCATGGCCGCATAGGCTAAGCCAGTGGCGGTCAGGTTAGAAGACCACAGCTCTCTCCCTCTCGGGTCGGTAAGCACCAGCCCGCGGTTGGCGGTCAACTGGACTTTCGAACCTTCGGGCGCAAGATTATCGCCATTCGCCGACCAGACGATGGTCTTCTCCTCTATCATCTCGAACCATATTGCCAGCAAATGAGCCCCTTGTCCCATTTTCCGGAACCCGAAGGCGAACTCGCCCGACGGCGACAACAGGGAAGAGTTCTGGTCGTTCGCCGTCAATGACTTGCCCAAGGTCAAGTTGCCGCTGGTCTGTGCTTCGGTGGAAAGGGGAAGTGGAACGAGTATTAGAAGGATTCCTAGTATAACTGAAGCCATGTTTGATGAAACTGGCGTTCTCCTCGAGTTGAGCTACTTCGGCCCTAAGGATGAAACCAGCGTTCTTATAGAGATTCCCCACTTTTCCATGCTACCAGAGTCTCTCTCGTACATTCGGTCGTTCATGGCAGGCGAGAGAGGCGACCATTCCTCCTCCGCATAGATGCGATTGCTCCTCCTTTTCTCCACAGCAAGTTTGAACCAAAGTTGTGCACAACCTTTGCACATGTCAACACATATATCTATCACTATCTTTGACCCCAAAAAAAAAAAAAAAAAAAAAACATATTTCTGTCTAGAATAATGATTTTACCATATGGTCTGAAATTTTATAAAGCTCCACCTGTAGTAAAAGGAAATGATTAATTAAAATAGAAGGTGATATTTGTACATATATTTTATTAGTCGATCTTTTTTTTGTACTAATAAACCATTTATTTAACAGCTATTAATAAACCATTTTAGAGTATATAATGAGTTCCTTGATTTTGTTTCTTTTTCTTGAAATATCTTATTAACTCTATGGATATATTCATCAAATTTTCTTAAAAAATTCTTATAATAATATCACCGATATTAATTTTCTGATAATAATATCTCTATGAATTTATCTTTCTTCATTTTCTTTAATCCCCCTTTTTTATAGAAATCAATGGTGAAAGAGACTTATCAAATTTTATTTTTTCCCCATTTTTTTATAGAAATCAATGGTGAAAGAGACTTATCAAATTTAGAATAAGGCGACCCTGCTCCAAATGCTTGGCAAGACCTTGATACTTTTCAAAGCACGCACTTGGAAAAATTTGACCAAACTCCGTCGTGCTCCAAATGCTTGGCGGGACCTTGATACATTTCAAAGCACGCACTTGGAAAAATTCGACCAAACTTCATCGTACATGTTTAGTTGGAGACTTTTTAAGATAAAATTTATGGAAAAAGAAGGCAGGGCCGGCAGTCTATTCAATCCCCATGAATTCAAACCGACTACAAGTTGATCTGCGGAAATTGAATATGCTCGAAAGCAAATGGAAATTTGCATTGAGCACGTGACCGATCAATGCTTACGGCAGCGGCATTGTGCAGTCTTGTGCAACTTGGAGAAGAATGATTACAACAATGATGAACGAACATGATTCAGCAGACGCTCTCCAAAAGTTTGCACCCAGGAATTCCGAATTTTGAAACCGATACGTTGGGCTAAATGGATGTCACGGTGACATAAAGATATCATGCTCGTGGAGTTTACGACATATGCAATACTTACCGCATCTAAAAGCTATTTGGTTTCCATTTAGTTCACAAAAGGGGGAGTGTTCCTGTATATAAATTACTGCATAAGAGGTAACTATCTACAGTTTTCTGCACATCTTTGATCTTACTGTCAAAGAGTCCTCTGCAACTTCAGCATATCAGTCACGGCAGAAGTATTCCCACGCCACCGTGATATTGCCAGCCAAAACTTCCTGTTTATACATTCGTCCCGCAAATAAATTACAACCCGCCACTTTCGACAATGCTCGACTAGTAAGGCGAAGGGCTAATTTTCCAGGGTTTGTAGGGTTCGATCAAGGGCCTGACCTTATAATGAGCGGCTTCCAATAAGCTCTGTGCTGCATGAATGCCACAAAATCTGGCCTGATCGAGTAGGAATTTTCCTGGATAAATTCCCGAATGCTCAATGGGCTATGCTAGAATAGTTTTAATAGGCGGGGAAATTGTAGTCGTAATCTCTTCCATCTGCTCCTAATGAGTGTCGGGTGCAATGCCAATACGTGCTCAGGCATAAAATCATGTCTTGTCAATATGCCCACCACAGGCGATCTCTGCAATAACAGAGCGTCGAGATTAAAATAAATACATAGAAGAACATGTTCAACTAGAGCAGAATGTAAGAGTTTTTCTAATTGTGGACTACATTAATTGATATTGTAATTTACCGTTTAACGTTTATCGTTTTACGGGGTTTGGTCTAAGGTGAGATAGTAGGTTTCTTAATTAGTCTAATATGGGCTGGCTAGTGTGAGCCGAGTTGAGCCTGGCCCGTAATGAGGGGGACTGGCTGGAAACTCTATAAATAGTGCTCAAGTCTCTCCTCTAACCCTAATTCTCACATATATCCTCACCTAAGGGGCGTTTACTTAACGCTACACGTGAGGGGGCCGCCTCATTGAGCCAGTGATACGGAGGGCAATAGAGGAGAAGGACTTGCGCGTGGAACATTGTGTTTCCGCTTCCGCTTCAAGAATAATGGATCCCAAAACAAAAAGTGCGTCAATTCTTTCTACTCAATCATGTGTGTGCTTGTTCTAGTTATGGAGATCTTGGGGTTTGCGCAATATGCGTCTAACATGTGGTATCAGAGCATCCATAACCCTAGAACACGAACGCAATTGATTTTGCCCTAATTTGTACGGATTAACCCTAATTAGTGCGGATCTTGCCCTAATCTGCGATTTTCGAGACTTTTAGTTCAATAAAAATTAACTTAAATTATATATTCGGATTGGGCTCGACGAGACGAAGAAAACCATGGGCGGCGCGTCGCCGGAGGAGGCTGCACGCGCCTCCACGCGCGGCCACGCGCCGCATGCGCGTCGAACACGCGCCGCGCGTGTGATCCACGCGCCTCGCACTCAGGCGACGCGTGCGGGCGCGTGGAGACTCCAATTCGCGCGTGGCTGGCGGCGACGAACTCGTATGGTTATTTCCTACGTCATAGTGTATTTATTTTATATTTTTGATGATTTTATGGATGTGAAAATACATGCAAAGCCCTAAATACGTGGCTTTTTAGTCTATTTTCTGCGTATTTTTTTTTCTTGTATTTTTCTGTGATTTAGAAAATACAGGTGCCGGGATACAAGTATGTTATCACATAAACATTATAAAGTGTGATTCATTAATAAAAATTAAACTTTATTTTATTTTATTAATGAATAAGGCAATGTAATTAGCATGGCATGTGATTTGAGTGATATAATGCCCCTATCACTAAAATTAAATCACATGTATATGATGTATGTGAGATGTAAAGATTATATCCCTGGGATGAGAGAGTTTCAAGGATTCAATTGAGTTGTGACCGCCAAAGTGGCACACTTGGTTGAGTTTGAGAAATTTCGATCTCGTATTTTGATTGGGATGTCTCCTGGTCTAATGCATAGTCATACTCCCAAAGGAGGTGATTATGTATTAGTTCATGGAGGGATACATGATAGTGTGGTGGAGGAGTGACTGATTCTAATGATTCATATACCCAAAGGTGATGAATTCACGAAGATTGGAATATATTCTCATAACCCTTATTATGTGGGGAGTGTATATATTGCTTGTCATATATTCTGCCCAAAGGTGATTATGTGATTTTGCATGTAACTCTCTAGATGTGTACTTGTGCGTCAAGTTACACAATGCTCACATGATGCTAATTATATATATTGCTTGTCTTTCAGTCACCTTTTCTGTAATTGGTAACTCCGTCACCATTGAGGTTCTTGCTGGTTCGAATTTTAAGAGATGGAGAGAGGATTTTTTGTTTGCTATGGAGATGGCAGACGTTCATATGGCTCTTACTGCTGATCGGCCGGCAGATTTGACTACCGAGAGTACAGAGGCTCAAAAAGCAAATTTTGCTGCATGGGAAAAGAGCAATAGAATTTGCTTGCTGTCCATGAAGCGTTCCATTCAGGAACACTTGAAAAGTGGTTTGCCTGCAGACTGCAATGCTAGGCAGATGATGGAAGCTTTGATGGCTAGAAATCGTGTGTCGCCTAATGCTGAGATAGGGACACATATGCAAACACTTTTTACTATGAAGTATAATGGTTCTGGTGGAGTTAGAGATTATGTTCTGAGGATGGTTGATTTGCAAACAAAGCTTCAGGTTCTCAATGTTGAAATTCCTACTGCTTGCATTGTCCATCAAGCTCTAAATACTCTTCCTCCTGATTTTGGGATTATTAAGACCAATTATAATTCTCAAGATGAAACCTGGTCTGTTAATGATCTGATTGCAAGGTTGGTGGCAGAGGAAGAGAAATTAAAGAAAGATAAAGGACATATTGCTCTTTATGCTTCTAGTTCTGCTAGTGACAAGGGTAAGAAGGTGAAAACTTATGCCCATAAAAGCAATTCAGAAGTTGCTGGTCCTTCCAACTACAAAGGAAATTTTGAAGGAGCAGGTCCTTCTAACACTCTGGGTCCTAAGAAGGCAATCACCAAGAAGGATGGTGTTCTTTGCTACTTTTGTAGGGAGAGAGGACACGTGAAGAAACGTTGTAGCAAGTTTAAGGCTTGGTTGTCTAAGAGAAATAAGAGAGAGCCTAAAGGTAATGATTCTTTGGCATTAGTTTATGAATCCAATCTATCTGAAGTTCCGACCAATTCTTGGTGGCTAGATAGTGGTGCAACTAATCATGTTGCATTTACTATACAGGGGTTCATAAACCAAAGGACGCCAACTCAGGATGAATCAAAGCTCACTGTTGGAAACAGCGTTGAAGTTGACGTTGAGTTCGTGGGAGATGTTATTTTGATTTTAGATTCTGGTTTTCGAATGGTGTTAAGAAACACTTTTTACATACCTTCTTTTAGGCGGAATTTAGTTTCTGTGTCTTGTTTGGACATGTGTGGATACTCTTTTGAAATAAAGAGTCATACTATTTCCATGTTTTTTGATTCAAATAAGATTGGGTGTTGCAATTTATCCGATGGATTATATCGATTGAGCTTATCTCCCAACGACATATACGTTGCTTATTCTGCTGAAAATGTTGTTTCCAAAAGACCTCTACCTAAGGAACAGTCTTATGCATTGTGGCATAAACGTCTTGGTCACATCTCTAAAGACAGAGTAGAAAGGCTTATAAAGGCTGATATCTTGCCTACTCTTAAAGATGATCAAGAGACTTGTGTAGACTGTTGCAGGGGTAAGATGACTAAGATAAAGAAGAAATCTGCTGTACGAAGTTCAGACTTGTTGGAGGTTATTCACACTGATATTAGTGGACCATACACGGCTACTTTGTGCAGAAATTTTTATTTCATCACATTTATTGACGACTATTCCCGATATGGATACTTATACTTGATTAAAGAAAAGTCCGAGTCTCTTGATAAATTCAAGATTTTTCGGACTCAAGTGGAGAAACTTGATTGGGAAAAGTTATTAAGATTGTCAGATCTGATCGTGGTGGTGAGTATTTTGGTAGGCACGGTGATGCTGGTCAACTTAAAGGGCGGTTTGTTAAATACTTAGAGGATTTTGGGATAATAGGTCAGTTTATTATGCCCGGAAGTCCTGAACAAAATGGTGTAGTTGAAAGGCGGAATCGTACTCTTATGGACATGATGAGAAGTATGATTAGTAGGACCAATTTACCTAATTTTTTGTGGGGAGAAGCTTTGAAAACAGCTCTTTATATTCTAAATCGTGTTCCTACTAAAGCAGTTCCATTGACCCCTTTTGAGTTGTGGACTGGGCGTAAACCTAGCTTGAATCATCTTAGAGTTTGGGGATGTCCAGCAGAAGTGAAGTTATATAATCCAACATTGAGTAAACTGGATTCCAAAACTACTCAATGTTACTTTGTGTCTTACCCAGACCACTCAAAGGGGTATCGCTTTTATAACCCTAATGGAGGTACAAGAATTGTGGAATCTCATACTGCAAAATTTCTAGAATTTGATGTAGCTGAAAAGGGTAGTTGCTCACAAGCTATCGAAGATGATAGTATGGTGGGGATTACTGGATCTCTGTCTCATCCTGTGCAGACAATTATGGAGCCTCTTACGCCACAAACTGAGCCTATTGTGGCACTTGATCCTATTGTTGAGACAGTTCCTGATGAAATTCCTCAAGCCCCTCAAATTCAAAATGAGGTTGACGTAGCTCCACTCAGAAGATCAACTAGAGAAAGACATTCAGCTATACCACCAGACTATCTAGTCTACCTGGGAGAGCATGATTATGACATAGGCTGTGTTGTTGATCCCGTGACTTATACTAAAGCCATCTCATGTCCTCAATCAGATTTGTGGTTAGATGCGATGAAAGATGAGATGCAATCCATGAAACATAATGGTGTTTGGGAGCTTGTTGAATTGCCTGAAGGTTGTAAACCTATTGGCTGCAAATGGGTATTCAAGACTAAAAGGGATTCCAAAGGAAAGATTGAAAAGTTTAAAGCCAGGTGGTAGCTAAGGGTTTCACTCAAAGAGAAGGAATAGATTATGAAGCAACATTTTCTCCAGTTTCTTCTAAAGATTCCTTTAGAGTGATCTTAGCATTGGTAGCTTATTACGATATGGAGTTACACCAGATGGATGTTAAGACTGCTTTTCTAAATGGAGACCTTGATGAGGAGGTTTATATGGTGCAGCCTGAAGGTTTTGTAGCAGATGACTCAGGTCAGCTTGTTTGTAGATTGAAAAGTCTATTTATGGCCTTAAGCAAGCTTCTAGACAGTGGTATTTCAAGTTTCATAGTGTTGTTACTTCATTTGGATTTATCGAGAACAAAGTAGATCAGTGCATATACACCAAGGTCAGTGGGAGGAAATACATTTTTCTCATACTTTATGTAGATGATATCTTGCTTGCTAGTAGTGATATTGGTTTACTGCATGAGACAAAGCGGATGTTATCGAAAAATTTTGACATGAAAGACCTTGGTGAAGCGTCTTTTGTTCTTGGCATTGAGATCCATAGGGATCGCTCATGCCGTTCATTGGGTTTATCTCAGAGGGCGTATATTGATCGCATTTTAGAAAGATTCAATATGCGGGACCGCAAACCAGGAATTGCTCTGTTGTTAAGGGTGATAAATTGAGTCTTTCACAATGCCCTAATTCAGATTTTGAGAAAGCTCAAATGAAGGATGTACCTTATGCTAGTGTGCTTGGAAGCATCATGTATGCTCAAGTTTGCACTAGGCCAGATATTGCTTTTGCAACAGGACTTCTAGGCAGATATCAGTCTAATCCAGGACACGATCACTGGGTTGCTGCCAAGAAGGTTTTAAGGTACTTAAAGAGAACAAAAGATTATATGCTAATTTATAGATATGTTCCAGACCTGCAACTAGTTGGATATTCAGATGCAGATTTTGCTGGTTGTCAAGATGATAAGAAATCAACGACTGGATACATATTTATGTTGGCAGGAGGTGCAATATCATGGAAGAGTGAGAAACAGAAATCCATATCTTCTTCAACCATGCAAGCGGAGTTTGTAGCATGTTTTTCAGTTGCTACTCAAGCTATTTGGCTCCGGAACCTCATTAGAGAGTTATCAGTTTATGATTTTGTGGATAGACCCATACAGTTATATTGTGACAATAACTCTGCAGTGTTGTTTATAGGGGTCTAAACACATGGAGGTCAAGTTTTTGACTATAAAAGAATCAGTACAGAATGGTGACGTTGCAGTAGATTATATTCATACAGATGATATGGTTGCAGACCCACTAACTAAAGGCCTACGCCCATGTGTTTTTGATCGACATGTCATTAGTATGGGCCTAGGAGCGTCTTGAGATGCTATTATTTAGTGGGAGCTGTGTTTTATTCTTCTTTGAATAAAGTTTACATCTGTTTTGTTACAATTTAATAACAGTTTGATACATATATGTCAACTTTTTGCATTCAATAAAATGTTTTTGAATGGATTGTTATTATGTTGATATATATTGTTAAAAGTCTCAGGGTATTGTTTAAACCTTGAGTGAAGGCTAGGGGCATCCGGGCATCCGGTTATTAGCCTTGTGCATATGTCTTGTGATACATAAAGAAAGGTTAACCATAAGGACAAGACATATGTGGGTTCATAGGAACCATAAAGCATTCTCTTGTGACACAAGTTTTTTTTGTGTCGCCTAAGGTAAGAGAATGGTGACTGACAAATGGGATCTCTCTATGAGAGATGTTATCCATTTGCCACACTACCATATTGAATCCATATCAATAAAGTCGAGAGCACTTGTGACCATGGAAGGCTCTGTGTGTATACATGCAGTTACCGCCATGATTCGATGTTTGAGACTTTATGGGATAGGATTGACTATTAAGAATTATCTCTGGACTAATGTGCGCACATACAGTACGATTTCAATTAATATAGTCCAAGTGGGAGAATGTAAGAGTTTTTCTAATTGTGGACTACATTAATTGATATTGTAATTTACCGTTTAACGTTTATCGTTTTACGGGGTTTGGTCTAAGGTGAGATAGTAGGTTTCTTAATTAGTCTAATATGGGCTGGCTAGTGTGGGCCGAGTTGAGCCTGGCCCGTAATGAGGGGGCCTGGTTGGAAACTCTATAAATAGTGCTCAATTCTCTCCTCTAACCCAAATTTTCACATGTATCCTTATCTAAGTGCGTTTGCCTAACGCTACACATGAGGGGGCCGTCTCATTAAGCTAGTGATACGGAGGGCAATAGAGGAGAAGGACTTGCGCGTGGAACATTGTGTTTCCGCTTCCGCTTCAAGAATAATGGATCCCAAAACAGGTGCGTCAATTCTTTCTACTCAATCATGTGTGTGCTTGTTCTAGTTATGGAGATCTTGGGGTTTGCGCAATATGCGTCTTACACAGAATGCTATTGCAATAATTAAGCACCCAGTTGCATTGAAGTATCGCACCAAATACCCGCAAGAGACGAGATGAAAAATCAATTGTGATCCCTCACCATGATCTACTCTGATTTTCTAGCGAAACTAGGAAGCCACCATATGTCAAGTAGCCATATATACAGAAATTCAGCTAAACGGAGAGGAAAACATCTTAGCGCAAAGCTGAGCTAGTGAAGCTACAGAAGTATTTGGCAGTCCTCACAAAAAGGGTCAAACTTGAACATAAGAAAGATAGTCGAGTAAAATAAGAATGGAAGGGGTGAGGGTGCGGAAATCAAGTATGTGAGGCCAAAGGAAGATGGTATTGATGTGATTCTGAAAAATGGCCCAATTTGCTGAAAAGAAGGAAGGCATCAGTGTTTTTCATATATCGTCAATTGCTCCAACCAAAAAGAAAAAGTCCATTTTGCAAGTAGACCCAGGACTAGAGCTATGAGCAAGATCACTGAACAATTATGTAACTCTATTTAAATTAACAGTAGAGTATTTCGATGCCGAAAGACAAAAAGAGCAATAGAATAGCTTTTGATAGAATTAAAGAAGTGAAAATGAGAGCTTACGCCAGAGATTTTAGGTATCACCAGTAGATGTCTCAAGCCAACTTCCCGGAAAAGTATGAGAGCCTTCGCAAGTGACATTGTCTCCACAACTGTGTAAGGCGAAGCATTAGTAAAAGGATGTAAATCCAAGAACATCTCCATCTCTTCTTCAGTCAAGTCTATATCTTCTACCATGTTATAATGACCTGATCCCCTCTTCATGAAGTCCTCCGCAGAAATCTGCTCAAAGGCATCAATATCCGTCGGAACTGGATCAGACAAAAAAGCTTTTTTCTTTAAAAGCTCCATCAGATGAGCACGGAGAATTAAACCATACAGAAAGGGGGACTCTGAATGTGGAGGTTCATCAATTACAGGAAACCCGTGGTGCCTTGTAGTTCGCAACACATGTACCACATTAGCGACCTTCTCGATGCCATGAAACAGCTGGAGGGGCCCACTCACTACATCACCAACTGTTAATTGTCTCATATATGGCTCGGCATGGGTCTCAAGGTAAGGAAAGCCCTTTGCTTTCATGATAAGGTCATAGATGTTGCCGTTGAAAGCATCAGCTACGGTCTTTGAAATAAGAAGAACCACCATCATCAAGGGTAGCAACAGCAGATTGTTCGTCAGTTCCAAAAGGATTACACATAGAGAAACCGTCATCCTCATAGATCCACCAAGAAAAGAAGCAGCACCCAGCACAGCAAAAAGACCATGGTTAAGATTGGAATGAGAACCAATCAACATTCCAACCAAACGCCCATAAGATGCACCAGTAACTATTACAGGAACGAAAAGGCCAGCAGGAGCGACAATGCCATAGCTAAGTATACTCAAGAAATAACATGTGACAAAGAATATAATTATAGAAGAGTACTGGAACTCGTCATCCGTGCCCTTGCTAAAGAGATTTTTGATTGCATCATCATTTGTGTTAAATATTAGGCTGGCAAGATCATTGTAATGTCCAGGAGGACATTGAAACTTCTTGTAGTTGCCAGATCGGCCTATTGTGGGACAGGCTTCTCCAGCATCGGCCGGACAAACTTGACAAGATGCCAGCCACGGTAGTCCAAACAGGAGACACGACGTGGAAATTGAAATCCAGCAAGCAAGCACAATTTTGTAGGCAATGCCCTTTCTGAAAGAACAAGGTCATTGTTGTAATCAGTTTATTGTTACTGCATAATCACATACTTGCGGTTACTGAGGAGAAAAGGAAAGAGAACTTACTCGTTGATGAGATTGTAGACACGAAGAACCTTCTCCAGGAAGAAGTTATACAAGCTACCCAACAATCCACCTATCATACCAAGGAGAAGTACAGGAGGTACATCAACAATGTGATAGGCAACATTTGATGAGGTAACGTCGTACATTATCAGCCCTCCTTTACCAAAAAGCCCACATTTCCCACTCAAACAGACGTCAATGAGAGCCCTCAGCACGAACTGTTATTCTTATAATACATTAAAAATTTTCACCAAATCATTTACCTTTTTTTAATATATTGTCGACTGCTCCAACCACAAAGGAAAAATCAATTTTTCAAGTAAAGAAAGGACTAGAGATATGGCTGAATGATGGTGTAGTACTCTATTGAGATCGGCAGTAAAGTATTTCAATGCCAAATGACGAAAAGAGCAATAGAATAGCTTTTGATAGAATTAAATAAGTGAAAGTGAGAGCTTGCGCCCACGATTTTGGGTATCACTAGCGGATGTCTCGAGCCAACTTTCCTTTTATTTTATTTTTTTTCTAAAATGGCTAACCTAGCAACCTCAGCAGCACCTCTTTCAAAAAAAAAAAAAAAAAAAGAGTAAACCATCTCAGTTTTTTTTTTTCATTAACCAAATCGGATGGAGTTAATAGAGAGACTTGATTGAACTAATTTCATAAGTTTTAAAACTTGATTACACTTTTGGAAAATTTCATAACTCGATTGCACTTTTGTAATAACTTTTTGGGACTTTTGATGAACTTTTTCCATAAAAATATCGAGCATTTAGAGCTTATAGAGGATCAATGAAGTATCAAATCAATAACTTAATAAAAAATCTTATGAACACCCATTGGGGCGAGGCAAGCTAGCACGCTCGACTTTAAACTTCGATTCAATGCTTGTTATGTGATACACGGACCACAACCAAATGCCTTTCAGGACAGCAAGGTGATGAAGATTAGAGATGGATGAATTTGAAGGGAGCGTGGTTTACTCATGGATTGGGCTGGACAGACATGATTTTTGTTTGGGGATTCATTGTCAATTTTTCATAACGTTTCATAAAATTAGGGATTTTATTTTTTAATCCTTAGCAAAAGATATGTGAATTTGCATTATCTAACGACATTCATGCCTCTCACTGCATCTTTTGCAACCAAGAAGATTGTGCTTTTTGTTACATTGTGGGAGAATCGACTTGAGGAGAACATTGAAACGTTTGACATCATTTTCCTCACCTTGTTTTTTCATTTCCAATCACACATCATTAACACAGTGATTTAAAAATATCCACCTCGGGATTAATTTTATTTCTCAATAGCATCATCAAAATCCTGAGGAGAATGAATTGAGTGGCGGCCTAACCAAGCAAGAACGCCAGGAAGTGTTCCTGTCGTTCGCGGTCAACGAGGAGCCCAAGGTAACATTGCCGGCAGTCTGAGCTTTGGCGGAAAGCGGAGCGGAACAAGTACTAGGAGAATTCCTAATACTACTGAAGCCTTGTCAGATGAAGTTTGCGTGCTCCTTGAGCGGAGCTACATCGGCCTTTAAATTGAAACCGGCATACGCTAACAGAAATTTCTATTATGTTCGAGCTTGTCCCGTACGTCCCGTCGTTGAAGGCCAGGTGGCTACTCGTTCTTCGCTCAAACTAAATCTATCGCACTCGGGACGTCCATGTCAAAATTATATGACATATTATCTAAAATAATGATTTTCACCAAGTCTTCTAATCTTTTACAAGTGGTCCGTCTGTTAAGTTGAAAAATTGATGATTTACTATTTCGCTCAAAGTTGATAAATTCCATATCATGTTGGTAAAATTCCACTAAGCTAAAAAGTAAGCCACTAATTTCACTAGTAAAATTTTGTTTCCGGTGGCAACTTCCTAAATAGGTTGACAAGCTTATTATTGAACTTTACTAGATTTCATACTTAATCATTGAAAATTATTTATAAAATTCGAAAAAAAAAAAATGATGCCCTCAACTCATGAAAAAAATGACTCATTGAATTAGTCATTTTTTAAATATAATTGATTGATCGATCATTTTTTGATGTGCATCCCTAGCAACATGTAAAAGTGATTCTTAAGCTTTTAACAATTTGCCATTTGCTTGGTGATTATATATGTGACATGTTGAATTTAACTCATTCGAGGTATTGGCTGTTTTGGCCCATGCTATGCTGCACCTCACGGTTTTGTCATTTGGCATACAAGTGAGTACTTTTTCAAGAGGTCACCCTTTCTCATAGTGCCTCTACCTAAGTAGGTTTGACCTCGGAGTTCCAAATCGCCGCTACATCAAAAAGCGCCTCTGTAAGTTAATTCTAGTTTTTACATATATATCCTAAATTGCTCTATGTCTGTTCCGCGTGGTTTACTTATGTCCCCTTTGCTATTCCGGAAGCCATCAAGAGTCGTTCTTAGTCCAAGCCCTCTAGCCCTAGCAACCACTCTCCACTCTTGTTGGAACAAATCCTTATGTATCCAAATGAGCTGTAACATCATTGCCTACTTCCAGTGGCAATTGCGTTTCCTCTTGTGGATTTTCATGCCGTTGTTGATGCAAAACATGTAAAAAGTGCCATGTGCAAGTGGAAACATGTACTTAAAAATGATATTGTAGATAGCTGTTTTTACCATGATAAGAATTCACCAAACTTGTTCGCTGTTACAAGTTTCCAGTAAAAGTTGAGTGGCAACCTTTTGATCAAGTTGAACTATTTATTTACCAACAAAAGAACGATTCTATTCTGAAATGGTCAATGAACTTGAAGTTACTAATTTCACTCTTAAGGTACTAATTTCACGGCTAAGTTTTCATTTTGAGTGGTAAATTATATTCTACATGAAGTTGGTAAGTTCCTTACTCTGCCATTAACTTATAAAAAAGTACTAGAAGGAATCTTAACATCACTGAAGCCATGTCAGATGAAACTTGCGTGCTCCTTGAGTGGAGCTACTTCAGCCTTTTGAATGAAACCAGCATTATTTATAGATTTTATTCTTTGTATGCTCCCGGAGTCTTTCCCATGGCTCGTTTGAACCAAATTGTGGACAGATTTTGCCCATGTCAACACATATATCTAGTCTTATAATAGTATTACTTCTTTTTGTTTCTTTTTTCTTGAAGTATCTTATTAGTTATATTTTTATATTCAGCAAAGTTTGTTGGAAAATCAACTTTGAAATTGGGTAGAAAAATGAAGTGAGATTTTGAGATATGATATCACTTTCTTAAGGATTTATTTGCTCCCATAAAAGTTGCTAATATTCAATGGCAAATTTCCTCCAATATACAACAAAGTCTCAATGAGAATATTAGATAGCAATTCTAATATTTCTCCGAATCTCTCAAGGAAAACAATTCAAAAAGATGGTTGTAGTTTTTGGAAAGAAGACCTGAAAATAAATAAATAAATAAATAAATAGCGAACCGTTTCCTCAAAACCTAACATATTTATGTTGGTCTTATTGAACAAAGACATACCTTCGGGAAAAATTGCAAAATGAACTAATACAATTGCAAAAGACCATTCAGAAAGGTTGCAAATTGAACTTGTATGTTTTCCAAACGACAACTTGAAAAGATATAAAAATTTCGGAATAAAAATAATAATAATAATTTTTTATAACAAAATTCAGAATTTAATAATTTTGAAAAAAATTGTAGTTTTTGGAAAGAAGACCTGAAAAAAAAATTAGCAAACCGTTTTCTCAAAACCTGACATATTTGTGTTGGTCTTATTGAACAAAGACATACCTTTAGGGAAAATTGCAAAATGAACTAGTACGATTGCAAAGGACCATTCTGGAAAGGTTGCTAATTGAATTGGTATGTTTTCCAAACAACAACTTGAAAAGATATAAAAATTTCGGAATAAAAAATAATAATAATTTTTTATAACAAAATTCAGAATTTAATAATTTCGAAAAAAAAAAAGCTGAAAAAATAAATACAACGTTTTGAGTAACAAGATAACCTTATGGAATAAAATAAAATAAAAAATAGTGGATTAGAGCTAATTAAAACGCAAAGCGCACAAGCGAGTCAAGTGCGCCTAATAATTGCACAATCATTTGCGCATCCAGCATGCGGGTATTATGAGGTGTGGCTCATGCCTCATTGCTGTTTCTAAATAAGCTAGAAAAACTCACACATTAGGTGGTCTATCTCCTCCTAACTTTTCTATGTGGGACAAAGAAGAAAAGCATTCTTGTTTGTTTTGCAAACCAACACCCAACAAAGTTTACAAAAATTATCTTATAAATAGTATCGTTGATATTAAATTTTTCTGATGGTTATATCTTTATAAATTTAATTCTCTTTTTCTCCTTTTTTTTTTTTTTTATATAAATCAGTGGTGAAAGAAAACTTTCAAATTTAGAAAGCGGCGAGGCTACACCACAAGCTTGCGGGGACCCTCATATTTTTGAAGGAACAGCAAGAATTTGGAAGACTTTGACCAAACGTCAAACAAGTTAAGTTGGAGACCTTATGAGTTATGGAGAAGAAGGCAAGGCTCGGAGTTGATTCAATACCTACGAATTCGAACCAATTACTAAGTTACTTCGTGCAAATTGAATGTTTCAATAGTAATCATAGATATGCTCGGACGTACCAGGAAATTTGCTTGGTCATCCTGCATCAGGCATGCACTCAATGGATGCAGACCGTGGTCCGTGGCGTTGTGGTGATTCAATGCTTAAAATGAGACGAGTCTTTGTGCAACTTGGAAAGAAATGGTTGCAACAATGATGAATGAACATAATTCTACAAATATTCTACTAAAGTTTGCTTGTAGTAGTTTCAGATTTTGAAACACTTGTCTGTTTGACTAAATGGAGGGACGTAACGATATTGTATTCTCATGTACTTAACAACATCAAGCAAAACTTACTGCATCTAAAAGTAATTTGATTAACATTATAACTCAATTGCACTTCTACAATAAGTTTAGGACTTTTATTATGCTTATCATATAAAAATATAGAGCATTTAGAGCTTATGAAAGATCAATGAATTATCAAGTCAACAAAATTTAAAAAAAAAAAATCATATTGAACTGATAAAGGAGCTTGAAACTGGAGGTACTAGGACTTCAACAACTCCTTCCAACATCTGAGTGATTTTCTTCATGGTTGGCCTCAAAGCAGGGTCATCTTGGATGCACCATAATGCTGTCATCACAAATCTTTTCACCCTCTTTATGTCACTTGATGCCTCCTCGTTGCTCTCCACTAGCTTAAGTATGCTCCCGTCGTGGTAGCAATCATACACCCAATCAACTAGCACAATTTGAGCTTCAATTTCCGCTTCCGGCTCATAGTTCTTTCTACAGCAAATGAGCTCAACCAACAAAATGCCGAAGCTGTAAACGTCTACCTTGCTAGAAATAGGCATATTCCTGAACCATTCTGGCGCTAAATAACCTCTGGTTCCTCTGACTCCAGTGACGGTTCGTGTTTGGTTCGCCATCAAGAGCTTAGCTATTCCGAAATCTGATATTTTTGCAGTGAGAGAGCCATCAAGAAGAATATTTTGAGGCTTGATGTCACAGTGGATTATATGCCTAGTGCAATCATCATGCAAGTAAGAGAGCCCCTTGTGCAACACCACAAGCAATTTCTATTCTTTTGTACCAGCTGGGCCTTGAAATGCCAAATAGAAAATCCGCCAAAGTGCCGTTGCTCATGAATTCATACACCAGTAGTCGATGTTGACCTTCATTGCAGAATCCAAGCAACTGCACTAAGTTCTTGTGGTTAGTCTGGCCAATTGCACTCACTTCTCTTTCAAACTCCTTTTCGCTTTCTCTAGTCCTTGTTGCCAGCACTTTTACCGCCACAAAGTTTGTATCCTCATATCTGAGAACACCTTTGTACACTGTTCCAAAAGCACCCCTACCTAGTTCTACTTTAAATCCATATGTTGCTTCTTGAAGCTCCTGATAAGTGAAAGTCTGCATGCCTGAGGCTTGGTTGATCTGGACCGGTCGTGACAACTTAGAATCCCTAGATCGGAAGCTTCTATATATTAAATGGGTAATGAGGAGTAGAAGCAAGTTCACAAACACAGAGCTACTCAACAGCACCGATCCGATGATAATCAGAGTGGAATTCTTGCTTCCATTTCCTATAGATTTTGAAGTCGAGTTATTTATCCTGACCTTGATCAAAGCTTTTGCAATATCACTACGATCCTCTCTTCCATTGGAAAGAGGGATCTTCTTTTTCCAGCAATTTCCATTGTCGCCGAAAATAGCAAGTGCACAAAAACAATCAGCCAAACAAGCCTCTTTGCAACTGTCCTCGGTTTGCGCCGCGGTACGCTCGTAATCAGACATTGGCCAATTTGTATAAGGCATGCTAAAGAAAGTGAACTGGTCTGTTTCAGGCCTACTTCCATCACAACTCTGCGGTACGAAGTCCTGTCTGCATCCGTTCATCTCGTTTGTTGAATCTAACAGAGTATACCCGTGTGGGCAGTGGCATCGGGGCCTCTGATCTTCTCCAAGAGAACAATAGCTGTTGAAGCCACAAGCTCCAGAACCCATAGTTTGCGTGATGCTTGTGCATATATTTGGAGGACTGGGGAAGAACGGGCCACCACCCAGCCCATTTCCGAGAGAGAACTTGAATCAGAGTGGACATATTGCCTGAAGACCCCGTCGAATTCAAGGATTGCTCTTCGGTAATATCCGCTGGCAGGGAATGTGTCTGAGGAGACGACTTGGAGCAGTGCTCCATTCCTATCCGTGAGGTAGACCTGACCACTTTGATTGAATATCAATCGGAAGCCGTTGCTCGTGTTGCTATCCCAGTAAGTATCTGAGGCAACCCACGGGTCAGGAGTGGCATAGAATGCGAGATTTCCGTCGTCTCCCAGCTTGAAGTGGAATCTCCCGGCGGAGTAATTCATTTCGGAGTAGCGAGCGTTAACTTTAGTCCCTTGATCTAACTGTTGCGTAGGCAGCAACGTGTCGGTTGGTTGGCTGAACGTCTCCCACAAGTTGACATGGTTCTGGCTAACTAGGACAAAGTTCCCTGTGTCAAGCATGGCCGCATACGCTATACCAGCGACAGTCGGGCTAGGAGACCACAACTCTCTTCCATTTGGGTCGACGAGCACAAATCGGCCATCCGTGGTCAACTGGATTTCTGAACCTTCTGGCGCTAGATTATTGCCGTTCGCCGACCAGACTATGGTCTTGTCCTCTATCTTCTCAAACCATATAGCCAACAAATGAACTCCTCTTCCCATTCTCCGGAACCCGAAGGCGAACTTGCCCGACGGTGACAACCAGGAAGAGTTCTGGTCGTTCGCCGTCAACGACTTGCCCAAGGTCAAGTTGCCGCTGGTCTGAGCTTCAGTGGAAAGGGGAAGTGGAACGAGTATTAGAAGGATTCCTAGTATAACTGAAGCCATGTTTGATGAAACTGGCGTTCTCCTTGAGTCGAGCTACTTCCGCCCTAAGGATGAAACCAGCGTTCTTTTAGAGATTCCCTACTTTCCAAGCTACCAGAGTCTCTCTCGTACGTCCGGTCGTTCATGGCAGGTAGAGAGACGACCATTCCTCCTCCACGTCGATGCGATTGCTTCTCCTTTTCTCCAAAGCAAGTTTGAACCAAAGTTGTGCACAGCCTTTGCACATGTCAACGCATATATATCTATCACTATCTTTGACCCCAAAAAAAAAAAAAAAAAACACATATTTCTATCTAGAATAATGATTTTACCATATGGTCTGAAATTTTATAAAACTCCACCTGTAGTAAAAGGAAATGATTAATTAAAATACAAGGTGATATTTGTACATATATTTTATTAGTCAATCTTTTTCTTGTACTAATAAACCATTTATTTAACAGCTATTAATAAACCATTTTAGAGTATATAATGAGTTCCTTGATTTTTTACTTTTTGTTTCTTTTTTCTTGAAGTATATTATTAGTTCTATTGATATATTCATCAAATTTTCTTAAAAAATTCTTATAATAATATCATCGATATTAATTTTTCTGATAATAATATCTCTATGAATTTATCTTTCTTCATTTTCTTCATTTTTCCCTATTTTTTTTTTTATAGAAATCAATGGTGAAAAAGAGTTAAACTTAGAATAAGGCGTCCCTGCTCCAAATTGACAGGACCGGATAATTTTCAAGGCAAGCACTTGCTCCAAACTTGTCTAAATGTTTAGTTGGGACCTTGATACTTTTCAAAGCACGATTCAATTTGGCACTTGGAAAAATTGAAATGACCTAACTTGAGCAGTCGTACACGTTTAGTTGGAGACTTTTTAAGATAAAATTGATGGAAAAAGAACGCAGGGCCGGCAGTCTATTCAATCCCCATGAATTCAAACCGACTACAAGTTGATCCGCGGAAATTGAATATGCTCGAAAGTATGTGGAAATTTGCATTGAGCACGTGACCGATCAATGCTTACGGCAGCGGCATTCTGCGGTCTTGTGCAACTTGGAGAAGAATGATTACAACAATGATGAACGAACATGATTCAGCAGACGCTCTCCAAAAGTTTGCATCCAGGAATTCCGAATTTTGAAACCGATACGTTGGGCTAAATGGATGTCACGGTGACATAAAGATATCATGCTCGTGGAGTTTACGACATCACGCAATACTTACCACATCTAAAAAGCAATTTGGTTTCCATTTAGTATAAATGATCAGTTCACAAAAGGGGGAGTGTTCCTGTATATAAATTACTGCATAAGAGGTAACTATCTACAGTTTTCTGCACATCTTTGATCTTACTGTCAAAGAGTCCTCTGCAACTTCAGCATATCAGTCACGGCAGAAGTATTCCCGCGCCACCGTGATAATGCCAGCCAAAACTTCCTGTTTATACATTCGTCCCGCAAATAAATTACAACCCGCCGTTTTCGACAATGCTCGACTAGTAAAGCGAAGGGCTAATTTTCCAGGGTTTGTAGGGTTCGATCAAGGGCCTGAGCTTATAATGAGCAGCTTCCAATAAGCTCCGTGCTGCATGAATCCCAAAAAATCTGGCCTGATCGAGTAGGAATTTTCCTGGATAAATTCCCGAATGCTCAATGGGCTATGCTAGAATAGTTTTAATAGGCGGGGAAACTGTAGTCTTAATCTCTTCCATCTGCTCCTAATGAGTGTCGGGTGCAATGCCAACACGTGCTCAGGCATAAAATCATGTCTTGTTAATATGCCCACCACAGGCGATCTCTGCAATAAAAGAGCGTCGAGATTAAAATAAAAACATAGAAGAACATGTTCAACTAGAGCAGAATGCTATTGCAATAATTAAGCACCCAGTCGCATTGAAGTATCGCACCAAATGCCCGCAAGAGACGAGATGAAAAATCAATTGTGATCTCTCACCATGATCCACTCTGATTTTCTAGTGAAACTAGGAAGCCACCAAATGTCAAGTAGCCATATATACAGAAATTCAGCTAAACGGAGAGGAAAACATCTTAGTGCAAAGCTGAGCTAGTCCTCACCAAAAAAGGTCAAACAGGAACATAAGAAAGATAATTAAGTAAAATAAGAATGGAAGAGGTGAGGGTGCGAAAATCAAGTATGTGAGGCCAAAGGAAGATGGTATTGATGTGATTCTGAAAAATGGCCCAATTTGCTGAAAAGAAGGAAGGCACCAGTGTTTTTCATATATCATCAATTGCTCCAACCAAAAAGAAAAAGTCCATTTTGCAAGTAGACACAGGACTAGAGCTATGAGCAAGATCACTAAACGATTATGTAGTACTCTATTTAAATTAACAGTAGAGTATTTCGATGCCAAAAGACAAAGAGCAATAGAATAGCTTTTGATAGAATTAAAGAAGTGAAAATGAGAGCTTACGCCAGAGATTTTAGGTATCACCAGTAGATGTCTCAAGCCAACTTCCCGGAAAAGTATGAGAGCCTTCGCAAGTGACATTGTCTCCACAACTGTGTAAGGCGAAGCATTAGTAAAAGGATGTAAATCCAAGAACATCTCCATCTCTTCTTCAGTCAAGTCTGTATCTTCTATCATGTTATAATGACCCGATCCCCTCTTCATGAAGTCCTCTGCTGAAATCTGCTCAAAGGCATCAATATCCGTCAGAACTGGATCAGACAAAAAAGCTTTCTTCTTTAAAAGCTCCATCAGATGAGCACGGAGAATTAAACCATACAGAAAGGGGGACTCTGAATGTGGAGGTTCATCAATTACAGGAAACCCGTGGTGCCTTGTAGTTCGCAACACATGTACCACATTAGCGACCTTCTCGATGCCATGAAACAGCTGGAGGGGCCCACTCACTACATCACCAACTGTTAATTGTCTCATATATGGCTCGGCATGGGTCTCAAGGTAAGGAAAGCCCTTTGCTTTCATGATAAGGTCATAGATGTTGCCGTTGAAAGCATCAGCTACGGTCTTTGAAATAAGAAGAACCACCATCATCAAGGGTAGCAACAGCAGATTGTTCGTCAGTTCCAAAAGGATTACACATAGAGAAACCGTCATCCTCATAGATCCACCAAGAAAAGAAGCAGCACCCAGCACAGCAAAAAGACCATGGTTAAGATTGGAATGAGAACCAATCAACATTCCAACCAAACGCCCATAAGATGCACCAGTAACTATTACAGGAACGAAAAGGCCAGCAGGAGCGACAATGCCATAGCTAAGTATACTCAAGAAATAACATGTGACAAAGAATATAATTATAGAAGAGTACTGGAACTCGTCATCCGTGCCCTTGCTAAAGAGATTTTTGATTGCATCATCATTTGTGTTAAATATTAGGCTGGCAAGATCATTGTAATGTCCAGGAGGACATTGAAACTTCTTGTAGTTGCCAGATCGGCCTATTGTGGGACAGGCTTCTCCAGCATCGGCCGGACAAACTCGACAAGATGCCAGCCATGGTAGTCCAAACAGGAGACACGACGTGAAAATTGAAATCCAGCAAGCAAGCACAATTTTGTAGGCAATGCCCTTTCTGAAAGAACAAGGTCATTGTTGTAATCAGTTTATTGTTACTGCATAATCACATACTTGCGATTACTGAGAAGAAAAGGAAAGAGAACTTACTCGTTGATGAGGTTGTAGACACGAAGAACCTTCTCCAGGAAGAAGTTATACAAGCTACCCAACAATCCACCTATCATACCAAGGAGAAGTACAGGAGGTACATCAACAATGTGATAGGCAACACTTGATGAGGTAACATCGTACATTATCAGCCCTCCTTTACCAAAAAGCCCACATTTCCCACTCAAACAGACGTCAATGAGAGCCCTCAGCACGATTGCCACTACAGCTGTAGTAAAGAAAGCTCTCCACAACAGGGCACTTCTCCACCTGTAAAAGAAAATAAAGATTATGCCGTGCAAAGACATCACATATTTCCATGGAATATAAAATACTTCAAGGTCTCAGATAGTCAATAAGCTGCAGCGATACATCTCAAAACCAGATAATAAGTGCAAGGAGAGAGTGCAAACAATTGAAGCAAACACAGCCAAGAACCAAAAACAGGGAGAAACAAACTGGCTGATAGAACAGAAAGGAAGCCCAGAATCATCTCTTCCTGGTAATCAGAATAAGTTAAAATAGGAATTTACATAAACCGTTAATATCAGAAAACCAGAGTTCTGTACTTGACCAGCAATTTTTCTCAGCTTTTCAGAACTAAGGTAAATATGATCTGCTAACAAGTCCAATATCCAGGACTTTAAGAATGATGAGATTTTGCATCACAAGGATTCTAATTGCTAAAATAGACAAATGGAGACATCAGAAGAAAGCAGTGCATCACAACAATTCATCATACCAAGATGCCATCTCTTCAAGGGCAAACAGCAAACCACCAACTGGGGCACGAAATGCAGCAGCAATTCCAGCAGCTGATCCACATGTTACAAGGTCTCGCCGATCTCGATCATTCTTGAAATACCGAAGCCACTTCCAAGTTAAACCATATCTCTTTGACCCACCTTGACCCAATAGTGATGCGATACAAGCACCAGTGTGCACCAAGGGTCCAGCCTTGCCAACAAGAAGAGATGATGACACCGCACAAACGCTCCCAATAATCTGTCGATTGGAACATGCCCCATGAGACTCTCACAAACTTAAGGGAGAACATCCTTAAAAAATTAGCTGAACAGTTAAACTTCCAGGAATAGGGGAAAATATGCAAATAAAGCTTGAACTAGCACTGACATCACAAATTGAACTGTAAAAGAATCCGCCGAACATAGTTGTTTTTGTTATCCAAAATATTTATATTCCTGAAGATAGTCAAAATTTCAAAAGGGCTTGCAATTTGAGGGTATTAGGTAAGTTCTATTTTAAGGATACTCCTCTTCTAGGTCAGCCAAAACAAATTTTAGTCCTACATATTTCACTGGTCTCAAGGAAGTCTCAAGAAGAACCTTTAGGCCAGTAATTGTCAACAAGCTGATCAGAAATAATGGGTAGATTCATCCTCACTGCTTTAAGAGAGGGGAGTACAGAGAAAAGACGAGTGGGAATAATTAATAGATTAAATAGATGAAGATAAAAACATACAAGATAAAAATGGCAATGTTCAATAGATATCACACATGCCAATCTGTAAAAGAACGTGTTAACTCAAATGGCAACTCTTTTACAAGCATAACCATGTTTATACTCTCTTACAAGCCAATCAGGCTCTGCTCTCACATCTAGGATAGGAAGAGATGCTTATGGAAACATCAATAAGGAAATTTTAAGAAATATACAATTAGAGACCAACGAAGCAAGAAACCACACGCATGAAATTTCACCTTTACATATAATGTTCTCAATGTAAAAATCCCTGGTGCATCCCCACCATTTAGGTAAAACTTAACTTCCAGTATACCAATACACTTAGAGACCGACAAAGCAAGATGCCAAAGGCATGAAATTTCACCTTTACAAACAATGTTCTCAAAGTAAAAATTCCTGGTGCATCCACACCATTGAGGTAAGCCTTAACTTCTGGAATACCCGAACCAGCAGAAGCTGGTGACACCAATGCTGTGATAAGGGCTGCAAATAAAGTAAGCCCGAAATTGGAAAGAGAAAAAACAAGAAAGGCCATTCCAAACCTGCAAGAGGAATTAGATGATATTACCAAGGTTTCCTCCACTCGGAAGATGAAAAAAAGCAAACTTTTACTAACAAAGCAAGTCCAAAGCTTTCTTTTCTTTAGTACATTTTTTATCGGAAATTTCTGCAGTACTTAAGTCTCTGAGAAAACTAAACAGTTCTGATTGTAAGTTCCTTTGACTCTGCATACATCCACAGATAACATAAGACCCCCACTTTACACCAAGCCTATTGTGATCAATGCTCGTCATCATACATTACCTCGAAAACACAACAGACGGCAATGATTTTAGCATTGATTTCATTACCTGCGTTGCAACATCATATCTGAAGTGACCACAAACTTAACCCCTGCAAGGTTCTCGACAGCAAGGTTGATGCAGAACCCGATAACACCGACGATCCCACCAATCAAAAAGCATAATAACCACTTCATAAATATGTACTGGAAAATCTGCATCTTCCCTCTTGTCCTCCAATCTTGCTTGAAAAAATCATTCTCTGCAATCCTGCACCCAAGAATCCACAATTCCCACGAAACATAACTAAAAAAGCTCCAATTTTTGCGAGTTAAACAACTCGGGTACCGAAAAAGAAACAACACGATGATGAATCGAGTCTCGGAAAAAGAACCCATAAAGGAAACAAACTCACTCGTAATCAAGGCTCTCAATTGGGCACACGTTGGCCCCGACAATGGCCACCTGCGAAGTGGAGTTTATGGTGGATCTCTGCAGGGCGAGAAACGGCTGCGTGAGCGATTCCGGGTCTCCATTGGGTTCAGCCGCCATGGTTCTTACAGGAAAATTGCTATCTTCGGATGAATTGCAAAAGCATCAGCTTCCAGTTCTTGCAGTTCCAGAGGACATAAGGAAAGCGTTTGTCGAGAAACGAGGCAGAATTCAGAGAACCCACCAAGAGTCAAAACGGACGTGCACACGTCATCCCGACACGTCCATTCGAAGAGTCGAAAAAGAGAGAGAACTAAGTCGAGGGTGGTGGTGTTCAGGGGAATTCGTATATTTCTTCATCCTTATTTGGTGTAAAACATGGAAGAAGGAGAGTGGTGGGTGAGGTCTGATCTGGTGGTGCTCGGGACCACGAACTCTAACCTTCCATCAGTGATTACTTAAACGATTTGATCATCTTGGTTTTGAATTTCTTAACTTTGAAGATTAGGTGGGGGACTGTGTGGGATGAATTGCCCATGTGGATCAGCAGAATCTGTGGGGAGAGCTGTTTTGGAGATCTATCCAAGGATAGAGAGGCAAGCAATCAAAGGGCTTGTGGTCCTCGCAATATCTTGAGCTCGTTTACCATGTGGATCTGTCATGTCAGTTGATTACTATGAAATTCTTGAATATAAAATCTCTCACTCTCTCTCTATCCAATCAACATATCACCTATCCTCGAATGGGGCAATTCGCATCTTAAATGCTTGCCCAAAGGATGTCGTGGGTCACTCGATTCTTACTCGATCTTGATAACTTTTTTTTTTATCGTAAATTTCACATTTCATGTGATTTTCTTTTTGGGTCTATGTGCTCTCTGAACTTTCATTTGATATTCGATGGAGCCTCTAGTCTCATTTTCTCTTCCATTTAGTCCTAATAGTTGTAGCGTGGTCCTTCTATTAAATGTGTTCTTCTGGTGACATGACTATCAAGTTAGCATCGAATGCGGAGGCAATCAAGCACTAAGTGGATTGTCAAGTCACTTTTTCATTTTCTTTTCATTTTTCATTTTTCATTTTTCATATTTAGTATTTAGAATGTATTGTAGATTTTGGTTAAAAAGTTAAATAAGTGACATTCTGCTTTTTTAAGCAAAATTAAATATGGATTTGTGAATGCTTGAATTGATATTCAAAGAGTTTAAAATTTTATATGATATGCAACTGACTTGTTATGAAAACGTGATAGTTTGAACACTAATTGAAAAGGGCAAAGGGAGATCTAAAAGGACATGAGAATAAACGATAAGAGAACAAAAAATACGGCATTATGAGCATAAAGAGGATCAACAAAATTATTGTTGTTTTATCCTAACGTTATCTGGTTTTAGGCAATTTCAAATACTAAATAAGATAACTATATATAACATAAATATTTTATCGGAACCAGTAAATTAGACATTTGGTTTATTCAATTTTGTTTATCCAATTTTGAAAGGAATGATTTCATCTTGAAGTCGTAAGGATGTGAAGGCGTTTGTTGACTTGACCCTCTTGATGAGAGAGGCCAACATTATCCGGGATATGGAATTAGAGAGATTTGAATAATATGGTTTTTTTTTTTCAAAAATTTTGAATATATGATATGAGAATGTTTGGTACAACTTCCTTGCGAACTTCCTTGCGATGATTTGTTTGGTACAACTTCCTTGCAATGGTTTGTATTTTACAGATCCTCAATCATTTGTACATTATATAATGAAATCTTAAATTTTTCAGAAAATGTAATCGAGTCCAACCTTTCTATTAATACAGTTGATAAATCCAAAATATTCATTCAAAAATGCCATCAAACCAAAATTCTATACTGAAAAAATATTGTTTAAATTCGTATAACTTACTTAATATTCGGTTGCATTTCATATATGAATTTTCTAGATTCTAATGCTAATGCACTTTTTCCCCCTTTTTATCCAAAAATGACCTTCATCTCGAGATTGAAAACAATGGAAAGGTCCTTTCATTGACAATGCGTGCAATGCCTAGGGCAATCTAACCGAAAATACACATGCGGTATAAAAAATGATTGGTATGAGTGGATTGGACGCACATCAAATACGATAATTTCACATTTTGAAAATTCATGAGGAGTTCAAAGTCACACATCTATTTACATTTATATATTGTCAGTGGGACATTTCATTGGCCTTCATTTAAAGCAGCCTCCGGAAAGGAAAGAAAAGTTACATTACAGTAGCAACAATCATTGAAGGAAAATAAAAAGGAGATGACATAGGAAGGAGAGCTCGTGTGGAGTGGGCTCAATCACGGATCTGCATCGTGATCACTTTTAACTAGGAAAGACACAACTTTCTCCACTTGGATTCATGATGATGACACACGTAAGGGTTAGGTTTTCCTCTCCTATCATCTCTCTTGTCTTCCTGTGTGCCAACACCGGAAGCCCCGAAGCTTCATCAGATGTCCTGTAGTTTCCACTTGTCCGATGTCCTCTGTCGCTTGACGACAGAAAGGCGATTTGCCTTCACCGACCGGACCATCCAAAACGAGAAACATGGTGATGCATCATCTGCAAAATAAGGTACAATAACATCATTAGAATCATTGATCTTGGGAAGCTTACGTGGAGTCCATGTAATCAGCAATTTAGATGGACGTTGCGTGACCAATTGTTTGTCAATTAAAAGCTTTGCTTTATCTTGCTTTTGATTACTCATCCCATGAATGAAAGCTCATCGAATGATATCTATGAAAACGCCATTTATCTCGATTGTTAGAGCAACTCGGCCTAGGATTCTACAAAATTAATAATTGTAAGGCTAATAGTACCCAGTAGCCCCACATTAATACAGTCATACTATATTTACCCAAAGAAACTTTTTATCACAAAATGTCTCAAACTGATACAATTGCGCCACATTTATCCTAGACTTTTGGTCATAAAAAATCTCAAATTAATATACCTTGTGCCATATTTATCTCAAGAAAATTTTAGATTATAGGTAAATGTGATATGGGTGTATCAATTTGGAGTAAATATAGTGTGAATGTATTGGTTTGGAAGTCTTTGTAATATATAAATTAATTTAAGGTAAATGTGAAACGAGTGAACTAATCTCATATAAAGGTAGCACAAGGTACCGTACATGGGTATTTCGAGAGTTTTTGTGATACAAAAATTAATTGAAGGCAAATATAGCAAGAATTTAACAATTTAGAGTTTTTTTTTTTATTAATTCAAAGTTATAATCATAGTCCATAGGGGATTTCGTCAAGTCAAAAGTTAGCTCCCAATCACCAAGTACATGGGTATTTAAAATTTGAGCGGGAAGTACATGTATCAATTCACAAAATTCATAATTCAAATGATACGACAAATTCTAAACACATGTTAAAAACCTCACATAGAAATATATTGCATCATTCTATAAGAATTTTGCGAATCATCGGATATTCTAGCATTGCTCTTCGAAGTACCCATTAAAGTTGTCTTCTTGTACGCCAAAAAGTGGAAGCCCGAAGCTTCTCAACATAGAGACAAAAAGTCATCGTCTGTATCAATTCAAACAGCTATGGAATGCAATAAATTCAAAAGTGAAAATCTTTATCCGGAATGCTTTCAAAAATACCAACCAAGGAGATCTAAACTCTGTCCATGGGCTGCAAAGGTATGGTTAAAAACCTACTCACATGAGGTTAAAAATATGAATGGTTGGTACATCGAAAGAAATTCTTCCATAAGATCGCCAATTTTGGCAAATATGGAAAGAACGCAACAATTTTGTTTTCCGATACAAAACCAGGTCTCTTCAACTGGCTTCCTGCGACCTCAGACTGCTCCAAGGCTATATAATTCCTCCAATCAACCAAGCAACCACGTTATCATACTTATCAACATTTATGGTCCATTTATTAATCATTCTATTTCTAGAAATAATTTTTATTTAGAAATAGTTTTTTCCAATTAGATTCTTTGGACGAGTTTCTAAATATTAAAAGGCACTTGCTAATTATCCAAAATCTCTATTCTCGGAATAAATTTTTTTTAATATAACCCTCAATTTTTTAAAAAACTTTTAAAATTTCTTTTGATATCTTAATAATTCTATTACATTTTTCCTTTTTCTTCTTCTATTTTTTTTTTTCTGTCTTTCCACTTCTACTTCCTATGGCCAGTTGCTAGCCACACAATTCCCACAAGCGGCCGATGAGAGACAAGAGCCAATGAGGAGATCATCGGGGTCAAGCTCACTGTGGTTGGGCAAGGCTTGGTCTCACCAAGTCTAGCGAGGTTGAGCCTCACTAGTGGGTGGGCAAGGATGATATTTGCAGGGGGTTGCAAGGTCACCGAACCCTGTCTGGCCGGTCGTCGACCATCACCATGACTGGCGAACAACTAGGGGAAGAAAAAGAGGAAGAGAAAAAAAAAAGAAAAAGATTTGGATTTGATTTTGGAGTTATTCCCAGGAATAAAAAAAGTAACTTTTTTAACTTCTTAATTTTCTTCTAAATCTATTTTTAGGAACAAAAATGTCACCAAACATCTTTTTTTTGTTAAGAGAAATAAAATAATAGAATCAAGTACTATTTAGTTCGTTACCAAACAAACCCTTAACATCTGATGAAGTCTTGTAGGAGATTCATTGAGTGGACATAACACAGATTGAGCCTTGTCCTTAATTCCTACTAGTTATATATAGAGAAAATGACACAAACGGTTCACAAACTTTGGCCTAATGTACAATATAATCCTTGAATTTTTAATTTGTTCAATGTGATTCTTGAATTTTTAATTTGTTCGATAATATTCAATTTAGTCCATAAACTTGAAATAAAAGAATAACAATGTTAAACATTTACAAAAAAATCTATGAACTAAATTGAATATGTACTAAAAGTTTAAGCACCACATTATATATTGAGTTAAAGTTCAGGGCCCACATTAAATAAATTAGAATTCATAAACCATTATACATATATATTATAATAATAATTCATTAAAAAAGACAACGTAGATCACCATGAGTCAGCAGTGATGGGAAGGCTGCTTTATGATAATACGACCCACCCTTTTTTATCGCTTGATGCTCGCTGTGTCTCCATCCACTTGGCCCAAGTCTTGACAGAGAAGGAAGGTGGTGGATTCTTTTTGGCTACCCCTTGTCATTGGCAGAGCACCGAAACTTGACGTGAGGACTCTGGATTTCTATAATTTTTTTTCCTGCATTGGAAGTAGCCAAATCGAGCCGAATTTTTATCTGTATTCGAGTTTATTCAATCCGATCTGTCGCAGCTCTCCTCCATTTCGCAGGGTCCACAAAATGAAGGGTTGTAAGAGACCCAGATACAAGCAAGCAATTCGCAATTAATAAAGGTTATTGTCAACAATCTTTCTTTACTTATGTGAGAGAAAAAAAAGAGCCAAGTATTTAAAAATTCATAATTCGACGGATTACTGTTAGACATTAAATATGATCTGTTGTTTTAAAAGTATGATTGTCGCTTACCATATCTCTCGTAGTATTATTTTTTTAACTCAGCATGCGTAGCATTACTTGATATGTACAAATTGCTTTTGTGCTGTCTCTTTCCCTTTCTAGAGAGCATATGTGCTGTCTCCTTTGGAGGAGAACAAGAAGTGGCCCATCTTATCCTATTCAAGCTATGATGACAAGACAAAGGAGAGGAGGGAGGACTGAGGCTTTTGAGTTCCCTCAGTGACCACACTTAATCACTTGCCCATAGTATTGCAGCAAAATTTCACCCTGATATGTAGCAGTAGCCTTGTCATGACAGATCAGTGAATGCCAACCGATCATGATGTATGAATCATGTGGAGTCCATGTGATCATTTGCGATATGTTGACCACTTCAAGCCATTTGCGAAATGTTAATTTAGTAGGTTACAACCATGCAAGTGTCTGGTTGCCAACTTTAATGTACGAAAAAGTCACATTCATCCCAACATCTTAGCCTTAAAAGTGCCTTTTGAACGGTATCTTCGCCAGCTGATTTGATCCGAGCAACCATATTCTTATTGCAAGATGCATATAAAAAGGAAAAAGATTGGTATGCCACACGCGTTCATGTCGGCATTATAAAATTTACAGTTGAGGAACGCCCAAAATGCCATATACATCAATCAAGAGCATGGGCAATTGTTTATGTCTCAAACAACATAATCCAGAAAAAGAACAAGAAACCATTTCATGGTGTTTCGATTATTTCATATTACATAGGTGGAGTAGAAATAATAGCTCGTTAAATACAACATCCAAGCTCACATGCTTTTGGATGGAATTATCCCAGCGATGCAGGCGTACACAGCAACAGACAGATTAGCAGTAGCAAGAGATGCTGTGCATCTAAAATTGCGGTGGATGTGAGACTATTAAACTGAACAAGAAAGGTCTGGCCTAGCACTTTGCTTATTCAATTGAGTCAACAAACTGTCCTATGTGAAAGCTTGAACTTCTGCTCAGTAAGTTGCAATCTGGCCCACCAAGCTCGTGAGATAATGCTTCTTCTTCAGTCTTCTTCTCCTTCCATTGGTTGCCCTGCATTACCGTGAATCAGGGGCATGTTGAACATGTTTACATTCAAAGATTGCACACAGGATGTGCGAGATGTTGTAGTGACACAAAGCAGTGAAATGTCAGTGTCCATCTGAGATCTGAAAACCTGCTTTCTACCAATTAAGTTAAGCAGTTTCCAAATCACCATCCTTAAAATTTTGAGAAATAACGGGAGATCTATTTTTGTAGCACCTATTTATCATTTCTATTGCGACAATAAAATCAACAGTTCCAAACAATGAAAACTAGTTTCATGTAACAACTGGTCAGACTCGAAAGCTTCCTCAACCCAAATCGAGAATCAAGTGGATTCTACACTAATGCAGTTCTCATTCTTGAAACATGTTTTAGAATAAGATTTAGAGGTCACTCCTAATAACCAAATGCATCCATTAGTCTACAGCTAATAAATGGGGTAGAGAGACGGAGAGAGAATAAAACTTACCAATATTGATTCTGGAGGACAAAGGAGTCTGTTGCCACCTTTCTGCCATCATCATTTCGGTTCCAGTGGTAGAGTGCATGTGTTCTGTTTTTTATTTCCAGTGTTGAATGACCATAACTGGCTTCTCTGAATGCAGAATAATCTGGCTGCGGATCTCTAAACCTGCAAATACAACGAGAAAGTACTGCAGATTAATCTTTTTTCTGGATAAGATCTCGACAAGAAACACAACTTAATCTCACTTTTTTTAGCACCCTGATAAAAAACTAATGGGTGTAAGCTTGTTGGCCTCGCTCACCTTCCAGCAAGACCTTCCTGATTGCCTCCATCTCCAACAGTAATGTAGACAGGAGCTGACTCGTCTGGGATGGGGTAACGATCACCAGTCGACACATTGTAATGTATATTTGAGATCCGATACTGAATATGAAAAGAAGATAAATTATCAGTTCTTTGCAGATCTTATGATCTGTTATGGCAGTTAAAGAATGATTATTTCATTAGGTGAGTTCAATAGTTCATTAATATGCTCTCCATTCCAGGATTCATTTAAATGGAAGAGGAAGAAATCAAGTTTAAATGTGCATTCAAGAACTATAAAATTCTATATGCTAATCAGGGCTAGCAGTTGTAAAAAAAAGCTCTTTGGTCTCATTCTCATATCTGAAAGTCACATCTGATATTTCTTCACTGTTTCTTCCCCGTGGTAGGATGCATTAACCTTTGGTTGCTGACAATTCTCCAAATTATTGTCTGCTTAAAATATAATTTTCACCCCCGAAATATGAGCCAAGTTTCATTTTTCACTGAACTTTAGAATTTGACAATTGCACTCTTCAACTACCCTCAGTAGAGAGAGAGAGAGAGAGAGAGAGAGAGAGAGAGAGAGAACAAAACCAAATTTCTATCGATTTTATAAACATCATCTACTGTCTATGACGTGCACTTGCTCAAGTCACCCTAGCTAACCAAAATCTTCCACTGATTTAATTAGGCTATAGATTTTGAAAATCCGCCTGTTGTAAAATAGGGGATTTTCACTTATTAGAACTGAGTTTCATGAGTAGGTGATTATCGAGCACAACCCACAAATAAGAAGTCACCAGATTGCAAGCATCACCCACTCTACAGCCCACAGATTTGATAACAAAAGTATCTTGCTTCATGACAAACAAAATCCTAGCAGCCTGGGTTGATTAAAAAACATCCTAGCTACAGGGAGCTAAGATACTCGATCCTACAAGTACAAAGTAGATCTGACTTATATATCAACCAAATATAAAAACTGGATCCAAGAAGCGATAATCTCTAATTTTCCTAAGAAGTGATAATCTCTAATTTTCCCAGCCCTACAGAACACTAAGGCTAGAAAAAGAAACCGCGAAGTTATAAAACATGTCAGTTGGCAGAGATGGTTCAAGGGAGTAACATGACAAAATGCCGATAAGAAAAATTGATAGTTTAAGAGGATTTTAACAAAGTTTTGTCCTTTTTCAAGAGTAAGGACACTTCAAGGGTGTCATTGTCAAATTTAGAAGTTTAAAGATGAGTGAGACTCAGTTCAAAGTTCAGGACCAGAAGTAAAGTTTTACTGTTTCTTCTACTTAGATTAAAAGGGGCAGAAAGCAAATTTGTGGGCTCCATTGTTTTCAGAATTCAAATTTTTAGAAACTCAGAAAAAATTTGAAAAGTTGGTATTAACAATAGGTCTCGACATTTTCCAACTCAAATTGAAAGATCGGTGAAATTTGGTCAGCAATATGTCAAATCACATTTTATCAGTTTTTGAACAAAATGGAAGCAAAGTTCTCATATTAAAGTCAAGAAGTTACTGGATACAATTCTCAAAAAGTAAAAAGCTGAAACTTTACCCTCTCCAGAATATAACTTAAAATGGAAAAGAGAGTGTTTCTCTGAAAAGAGGGTACGTTAGTATTGTCGAAAAGTTTATCCCCATAATTGGTTTCAACCACACTAGTCTACTCTAATTAATAAATCGTACTTGCCGCCAATGCCAAGATTCTACCTAAAATGATCCATAGATTATCTTCTTATTTCCCTATAATGAGACTCAATTGATGAAGCAATTATGAGTGCATCAAAGCCTATGTACACTATCATGCCATCATAGAAGATGCTATTACGCAAAAGTCATGAATTGAGAAAAAGAACCCCATACCGATCTTTCATAAGCATGGACGTGACCAGCAAAAATAACATCCACTTTGTTTCGGACAAACCACCTCTCGAATACTGATCTCATACTCTCACCCTCCATGAAGTGAGCATCATTGCTATTGTAGATTGGAACATGCATCAGTACAATGAGCCAAGGGGTCTTCTCCCTATCCACCCTTTTGAGTTCTTCTCTTAGCCACATCCATTGTGGTGTGTATTTCACTGTCACAGAGCTTCCACTGATCAGCAACAGGTAAAGAGAAAACAGGGGAAAATAATGTCATGTCTAATTTATAAATTTGGCAGTTTATTTGCTGGAAAACAGTTGCAAATGTCATCAGCACCAAAGTATAACCTCTGACATTCCATATACCGATGGATAGAAATACTGTAAGTTGTTGAGTCAAATATGCTGAAGACAAGGAAGTGCTCGAATAAATTTCAGCAGGGTTTCCCTTGAAGCACCTTCTGTAACAATTTTATTGTACTAGCTGATGTAATTATTTCAAGTTGCAGTTTAGTAAATTGTAGGATGAGGACCACAGACAAACAGTGGGGCACCTAAAAAAAAGCTCCATTTAGCACTCTCATTATTGCTACAAGTAATTGTGCTCTATCACTTATCTGATCACCTGAACATTGTTCAAGACTGAATGTATAAGGAGATAGAAATTACCAAAGGGGGAATAGCTTGACAGCACAATAATATGGGCAGATGCACGTCTGACAGCGTACCAAAGAGGACTGGTGCTTTTGGATGCCAAATAAGGGGTAGCATACCGATAAAGGTATGACTTGAAAGGAATAACTTCTCCCTGCATGTGTTCAAGAAAATTTGGAGAAGAAAATAGGTTAATTGAAACATAAAATAGTCCACGGAAATTACTTGAACAAGAAATTATAAAAGCATGTTCACATAACAATCCATGGCACATAAGAGCAAAACAATAGTAAAATATCAGAAAACATCATTTCAGTCTGATCAAATGGTGTGGCAGAATAAAACTGCAAACAATGGAAAATGTCTGGGAAAAAAAAAGAAAGAGAGAGAGAGACTAGAAAATGTCATTTAGCTACTCCTTGAATATATCAGCAGACATATGAGATTCTCTGATGTCTACACAAACTCATTCACTTAATAACTATATCCCTTTCCTTCCAATAAATTAACTGTAGTGCAAAAATCACAACACGATAAATTGACATACATGAATAAGCTGAAAAGTCAATATTAATATAAAAGTACAAAACCAGTGATAGATTTTTCATCTTGAAGAGCATAGACCATTCAACTAAAAAGTCATCCACCAACTAAAAGGAAAAAACAGCTTGTGAACCACAACTTTAATTTATACGTTCTTCTAATTTAGAACAATGAGAAATCCCTGGAAAGTTAAATTTCTAGGTCATCATGTTTATTAATTATTGTGGGAAAAAGAGCCTGACTTTCTTATAGAAATTTAGAAAGTGCTTAGTTCTGTTCGCCAACTCTACAATAACTCTACACAAGTGTAGCTGTAATGTCCCTATTCCCACACAAGTGGGAAGACTGTTGAAATTATTCAAGATCAAAATTTGCTCTTTTGATTTCCTATAGATACCAGCTACACTTTCTCGGTTTAGCAGACAGACTTTTTTCAACTCCCAGAAAGGATAAGCAAATGGCAATCTTTGCCCAGCTGCTCAAGAACTTTAACCACCTGGAAAATGTTTATCCTCTTTTCCTACAGGATTATGGAGTAAGCAATTACTACTGACACTGTAGTACTTCTTTTCACAGAAACCCTCTTCTAACTATCATGCGTCTTACCAAAGCCTATGAAAAGCTAGTTTGAGGACCCCAGTAGTAAAACTAGTCTGCCCTCAAGCTTCAGGGCAAGTGAGCATGAGTTGATGATCCAACATCATATCACAATGTAGTCCTTAGATTATTTCCTTTTTCCCATTTGGTCCTCAAAAATCACTCTCAACTGGACTAATTCATGCATCCTCATTTTGACCTTTTAGGCCAACTTGGTCATTCAGTTCATTGGATCAGCATACAAAACTGAACAGCCTGTGAGCCTGATAGAAGAAAATGCCCCTAGTTTCAGGAAGGACAGAAAAAAAAAAAAAAAAAAAACTATTCGACCACCACCATTCTAATTCTGATAATGCGATTACTTTTGTATAAGATGAGTAGACCTGAATGTGGGTTGGGAGAATCCCCTATATTATTTTGAAGAAACAAAATAATCAAAGGCTACTAAAGCGTGCATTGGTCATATAAAACCAGCTTGTAGATACACTGCCAATATGTAGATAGAGTCCTACAAGAACATCTAGGAAGGTGAACAAGGCATAAAATGTTAAAGGGTGTCTAAAGCAGGATGGACCTATGTAGAAGGTAAACAAGCTGTAGAATGGGGGATTCGCTGAGGCTTGGATGAACCAGTAGAAGGTAAACAACTGTGTAGAATTAGAAGATGTCAATACACCTGGGTAGAAGGTCAACATTAAGTTTAGCGTAAAGCGTGAATAGACTAAAAAGGACTGTGTGCAGAAGCAGCTCCCACTGCAGATGAGTAAAATACGTGTTGGATGCTTCTACATTCCTGGTGAAGAATACCCAGAGATCTTTCCAATTTGATTTAATATTCGAATTGGGGTCAAGCAACCATTTTCAAGGTCTGCAGTCCGCATAAAACAACCTGGAGAAAATCAGAACTAGTTTGTCCTCTTTATGCAAGCAGGTAAGAGAGTCAGATAACCCGCAAAAGCAGAAGCCACTACTTCTGGAAATCTTCTGCTTCACTCAGGTACAGCAAAATGGACATGCAGTTTGTAGGTCTGCTCAGTTGAGAAGTGAGTCAAACAGATCCTTTGACCCAGAGATGGCTTACCACAGTTATTTTTAAGATTGGAAAGCTATTTAAAGTGATCGAGGATTGCTGAGGACTTTGACAGAAACCAGACCATCTATTCCCACTGTCTTTGAATACTCTCGTGCTTACACTGGTGAAAAACTGCTTCTTTTCTAATTGTATTCACCATGAGGTTTGTGCTTTATAGAGTTAGAGGTGGCTGCATTCATTGGGTATCTACTAAACTTCATGCAGAAGCAGCACTATTTACAGACTGTAACATCTGTAAGATTATTAGTGGATCTCAGCCTTGTTGTGGCTGTTAATCTAGGAGAGTGAATGTAAGCCAAATGGAAGGCAAAACCACTGTACATCAGTTTGCAATATTTTCTATCTTTTCAACTATCTTATTAACTGCTAGATAAGAGTTTCTGCATCTGCACAACTATATTTCATTCTACAAAAGAGCTTTTGCATGTCTTTACAAAAAAATTCTAATCTCCTCATAACAACCAATTCATCCCCTCTTGGTTTGTGTTAGCCTTATCAAACTAGTTTGAGGCGCGATGCATTCAATAGCTGACTTATTTCTATGAGTGGCGATCTTGTGCCATGACTATTCGAACTGGTATTTCATGAAATTGCTAAAATAAACAAAAGAAAAAAATCATTATTTTGACAAAATGATCCTTCTAGAAAACTGGTCAACACTTCTTCAGCTGTATGGATTTCGAATTACTTGTGCTCATCTTCTGTAACATTTTCTCGAGAACTTTCTAGCATCTTAGTCCTATCAGATCCTCTTACCAGATTATCTCCCATAATTTGGTCGATGCTTTACTTCTACAGTGTGTCCATTAAGGTCCAATATGAAGAAGAAAAGGTGATTGAGAATCAATATCCAAGAAGAAACATTAGATGACAGAATTATAACTATAGTGAAGGTTGGACTAAATTGAAAATAGGAAATAGGGAAGGTCTAGCAAATTAGTCTACCAGACTTGCATATTACCTTTAGGAAATGAATACACATATTCCAGTAGATGTTCAACTATATGCATCATTTTAGTGTGCTTGTGCAAGAGTACTTTGTTCGTCTGTGCTATTGGTAAGGGCAATACTTTACCATGTAGGGCATGTACTCAATCTCATGATTCCCAGCAGCCCAGAGCCACGGTTGATACGCAGCAATTTTTTCAATAAAGCGCCCCCATGTATCCCACCTTAAGCCAACATCATTGTACTGATACCTATCAGCATAAGAAAGATCCCCGACAAATAACACAGCCTGAGCTCCACTGTGCATATAATGCTCAAGAGTGGATAGTGAATTGTAAGTCTGCCCCAGATCACCTGCAAAATACAGTGACATCCAATAATAAACAGACTATAATCAGGACTCTATGAGTGATGCATTCAGTAGAAATTATCGATAGCACTGAACCTAGATAGAAATGAATTTCACTATCCCACATCACTCCTAGGGAGGCCTTCCAAAACAAAGAATTATTTCTAGGGCTATCCACTGATAAATGCCCTCAAAGGCTCAGCTGGATAACTGCTTGATACTCTGCCTTTCCTTTGCCACATTTTTGTTGTGGAAAGTACAAAAAGCTGAATAAAAAAATTGCTTTATGCAACAGTTCTGGAAATTAACTGTTTATGGAAATCTCAATTGATTCTTTGGCTTTTTCCAACAAGAGTTTACTTGTCAATCAAGAACAATTTGCATCCTCCCAGAGTTCTGCATTTCCATAAAGTATATGTTGTTTATCCAGGAAAAGGCATTTGTTTAATTAATTAAAAAAAAAAAAAAAAAAAACTTCTACTGTTCCTTCAACGAAAATTGCTATGCATGAGCACGCACTCTAATGTTCTACACATCCACATACGAGCATTCTCATCTGTTTACATATGGTGAAACAACTCACCAATGATACCAAATTTGTATGGAGCATCCGGACCAATCTTTGGGGGTGTTTGAAATGAAAATTCTCGGGAAGAATCACCCTCTCCAATCTTGTAATAGTACTTGGTGTCATACTGAGAGAGAAGATATCAACAAAAATCTTATACAGAGCATTCTTTTGTGAAGTTAAGTTAGAGTCTCAAATATGAAGCTACTACCTGCTGCAAGACCATAGGCTACCAAAGGAAAATTATTGAAAATAGAATGAAAACACTGGAAAAGTTTTAACAATCTAGAGAATGGCAATAAGTGACCTTGAGGCCCTCAAGTAGACAGTGATGTACGTAACCGGACTTGTAATTATGAAAGGTGTAGTTTGTCGCCGTCCCTTCAGCAGAAAGAGTGTATCTTCCCGGAGATGTTCCAAAGTGAACTACACTCAAAACAGGCGCGTCAGTGGTCACCCACGATACAATGACAGCCTTCCCATCATAATCGCCTTGTGTGATATGCACCTGCAATAGGATGTTTCAAAAGAAAACGAGCTCAGCAGGGCTTTACCACAATATAAAAAGCTGAGAAAAAGAACAGCAGTAGGAAAATATATAAAGCATCCCCATCAGTTATTGCTGAAAAGTGAACTTCAAGCATCTCAAAACTAAAAGCATCATCATGCAAGATACTGTAATTTAGCCAAGAGACAGGTGATTAGGATAATTTAAGAGGTGTTATTAGCTGAGGATCCACAAGTCTCATAGTCGTCTCCTTCAAGCAGTTCCTACATAAACTTTACTCCAAATGAATAAGCTTCACAAGTATTGCTGTTATGCAGCACCATTTTGTGCCTATATAATCAAAAGATAGAGGTGTAGCACTCAATATCAGAAATTGATTCTTTATTCATTCCACCAATTTTTTACAGATACTGCCACCTAAAGAGTTCAAAGGAAAATGTAAAGAGGGGAGCAAAAAAAGCTGACATCTCTTCTGCAACAGTTCACTATTGCTTACTTGTTGTGGTGCATTGTGACCCTTGGGGACTGCAAAGACTTCATTATCCAAAGGAATGTCAACAGACGGCCACTCTGATCTGACAAACGTACTTGTGATGCCACCATATACTCTGGCCCCATAGCTCACGAAGGTGATTGCTGCAAAAATAACTTGGACGAACCAGGAAGGCCTGCTAGTAACAGTGCCTATCATGGTTCAAGAATTGACACGATTCCAATACACAATCACCTACCAAAGAGTCAATGCAAGAATCCGTTAATTATTGGATCAACTCCCTGAAAATGAATGATTCAAGTTGAAAAGAAACAGCACATCTAATAACCAATCGACTCGTTTAGCAAATTTGCGAAAGCTTTCATTCTAATTGCCCCCCCGGGCCCTCATACTGTAGAAAACGATAATATTTTTTCGCGGACAGAGTCGAAACTCATGGCAAGTCACTGCATACCCATTTCCATTTTCCCACTAAAAAGCAAGAATCATGCCAGATTACCCTTCGAGAACCACGCTTTCGACAACACTGTGCAGGGAAAGAGAACGAAATTCGAGCAAATCGAAATGGCTGGACAAAACCCAATTCAGCCAAACGCAGATGGGTCATGCGAAAAGCGAGAGGAGAGAAGACTACCTTCAAGAACCACGCACCAGACACAGAGAGAGAGAGAGAGAGAGAGAAGGAGAGGGGTGGTGAGTTTAAAAGGGTGGTTGTTGAGAGGATGGAAGAGCGAAAGGGAAGCGATGGGGTGGCGTGGCGTGGCGTGGCGTGGGAGGGAGCGCTTGCCAATTTCACTGCTTTGTCGGGTACTCCATTGTTTTGGAATGGCTTTCAAGAATCAAGAACGGATTTTGCGAGCCTGGGTGACCGAGAAACCGTTGGCTATGATCCCATCCATGATCTGCTGCAACTACAACTTTGTCTAAACATGGGATCCGGATCGAGGGTGGCGGGCGGTTCCCAGTGCACGTGACTGTCCAATGCACGTGATGGTTTTGCATAATGTCTTTGTCTGTACTATGTTAATGGCAGATTTTTGTCCCATTCCAATCAATTTTCTCTGTTCTTGCTCTCCACTTTATCAATTATTTCTGATTTTTATAGAATTAATACTAAAAAAATTCGAACTTTACATAATTTGACACAAACACTCTAAACTTAAACTATAAAAAATTCCAAACTTAAACTATAACAAATATATCTTGGATAGAATTGAAATAAAGCGTTTATATATTACATATGAATAATTCTATGTTTTCATTACACATAAAAAAAAAAAAAAGTTCGGGACATTTGTATTATAATGGGTATAGTTTGGATTTGTTGTAGTATTTGCCCTTTTATCTATGTTATTTTCTCTAAATTTTAAAAGTAAAGATATTGTATAAATTATGAGGGATTATTATAATTACTAGTGGAGTTGTGAAGAATTAGGTATAGTGGCTAAATAAACAAATTGTGGACCCCATGGTTAGTGCAATTACTTAATGAGTTTTTGGATTTTCATGTTATTTTTTCATATCCCACCAATTGCATGTAAATTATTTTAAGTTAAATTAATATGTACAGATTTAAAACGTAGGCTTGAGTGATTAATAGGGCTTATTGACAATTCTATTGGCCTCAAGATAATCAAATCTCCAGGCTCGTGTCTTGAGTTCTTAAAAAATAATTAAATAATTATCAATTAATAGCTCTTCTATGATTGCGATGACCATTTGTAAAACTATTTCTAGTAATCAATAATTTTCTACTTGTCCTTATATAAATCAAGCATTTTCTGTAAATATAATTGCAGATTGTAATCTAACAAACTTTCATTAGATAAAACTATTATGTCTATATTATCTGCACCATTCTCTAAGTAAAAATGAACCTTCGACTCCAAAGGATTAAAATCAAAACTTTATTTTCCAAAAACATCCTCAATTAACTGTCTTTCTAATTTAATAAGTTTATTTTATCTCCCCCGTATTCCATTTTCTAACTATGAATCTTTTCTACATTAATTAACAATCCTCACCTGATTCGGGTTTCCCCTATTTCGGGCTTAGCCATTCATCCCGGGCCGGCCCATTTATCGACCACCGCGCTTCTCTTCCCAAATCGCCGATCGAACCAAAAAATCGTCACCGTCGCGATCCCCATTTCATCTAATCGGCAGATCGGCCGATTTAGGGTTTTCATCTCCCTTCGATCGCTCGAGCTCGATCCGATTCCCAACCTCGCAATCGTTCCCGCCCCAATCGCCGCCGCCGCCGCCGCCGCCGGAACCCTAGGGGAGAGAGATGGGGAAGAACGAGTTCCTGACGCCCAAGGCGATCGCGAACCGGATCAAGGCGAAGGGCCTGCAGAAGCTGCGGTGGTACTGCCAGATGTGCCAGAAGCAGTGCCGCGACGAGAACGGCTTCAAGTGCCACTGCATGAGCGAGAGCCACCAGCGGCAGATGCAGATCTTCGGCCAGAACCCCCACCGCATCGTCGAAGGCTACTCCGAGGAGTTCGAGGACTCCTTCCTCGAGCACATGCGCCGCAGCCACCGCTTCAGCCGCGTCGCCGCCACCGTCGTCTACAACGAGTACATCCACGACCGCAGCCACGTCCACATGAACTCCACCCAGTGGGCCACCCTCACCGAGTTCGTCAAGTACCTCGGTCGCACCGGCAAGTGCAAGGTCGAGGAGACCCCCAAGGGCTGGTTCATGACCTACGTCGATCGCGATAGCGAGACCCTGTTCAAGGAGAGGCAGAAGAATAAGAGGATCAAGGCGGACCTGGTGGATGAGGAGAAGCAGGAGAAGGAGATAATGAAGCAGATCGAGAGGGCCGGGCAGTTGTTGCCGGCTGCCGCTGCGCCGGCGAACGGGACAGGGCCCGAACTGCCGAGGGAGGTGAATTTGGAGAACGGCGTGAAGATAGGGTTCTCGCTCGCGAAACAGCCGGAGCTTAAAGAGAGAGGGGAGAGTTCCAAGTTGGTTTTCGAGGAGACAGAGAACGATCGGGGCGGGAAAAGGAAGGGTGGTCCGGGTGGCGAGCCGAAGAAGAGCATGACGAAGTCTGCACTCGAGGAGTTGATGAAGGAAGAGGAGAAGAAGAAGGAGCGGATTAATAGGAAGGACTATTGGTTGTGTGAAGCCATTGTTGTGAAGGTGATGAGCAAGGCACTGGCTGATAAAGGGTATTATAAGCAGAAGGGCGTTGTTCGAAAGGTGATCGATAAGTATGTGGGCGAGATCGAGATGCTCGAGAACAAGCACGTGTTGAGGGTGGACCAGGAGGAGTTGGAGACCGTGATTCCGCAAATCGGGGGCTTGGTGAGGATCGTGAATGGCGCATATCGAGGCTCGACTGCAAGGTTGCTGGGGATTAATACGGAGAAATTTTGCGCTAAAGTGCAGATAGAGAAAGGTGTCTATGATGGAAGGGTGATTCCTGCTGTTGAGTATGAAGATATATGTAAACTTGCATAATGAGGTTGGTGCTTAGTGCTTAGATATATCTATTCAGATAACCTTGAATTTTTCTGAATCATCCATCAAAATAAGCTCCAAGGAAAATGTGTCCGTGATGATGATGAGCCCAAGATTCTTGTTGATTTGTATATGCAAGCTGACTTTTGATTTATGAAATTTTGAAATGTCGGATGGAAAGCTGTCTTACTTCTGCTATGCTATGCTCCTTTGTATGTTTGGTTGTTTTTGTGATTTATGCATGATCATTTCTAGTCAACTGGTAAATGAATTGGGATATATGTAAAGTTGCGCAATGAGGTTGGTGCTTACTGCTTAGATATATCTATTCAGATAACTCTGAAATTTCTCTGTGTCGTCCATGAAAATCAGCAAGTAAAATGTGTATGTGATGTGATGGTGATAAACCCAAGATTCTTGTTGATTTGTATATACAGGCTGACTTTTGATTTATGCATATCTGAATTATCAGCCGGAAAGCTGTCTTACTTCTGCTATGCTATGCTATGCTTCTTTGTATGCTTGGTTGTTTTTGTCATTTATGCATGGTGATGTTGATTCAATTGGCAAATGAATCGGGATATCTGTCACCTAAGTGTCTTGTGTTCATCAAATGCTGCCCCGTTTCGGTTAGGAAGATGTTCCAGGTTATGTGCTGGTTTCCTATATGTAGACTCCGAGCATCCAAATTACTGTATATGTATTGAGGTATGTACTGCTTTTCCGATATGCTTTTCACATTACTTATAGGTCCTTTTGTTAGCCACTGGCGGCTTATTCAGTCGAAATTCTTTTCATTTTAGTGTGGATTTCTGGCTTTGTATCGACTAAGCAGTGTGTTGATTAGCTGGAGCAACTTTTGTTTGTAATAGAGAAGGCCTTGGACCTTGGTGCACAGAATGGAGAATAGGCGTTCTAAAAGACACAAAAAAGAAGTATTTGGGGGGTCTCTGTAATTTACATGATCTGATTGAATGATGTTTTTCTGATTGTTGCTATGCAGATGTTGAGGATTTTGACTAACTGAACATGATGAATGTGCACAAGCGATAGAACAAGAGGACTTCGTAACATGAGTAGTTTCTTCTGTTTACTCGAAAGAGGGAATCGTGCGCTTTCTCGATGTCTGATTTTCGAAGAAGGGCCCATGTGATGGCGCGGCTCTAGGGTTAATGGGGATTTGAGGGAGGGTGAACCATCTTCCGAGAAGTTCTGATTTTACTTGGAATCTTGCACGACCTGAAAGAATTCACGGGAGGGGTAGTTTCATCCTATTACTTTGTTGTGAATGACTAAATTGACTCGTTTTGTCATGAGCACCTCCATGTTCTGCTGAGCAAACATAACTAGTTTCTTTTGTTGGTTAGGCATACTACGTTCTTCATTATGCAATTTTATTTTAATCTAACCGTCATTTTCATTTAATCCTTTTAATGGCGAAGTCGAATATTCGATGCCATGTTTCCACTCATTTTGTTTCTAACTGGAATTCGTGCTTGCCTTATTCAATACCATGATGTGTTCGGGCGAACTGGAATTCGTACTTGCCTCATTTTCCTTTTTTAAGGCGTCATTCTTGAAGGGAATCCTCGCTGAAAAGCTTTTTATTACATAAATACATTTCTCAAGTTAGTAAACTTAAAACATACAGATACAAATTGAGGTCTCTACCAGCAGCACGCCTTTGACCCAGCGAAATCTGCCATATACATTCATGGGGAGAAATTCCCCACTCAGCAAGAACTGCTCCAATGGGAAACACGTCGATCCCACGTACGATTCAAGCATTGAAACGAAGAACCAGTGAGAAACAACAAAGGCCAAACGTATTGTGGAATTTGACCATGTTTATTTGTGCCTTGAGAACACCATTATGCAAGCAAAGGTCATCACAGATCAAGGTACGATGATATTCATGAACTTCCTCTTTGCAAATGCCAACCACCATTTGTTTGGAGTCCCATTTGGTCTATATGCGACACTCAACAGTCTTCCGCTTGTTTCTTCTCTTATCTGCTTCAGATAATTCCTGAATAGCTCTGCATCCAGAGAGCGTATTAGTGGCGGAGCAGCTTATGAATATGGAAACACGGCAATTGTGATGAGACTGCCAAACAAACACAATCAAACTCAAGCATAGGAATTGACAGCTGGCATTCGATTTGTGTGATTCTAAATTCCAATAACAGGTCCGACCAATGAACCGGCCTTGCAGAGCATTTCTTTGTAAAACAATTTCTCCACTCAGTTTCATATCAGCCAACTCAAGATCTTATTCTTCTGTTCCCAAAGTAGCTTCAAATCGTAATGTTCTCGCAAGTTATTTATCGTAACACTTTGGCCAAGCTCTTTTGATGTGAATGCCTATGTAACTAGGACAACTTTAAATATTACATGCCACAATGTCTAAATCTAGATGGATAAGGAAAACTGAACCGTACATCTAGAGAGCTAAAATGTTACTGTTTAGAGACACTAGTAGGAGACTAATGCTACTTCCCAACTTTAACTTAATAATTTGCACACCAAGATTGAGTTCATTCAGGAACAAACATGTTTCCCTCTGTTAACATTGTCATCCAAAGCGATATCTCGCTAAATTGAATACCCAGTCAGATACCACCAGAATATCTGCAGATACGCACATTTAGAATAGTTCGATCAAATTAAACCACTTCTAAACCAATTAACTGAGGAAGCCAAAAAAGAAGAAAGCACAAATGAACAACGACCGATTGAGATGCTTAACTTATTCCAATCAATTGATCAGGTGGAAGGACAAGTATAAGATAAATATGCATATTGACAAAAATGACAACAATTTCATGTATGCAAGATTTTATCAGCTTTATACAACAAGAGCACTTGCCTGCTTCCTGTGGAGACTGAGGCAAGGGAAAAAGGCCTGGAAAGGGATAACCGGATTCTCCAGGCACAGGGACCTTCTCCAGACCCAAGTTAATGATAGCTTTGGTCCCTTCAGCCAAAGTTCTGCAGCCCTCTAGCCTCTTTAGTGCCACATTGATGTAGAATGTCAAATAAATGAGGAGCTTATCCGCAGCACTCTTTATATCGAAGTTCCTAAAGAAAACATTGGCCCGGAAGAATGTGATTGCTTCATCAACAATATCGGTTCTATCTGCAGGAGGCATGCATCAGAAACCAAGCACACAGAATCAAATATATTTCAAAATTCCTGATCAAATCAACTACTACCTTGCTCAGAAGTTGGAGCTGGGCCCTTTATATGGCTTTTTAAGGGAAGCAATGGACACCCACATGCCCTAGTAATCCCTTCCTCATCCAAAAAACTTGAATGGTAAACCTGCGCCAATAGCAAGTTCTAAGCATAATCAGAAGAAGACACTATATATCCTAAAATTGCAGGAACACAACCAAAGCAATGTAAAAAGCACTCTAAATGGATGATTGCAACTTTGCTCGTCTCAGCAAAATTACACGAACAGCGCATTGGTTCAAAGAACCTGCAGTCTAACCCGAACGATAGGAAGCTTGCACTCCAATTTTATCTTTAAGAATGCAGATTCAGTGCATTTAGTTAATTGCGAGCATCAGGTCTCACTCTGGTCCTACCTAGATCAATCTGCATTGTCTAGTTTTTTTCTTGTTCTTTACGGGGGCATCTCTAAATCACTCCCAAGGTGAAGGAAGTCACAAGGCCCTTTCTTTTGCAAGACTCGGGCCTCACAACTTTCACTGGAGATGAAGAGCGGAAATGACCGCAATTTCACTCCGGTGTAGATATCATTTCAAACTACATATGGAGAAGATGAGCAACTGCCCATTTCTAGCCCCAGAATCATCTGCTTTCCCCTCCCTACATTGTTCTGGTGGTTGCTGCTCAAAACATGGAAACAGATCTCATGTCCCCATAAGGTTTTATCTTGAGGTAATGCATTTCTCTTCTTCCCTCCTCTACTAGCTCATCATTCTCTATCTCCCCCAAATTTCCTAAGAACAACCTCCACAGCTTCGACATGCGAGAGCAAATTGCGATAAACGCCCCCCCGAAATGTCCTCGACTGGAAACATAAGTGAAAAACGATGTTCTCATCACCATACCATGCTTCTTCTTCCGACCAAATGCTCGACCGCGACTGCCCAGAACGTCAAGTTCTTCGAATTATCTGCACAAGCCGCAACCAAAGAAACCCATCAACACCACCATCGCCATCGGAGGTAGGCGACAGGACCGATCTCGCCACGATGCGGGAGCCGCCTACAGTCCCGGCCCGTCCGGCAGCGAAAATTCAACTTTACCTGAGATGGAGACCGACGCGACGGCAACGGCGAACGACTCCGCGGGGATCGATCCCGGCCCTCGACGGCCGACGGGAAGCGGCGGCGGGAGATCCGGCGTTGATCCGGCGTTGCTCCGGCGAGCGCGGACGACGACGACGACGACGACGACGGTGAGAAGACGAGGAAAGACGAAGGGAATTCGGGGCGGCGGGTTTTGGCCCGAACCGGTTGGAGTGAAATGCAAGCTTTGGTCGGTACGGTTGGTGCCGCTTAAACCCGGGCCGCATCCCGATATGGCCCGGGTCGGGGCTCCGGATCCGCTGAGCTGCACATTTACTTGCATCGTGAGATTTTGGAAGATCAAAAGGCTAAAAAAGAAAGAAAAAAAAAATCCAAACTGTACCTATTGTAACACATTTATCATGAATTTATTTTATCATAAAAAAACTTCAAACTTGTACTTATATAATATATTTACTATTTGTCTAAGTTTTTGTTGAGTGATTTTTTACAATTTTGTTACATGGATGTCATATCAATATCGTTTACCTTCTGACATTTATATAGGTAGACTTTTAATAGTGTTCATTAACAAACTTATGATGGATAGTAGATGTATCAGACGCATATAAATTTTGAGTTTTTTTATGTCGCTAAAAAAAAAAGTTCGAAGTAAATGCTTCATACTAGATATAAATTTGCGATTTTTGTTATATGTATGTATGTGTAGAAACATGACATTCGGATTTTTGATGCTTTCACGTTGACCCTCAGATTTAGATTTTGCAATATAAAAGATTTGTCATATTTCCAAAAACATCGCAATCGCGACGTTTAACACGATTATCTCTAATCCATTTTTCTTCCTAGACTAAGGAAGTAATAGGCAAGTGTCACAGGCCGAGAGTTGCGCTACTCACAAGTGTCATGAGTACGGGAGGATTCACGGACCGTGACACAAGGCAATATAAGCAGCGCGGCCGCATTTCCTATTTCGTTGCGTAATCCTTCTCGCACTCTTCAATATTATTTCGAAATTAAATGACTGAGAGTCTGCTATAAAATTTTATCTCCATGACCGTAGGTGACGCTTCCTTACTAAACCAATCTTATTTTGAGGTGCATGATGGAGTTTGAATAGTCATGGTTTATGCTTTTTTATTAAAAGGTGTGTTTTGCTTTCGATCAAGCTTGTATTTTTAGTTTTGATACTAGCATCTCCTTTTCCTACATAGGATATATGGCGTTTTATTTATTTATTATTATCATTATTATAATGACCGAGGATTTGTTGGAGCATGCCCTTTGTTGACTTACGCCAATTTGAGATCTTATGGGCCTCCTACGGTTGAGGCCTAACAGCGACTATATTTTAGGAGAAACTAGCCCAATAAACCACCATGAGTAGTGCAGTTAGTTGAAATCTCTCCTTCCAGCACATGAAGGTTGAGGGTTCAAAATCTGTGCGATTCAAGTGGTGGGCCGCATATTTGTTAATTTTGGACGGCGAAAGTAGACGTTCCTTGAACTATGTGCCCATATCTTATGTGTGATCCCTTAATGATGATTTCAATGGTTAAAAGCTTATTAGAAGAACGGGAAAAGTATTAAAAAAATCATAAATATATTCTATTAATATCAATACAATTATAAACCTTTATTTTGGACTGATTCAATCTTAAATATTTTCACCAATTTAGGGTAGATGGCAACGGTCTTACACAACACGCGAGTGTGGACTTAAACATTTTGTTTTTACAATTTTTTTTTTTTTTTTTTTTTATTTTTTTCTAGTTAGAATCTAAAAAAAAGGTATGTGAACGGGCTTGGATAAGGCTAGCAATTCATCGATTGTTGACTATGCACAAAAGAAAAATAATAAATAGTAGATTACAATCTTGAATCTTATACAAAAGAGTTAGGTAGGTTAAGCAATAAATAGATAAGATAAAATTGATAAATTTTATATAAAACATTTTTACCATAAAAAATCTCAAACTCATATATCTATGACATATTTATTATTAATTAATTTTCATTAAATTTTACTATTAAATTATTAAATTTGATGATACAAGGCAATTGACGGGTGCCTTAATTTATATACTAATCTATCGCTTTTTGCAGTATTTATTTAATTTAATGAAAATTAATTAAAAAAATAAATTTGTCATAAATATATGGATTTGAAGTTCATGATGGTGAAAATAAATTTATTACATGGGCATGAGAGTTTTCTCGGTGGTAATCCTTAAAATAAATAATTTGTGGAAAATGGGGTTTATTAACAAAGAAAGAAAATAGAAGTTTCCCCGAGGTATTTTCTCTCGAGATATAGCCGCTACTGGGCCTCCACCGCAAAAGCCCGTGAGATCCTAAATTAGCATAAGCCGAACAGAGACAGATTCTAGATTCCAGATTCCAGATTCTGACGAATCCTCAATCACCACAAAAAAAAAAAAATAATAATAAAAAAAGAAATAAAAAATTCTTCACTGAGGATGGTAGGACCACGGACAAAACATAAAGTAGGACTTGCTCCTTATCGTCTGTCAGGTCAGCGCTCTGACAGCAAGTACAAGACATGTGTCGATTCGATACAAGGGTCAAAATCTTGTCTCCTAAGAGTTCAGAATTTCGGTTGGAGCGCACACCAACGCCGCCGGGACGCCGCCGCTGCGCCTCCCTCATCGCTCGCCGGCACAGCCGCTGCCGGCGGCGGCATACTTCCCGACCTGTTCGCCTCCGGGGTATCGACTCTTTCCCCCTCGGTGCTAACCTCGTATCCATCCGTGTGTCCCCCCCGAAAAGGAGGCGTGTGCGGGCCACACGCCCGGCCATGGCGTGACCGACTGATCATGTCGTTCCGCAAAAGGGTCTGTTGAAGTTCGTATTTTTATTGACTTGTTGCACCTCGTGTGTCTTGCCACGGTCACCCTGTAGCCTCCAAAGCTTTCTCCTTCCCATGTTTTTGGGAAGCCATGGAGGTTGGTGGGTGAAGATAATTCTGCAATATGCTGGCTGGGGGTACATGAATTTTGAAAACTTGGTGTGAATTTGCTGGAAATAATATTAAGCACAGAGCGGCGGGCCGCTGTGGTGGGAAGGGCGACAGGCCACCGGTCCCCATGGTGGCTTTAGCCCTTTCTCCGGGAAGTAAAGGAAAGGTGTAGGGTAGAAGGAGGGGCCCTAAGCACAGTGGCTTCCGCGCTTCTAGTAAAAAAGAGAGAGTTGTTGACATTCCTTCGTTCTGATTGCTGTGCGAAGGACTTTTGGCACTAGTTGGATATATGAAGTGATGGGCTTTCGAGTGCTTCTTAGTTCCTTAAGAAATGATACTGTAATTGTGATTGATGGTACTTGATTATGAAAATGAGTGTTTGAATTGGTTTCAAGGCAAAAAAGCACTTTCAAGCTCATATTTTTATGTTTGAGAGTCGAGATATAATATTCTTATGTCATTTTCTGGTACTATGTTGCTCCTCTTAATGCATTTCTAGTAATCGCTCCTCTTACTCTTTCTTTGCTTTGAAACTGCAATTCAATAGGAGGGGGCGTGATTAGCTTTAAGAAAGTACGTCGAGAAAGAAACTTGAGGGCCTAGTGGCAGAGCTTTTGCCTGTCTAATGGATCAGTTAGGTGATCAGGTATCAGCTCTTCTAGAAAGCAATGATCCTTACAAGAACCTGGGTGCTCTGAGAGTCATTGATGAGCTTATAGATGTGGCTGTTAGTGAGAATGCTTCCATGGTTTTGAGATTCTCAAATTACTTGCGAATGGTGTTGGAGTTGAACCAGGATGAGAGAATTTTGGTCCTCGCTAGTAATGTTCTGGGCCATCTAGCCAGGGCTGGTGGAGTGATGATGAATGATGAGATCGAACACCAGGTATGTCACTTTCCTGTCAGTCAGTTGTATGCTTTTTTAACATTGTAACATGGTCCTCTTTATTTCTGCAGTTAGTAATAGCTCTAGATTGGCTTTGTGGAGAGAGAGTGGAGCATCATCGCCTTGCTGCTGTTCTGATCTTGAAAGTAAGCATTTTTTACTAAGTTATTTTCCGAAGGGACGTTGCTTCCATACTAATCTCAAAGAGAGGATAGAGAATTCAGATTCATCAAGATTTCATTATGAAGGGATCCTAATTGTTGAGGGATTGCATGCTTATCTATTGCACTTTAGTGCTAGCCTCCATTCATTGGCTCTAATGGTGTATATTTTTGCTCTCTGGTCTGATTTAGGAAATGGCTGAGAATGCATCAACCATTTTCTATGTCTCTGTACCAAAATTTGTCACTTCCATCTGGTTTGCTTTGAGGGATCCAGAGGAGAACATACGAGAGCATGCTGTCGAGGCATTACGTGCTTGCCTTTGTGTTATTGAGAAGCGGGAAACACGTTGCCGCATGCAATGGTTAGTTCTGGCATCTGACTCAACTGCTTAAAAAAAAACAGTTCTGAAGTGCTCTATGCTAACTGAAAGGCATAAAGTTCACTAATTAGCTAACTTTTTGCATTTTTTATTATATTACATTTGAGAGACTAACTGAATTGTCTGCCTTTGATGTCCAGCATCATTTTCTGCTGTTGATATTGTTATAGCACTCATTATTGTAATTATAGTAATTGTTGTTGACCTCTCTCTTTCTTTGTAGATAATGAGTAGAATTTGTTCATTTCTTGCTGTCAAGATCACTTGCCTGTACTAAAGGAGACTTTTCAACTTTAGTGAGATTTAGTAGCCTTGCATTCCAACTGGCCACCTAACCAACATTTTCTCTATTAAGCAGAGTGAAGTCTTGTTGATATTGAAGGTCTAACTTATGGAATTGTATTGACCATCAAATCAAAACCATTTAGATGCAGTAGAAGCCTAATGCTCCATCTTGGCTGATGACGCACTAATCTAGCGATTAAGCTGACATTTCGTTGCTTCGCAGCAGGCCAAGCCCCATAATAGAGGATCTGTGATTCCTTAGCTTGAAAAAATCATGCACTGTGTGCTCATATTCATTTTGTTCTTTCCTAAAGTCGTTTGATGCTTTATTCTGTGTTCTCTATAAGCTTCGACCCAGATATAACTTATGTAGCTGTCATATTTGACAGGTACTATCACATGTTTGAGGCCACGCAAGGTGGCTTGGGTAGAAATGCTCCCGTTCATAGCATACATGGTTCATTGCTTGCTGTAGGAGAACTTTTGAGGTTTGTATCATATACAGGAAAAAAATGTCGTCTGGGGCATCCATTAGTTTTTTCTAGTGGAAAAAGTCTCTTTTTAATATTACCTCTTAATGCAGGAACACAGGTGAATTCATGATGTCGAGGAATAAAGATGTTGCGGAAACGGTTCTTAGATATCTAAAATATAGGGATCTTCTTGTTCGCCGCAGCATAACATTATTATTACCTCGGATTGCTCATTTCTTTCGTGATCGATTTGTTGCACAGTACTTAACGGTTTGTGAGCATCTCTTTTGTTGTTTGTTTTATGCCAGTCAGTGGGAATATTTAAATGGACTTTTCCCTATGTGGGCTCTTTTCTAGCTCTAATATGGCTGTGCAAACAAATTTTCTACAGATATGCATGAAGCATATATTTGCAGTTCTACAGTCACCTGCTGAACGAGCTTGTGGGTTCATAGCCCTTGGGGAAATGGCAGGTGCTTTAGATGGGAAACTTATCGAATATCTGCCGACTATCATGTCTCACATATGTGATGCAGTATGTAACTCTGCCGCTTAATTTTATTACAGTTGCTTATGAATTGAAGATTCCAGCTGCAGTAATTTTGTTTATTCTAGCGACTGTGATCATGCCATGATAGACGTAGTAGATGATATAATGTGCTGCCTGTCTATCAGCTTGGAAGGATGAGTGGATGTTGTCTACAAAGTTGGAGTCATTGATGTGTTAAAAGGACTTGTATATTTATTGGCTCCGACAACGGTGTTCCTAGTGAGGGAGCTTCATATAACTTTTCCTCTGGATAGTATCCTAATATATGGTGTTGTTCTGGTCCATAGATTGCGCCACGTAAAGGTAGGCCTTCACTCGAGGCTTTGGCCTGCGTTGGAAGCATTGCAAAAGCCATGGGGCCAGTGATGGAACCTCACATTCAAGGAATTTTGGATGTTATGTTTTCAGCTGGAATTTCTCCAACACTTGTTGAGGCTCTTGAAAAAATAACAACTAGGTACAATACTGTATTAATTCTCTATTCCTGGACATTCGTAATGTATAGATGAATAATGATAAAGAATTTGATTTTCTATTTGAACGTGATTCAGTATTCCATCTCTGCTACCTCCGATACAAACTTGGTTGCTCAGTTGCTTTTCAAGCGTTCTTTCCAAGACACATCCTCCTCCAGAAAAGCAGGCTATTGCCTTAGTTCGATGGAGTATGGTGAATACTTCAAAGCAAATCTTGGAGATTAACGGTTCAACCCTTGTGCAACTTGCTTTGCAAACTCTGGCTCATTTCAATTTTAAGGTACTGGATTGACTGAGGTATTTAAAGGATTTGTATTGTACCTATCATTGCATGGTGCTGATTAATCATTTTGTAGGGCAAAGAACTCCTTGAGTTTGCCGAAGAATCAGTTGTCATTTACTTGGATGATAGAGATATAGAAACACGAAAAGCCGCTGCCCTTTGCTGTTGCAAAATGGTTTTGAGTTCTCTCTCCAATGTGACATCGATGCAATTTGGTCAGGCTAAATCAAGTCAAATTGGAAGAAAACAAAGGCAACTAATTGAGGGGGTGAGTTCTTGTCATTGTTGGCCATTGCTCTTCTTTTCTCAGTTAAATGCAAATTGTACACATGCAGCTTATGTACATTAGGGGTGAACTTGAGCACCTACATTTCTCATGGTAGCATCTTTGAAAAAGCAAATGTAAAAATTGATACTTTACATTAAACACTATTTTAGAGGCATTAGGTAAAAGTTAAAAGAGAGGACCAGTGCATTTGCCAAAAGAAAAAGAAAAAAACAAAAAACCAAAAGCAAAAGGAACCAAGTTTATGGACACCAGATTACCATGGATTCCCAGCTACCTCCATCATTCAGTATTGAGGTTACTATGTGTGACCCGAATGTTAGCAATTACGTGCAGTGATTTCAGGCTGTGAAAATTTATTTAACTGTTCCAAGTAAACAAACTCATTGCACTGATGGCCTTCCCAATGATGAAAACAAGGAGTAGCTCAGGGTTACCAAAAGTTGCTGTAGATGATTTTGATGTCTGGTACTATTATTAGACAGAATATTATGCTTTTTCCCTTCCTCTTGTCTTAATAACTGAAGAAAAGAATCTGTTTTTTTTATCTCTCATAGAGTGATTACAATGAGTATAAATACATGAACAGAGAATCTAAATTAGGTAAGAAACCTATATAGATAAAGATCCTAAGTTGCCTCTAATATCTATCAATATCTAATTTACAGCAATCAGAATAAAAACAAATCACATAATATCACGTAATATAATCACGTAATATAATCAGGAGAAATTCTAGAAGATTTCCTAATACATTCCAACACTCCCCCTCAAGCTGGCTTGAAGATGTCTTCCATAGACAGCTTGTTCACTAGACGAATGAATTGCCTTCTATGTAATCCCTTGGTCAGAATGTCAGCAGTCGATCATCACTTGAAATATACGGCATACAAATTAGTCCGCTATCAAGTTTTTCTTTGATGAAGTGTTTATCAACTTCCACATGCTTTGTCCGTTCATGTAACACGGGATTATGAGCAATTGCGATTGCTGCCTTATTGTCGCAATATACTTTCATTGGTATGGAACTTGGAATTTGTAGTTCATCTAAGATACCTTTAATCCACATAACTTCGCATACACCATGTGCTACTGATCGAAATTCAGCTTCAGCACTACTTCTTGCCACCACACTCTGCTTTTTACTCTTCCAAGTGACTAAATTACCACCAACAAACGTGCAGTAGCCTGAAGTAGATCTCCTATCCATAGTACTTCCAGCCCAATCTGCATCGGTGAACACCTCAATTTCCAGATGTCCATGTTTTTCAAACATTAGACCCTTACCAGGACTTCCCTTCAAGTAGCGTAAAATTCTATATACCGCTTCAAAATGCCTTGGCCCCGGTGAGTGCATGAACCGACTCACCATACTTACAGCAAACGATATATCAGGTCGAGTATGAGATAAGTAAATAAGTCGACCAACAAGCCTTTGATACCTTTCTCGGTCTATTACTTCTTCAGCCTTGGCAAGTTCAAGCTTCATATTTGGTTCCACGGGGTCTCGCTGCTTTACATCCTAATAGACCTGTCTCTTTAAGCGAGATCAAGAACATATTTGCGTTGGTTTATAAAAATGCCCTTTTGGATCTCGCAAATTCTATTCCAAGAAAATATTTCAAGGCACCCAAATCCTTAACTTCAAACTCCTCAGCCAACTTCCCTTGCAAGCTTTTCAACTCAACTTTGTCATCACCAGTTAATATTATATCATCAACATAGACGATTAGAATTGCACGCTTACCTTCCTTTGAGTGTTTATAGAATAGAGTGTGGTCTCCTTGACTTTGGTGATAGCCAAATCTTTTAACCACCTTCCCGAATCGTTCAAACCACGCTCTTGGAGATTGTTTAAGTCCATACAACGACTTTTTTAATCTGCAAACTTTGCCTTCAGTTTCTGCAAAACCTGGTGGTAAACTCATAAACACTTCTTCCTCCAAGTCACCATTCAAGAATGCATTCTTCACGTCTAACTGATGTAAGGGCCAATCAAATGTAGCAGCCAAAGATAGTAAAATTCGAACAGAATTTATCTTGGCAATCGGGGCAAAAGTCTCCCGATAGTCTACTCCATAAGTCTGAGTGAACCCCTTTGCCACTAACCTTGCTTTATACCGCTCAACACTCCCATCGGGTTTACATTTTACAGTAAATACCCATTTACAGCCAACGATCTTTTTTTCTTCTGGTGTATCAACCAACTCCCATGTGCCATTCTTCTTAAGTGCAAGCATTTCATCCTCAACAGCCATCTTCCACTTTGGATCCTTCAAAGCTTCATGGATATTTCTAGGAATAGATATGTGAGACAGATTTGACACAAATGCTCTATGATTATGAGATAACTTTTGGAATGACACATGTTTTGATATAGGATGCTTAGTACATGATCTAACTCCTTTTCTAAGAGCTATAGGCATATCAAGATTAGAAGCATTAGTATCAGAATTTAAGATAGGAATGGAGGGAAAAAGAGTACTACTAGGATCACTGATGACGAAGGCAAGAGATCATCTCTCGGGGTTGTAGACGGATGAGGCTCCAGGACAAAGTTCTGATCTGCAATATTTTGAAGAGTTTTCCTTCTAGTATAAACTGAAGCTCGGGCTTGTTGATCACATTGTGATCTTGAACTTTTCTCCCCTATCTTTGACACATCAAGATTTGGCAGAGGTGTTTTCGAAGATTCAAACAAAGGATTAGGAAGGACGGGGAGAGTTAATCTCTTCACTAACTTCGCCATTCTCCCCCGAAGAGATTTGTTAGAAAAAAACGGTTGTGACTCGATAAATGTTACATCCATAGTGATATGAGTTTTACCAGTATGTGGATTGTAACACTTGTAACCTCTTTGATTAGGTGCATACCCTATAAACACACACTTTTCAGCCCGAGGATCTAATTTAGATCGACATGAATTGGGAGATGGACAAATGTAGTGCAACCAAACACCCTTAGAGGAATATCAGAAAAAATACGAGCTGTGGGGTACACTTTTTTGAAACAATTTAAGGGAGTAGTGTAATTTAATACCCGAGTAGGCAACCTATTAATTAGATAAGATGCTGTTAGCACAGACTTCCCCCATAAGTATTTAGGTACATGCATTGAAAAACAGAGGGCACGCGATACTTCAAGGAGATGGCGATTTTGCGTTCAGCAATGCCATTCTGTTGGGGTGTAGTTCGGCAAGTTGACTGGTGAATGATGCCTTTTCTGTCAAAAAACTCCCCAAAAATTGGTTATAATATTCAGTACCATTATCGGTACGAAGAATACTAATAGTAGTACGGAATTGAGTCATAACCATTTGATAAAATTTTTGAACAATGACTCAACTTCAGATTTGGCGCTTATCAAGTATGTCCAACATAAACGGGTATGATCATCTATAAAAGTAACAAACCATCGTTTTCCGGTTTTTGTTGACATGGGTGAAGGACCCCAAACATCACTATGGATTAAGTAAAAGGAGATGATGCACGATACTGTTTTGGATTATAATGAGTACGATGACTTTTAGAAAAAAAACAATTGTCACAATGTAGTGAAGAAACATCCACATCTTTGAACAAATGAGAAAACAAATGTTTCAAATATCTAAAGCTAGGATGGCCTAATCTATGATGCCAAACCATTATTTGTTCTTGAACGGGGGAAGAACTGAAAGTTCCATACGCCCGAGCTTTTTATTAGAGACAAACTCTTCAAAATAGTAAAGACCATCCCTCATCCTAGCATTGCCAATCGTCTTCCCGAGATCGATCCGAAACTCACAATGGGAAGCAAAAAGACAACACGGCAATTAGACTCTTTAGAAAGTTTACTAACAGACAAGAGGCTGCAGGCTAACTTAGGAACATGCAGTACATTATGAAGTTTAATAGACTTAGAAAGTGGAACTAATCCTTTGCCTGCAATAGATGAAAAACTCCCATCGGCAATCCGAATTTTTTGGTTGCCAGGACAAGGAATATAGGATTTGAACAAATATGGAAGATTAGTCATATGATCGGATGCCCCTGAATCAATGATCCAAGGTACAGATTGTGAACAACAAGAGAGGGCATTTAGATTTCTACCTTGGTGGGCAATCGAAGCAGTAGGATTACCCGATACGGACCCGGCTGAAGTAGTTGCGAAGATGGTTTAGTTGTTCTTTGCTGAAAGAGAATGCAAAGTGGCCTCATTAGCTGTAGGAGGCATACGCTGAGAAGACTTATTATCACGGCTAAATGAAGTTGGTCTCCTTGCTTCACTAGTTGTAGAAGCTGGACGGCCATGAATCCTCCAACAGGTCTCCGTGTATGACGGGGTTTGTTGCAAAAATCACACCAAATACGAGGTTTCCCATCGATCTTCGCAAGTTAATGGGGATCTTGCTTATATTTGCCTCGGAAACTATTGTTGTAGGAACATGGCCCTTCTTGTCTTCAAATATAGTTAATGCTGAACCTTCCAATGATCCATCCTTTCCGCCGGTAGCTGACTTGCCCAGCATTATTCCCCGTCTACTTTCTTCTCTCCGAACCTCTCCGAGAAGACCTCTCCAATAGGTGGAAGAGGCTGCTTCCCAAGTATTCTGCCCCGTACTTCATCAAACTCATCTCTAAGCCCTGCTAGAAAGCATAAATACGTTCGCTTCTACAATTTTCCTGTATCGATTACCATCTTCAATACACATCCACTCATGATCATTGAATACATCCAATTCCTGCCACAAACGTTTCAAGGAGTGAAAGTATTTTGTGACAGTTTCCTCTCCTTGTCGCATCTTCCCTAGCTTCAAGGTTAACTCGTAGATTTGAGATTGATTACCCAAATCTGAATACATCTCACACACCGCATCCCAGAGTTCCTTTGCGGTATAATAGCCCAGATAATTTGCACCAATATCTTCTTCCATGGAGTTGGTCAGCCACGTCATAATCGCTGAATTCTCTGCATCCCAGACAGCCCAAGTGGGGTCATCTGTCGCTGGTTCTGCATTATCTCCGGTCGAGATAGCCACTTTTTCCTCTACCCCGTATATACATTCGAACGGATTGAGACCACCGAAAAAATTATCACCATTCAGCTTTATGGAAGTGATCTGAATGGGATGAGCTTCGGTGGATTTTGTAAGAAGTGATGGAGGGTTAGATTGGGTGGTTGATGATTCGTCCGACATAGTGATCGAACGAAAGAAAAAAAAAAAATTACTCGAGGTGAATAGATGAAGGACCTTTGGGCTCTGATACCATGAAGAAAAGAATCTGTTTTTTTTATCTCTCATAGAGTGATTACAATGAGTATAAATACATGAACAGAGAATCTAAATTAGGTAAGAAACCTATATAGATAAAGATCCTAAGTTGCCTCTAATATCTATCAATATCTAATTTACAGCAATCAGAATAAAAAACAAATCACATAATATCACGTAATATAATCACGTAATATAATCAGGGAGAAATTCTAGAAGATTTCCTAATACATTCCAACAACCATTATTTGGGACGTGGATACTGAGTAATCTCAAGATGGCTGATGATGGAACTTGTCTTGCATTGACCAACTAAAATGACTACTTTGCTTATTGCAGCTTGTTGAGAAACTCCTCATTGCTGCTGTTACGGATGCTCATGTAACTGTTCGTAGGTCCATCTTTTGCATGTTGATGGATAGAGGACTTGATGAGTTTTTAGCACAGGCAGATAGTCTAAGTGCACTTTTTGCTGCTTTAAATGACGAGGTACTTTCTCTTATTCGGTGAAGTTTTAATTTTGTTCTGAAAGCCCTTGAGAATCTGGAAAAAGGTGATGTGTTACACAAAGCATGTACGCATGTGCACACTCGTCAGACATGCATGCATGCATATATCCATGTGGGCAGGCATAAGCTCCCAAATTCTCTGTGGGTGCAATAAATTAATTGTTTTCAGTGACTCTGAATCCATGATCATTGTCCTATCCTCAACCCCTTGTCAGGCTTTGATATACTTCTTTTGAGAACGTGAGAAAGATCTTCTTTAAGGTCCAGATTTTGAATCTTCATGGAAGAGGAAAGGTTATAAACCTCAAGATATCACGTACGTAGTATTGTATATGACCCATGTGGGGGTAAGTATCATTTGAGGTTGTCAAATCAATACAATTGACTGTGATGCAGAATGTGAATGATCCAGGTGTCTTCACATTATTTTTATGTTGTGGCACCTAAGTTTTCTCTGATAAATACAGCTGCTTCATTGTATACTCAAGTGATGCTGCTCTTCCCAACTAAAGAATTACTGGTTGACGATGTAGATCTTACTATACTCTTTCAATCTTGATTGGAAATTTTGGGTTATACTTGGAAGGGTTTTACAAATTCTTCTCACTGATTCCTCTAGGCCATCCTTCTTAGCTTTTGTTTCATTTTTGGCCCCTTTTGTTGTCGTCAAATTGTACTCATTACCTTTCACTGATATACTGAACACCTTTTGAAAGGATTTGCATGTTCGGGAATATGCGATCACAGTGGTGGGGAGATTATCAGAGAAAAACCCTGCATATGTTCTTCCGGCTTTTCGTCGCCAACTCATAAATTTGCTGACATATATTGAGCAAAGGTGATTTCTAACGGTGTTTATTTTTTATTTTCTTTTTAATATTCAACATGCATAGCATGAGTAATGTTTAGAACTAGTCAGTCTGTAGGTTGTGGAAACTACACATTTCCTCACAAGTTTATATGGATTTAAAATTAGAAGATTGGTGCTTTAGGGCAAGCTATTGGCTAAGATGCCCTTTCTCTGTCAGCAGTGCAGATAGCAAATGCAGAAAGGAAAGTGCACAGTTACTTGGTGTCTTAATTCGAAATTGCGAGCAGCTCATACGCCTATATATGGTTCCAATTCACAAGGTTAACTGATAATTTCAGCATCGTAGCTATCTACAACATTTGTTTGCCTCTTTTAATTTAGAGAATTCTAACATTTCCAGGCACTTGTTGCAAGTCTTGTGGAGGTCTCTAAGGGCAATGCTAATACGGGCATTTTAAGCAGAGTTCTTATAACTGTAGGGGATCTTGCTAGAGTGGTGAGTTTAATTTACTTTATTTATTTTTTTTTTATAATATTTTCTTAAGGTTTTTCAAATTTTCAGTTAAAGTCTATTTTTATGCAATCTAAGATTTCATTCTCAAAACTAATATAAGTTTACATCAAAATTGAGTTGTCAAGATTGATGTTTGTATTCATTTGAAGATTTTGTCATATGGGATTGAGATCCTAGAGAAAATCTATCAAATCAAGACCCTAGTTAAGATCATTTGATGCTAAGGTCCTAGGATTGGGTACAACCATTTGTTATTATCATTAGCTGGATATGCATCTCTATTGTTTTTTTCTACCTCAACCATTTCCTATCTGGCCAGATCTGAAGATGGAAAATTTTTTGTCTCGGTTGAATGAAATCCCTTGCTAGATGCCTTTGAGGTGTCATTTTTTTGGTTTAGGTAGTAGTATTGTTTCCTCTAAAGGCTTTTCCTCTTATGATTGGATTTCTCAACTATGAGGTTGGTCTCTCCCAAGTTTGTCTGGCCCATATGCAAGAGATTGTCATGATACATTATGGAGGGATTCTAATTTCCATTTTCTTGGAACCTCCCTTTTTCTATAGTGAGAAATTATAGTTATTTATTAAAAGAGAACCTGATCAGAGTACATCAGAAATTTGCAATAACAGAGAGAAAAGAACGACAAAACTAAAAGCAAACAATGGCAGCAATAATTGAGATGAGGTATGGATCCTTAAAAATAGCAAAACAAGTGAAATATGGTTCATTGGATCCCTTGAACAATCTTCTATTGCGTTTTCTCCAAATGCTAAGGCACAAGGGAGCGACAGTCCCAAGATCTTTGAGGAAGATGAGATCCAAACGATGAGGTCCAGCTCTGAGGCAGATGAAAAACTTTTCTTGGCATAATCCAGCACACACTAGAGACGTTCAAAATGAAGCTCTTAAATGGATGAAAAAAATCACAGCCTGACCCACTGCTCTTTTACGTTTTCATCTTTATTTTGTTGAAGTGCAGTATCATTACAACCTGTTTTTTTGCCACCATCACCTCTACCGCTAGCAATTTTGCTTTTTATCAAGAAAATGAATAATCATTGATCTGCAGTTCTTTTACATTTTCATCTTTATTTTTCTGTAGCACGTTATCATTATGACCTTTTTTTGCCACTATCACCACTACTACAAGCAATTATGTTTTTTTCAGGAAAACGAAAAATCATGGCTGTTTTGTTTGTTCAGGGTGGTTTTGCAATGCGGCAATATCTCCCTGATCTGATGCCTTTGATTGTGAATTTTATATTGGACGGAGCTGCAGTGGTGAAAAGGGAAGTGGCAGTGTCAACTCTCAGTCAGGTTGTTCAGGGCACTGGGTATGTTGGATGTTTCTTATGTTCTGCAGTTTCTATTTGTTCTTTAATATTTTGTGCATGATTCCTTCTGTTGCTCACCATATGTCAAAAAGCAATGATGAATGATAGATGCATTTTGATTCCGTTTTCTTTTGTTATTCCAGGCTGTGAAAGTTGAATCTAAATTTCTTGTATTGTTAATATTTTTTTAGAAAACTCTGGTGTTCAGTGGTTTTCAAAAGCAATAGGAAAATATTATATGAGAAAGTTATGAGGTGCAATGCTTAAACTGTGATCAGCAAACAAACTCTACAGACGTCGGAATGGGATACTTCACTAAGGAAGTAGCATCGGCAGTTAACTATACTGATTGTAGCATTCTGAGCTGCGTCTGGGTATGGAATGGATAGGCCCCAAGTGGCTGTCTCTCCTACTACCAATGTGTGTGGGCAGATCATTGCCCCTTCATTCTGGTTCTACTTCGTTCGCCATTAACAAATGCACATAGAACTAAAGAATGGGGATTCACATGAAATCTGCTTAAATTAGTACGAAGGATGTGGAACCATGCACTAATATAAAAAAGTCCAATCCAAAAGTTTAAGCCATTAAGTTGAGAAAGAATTACATGTTATATAAACCCATTGAAACCTGTACGTGACTGATGGGGAATAGCACTTTAACAGGCTTATAATACTAATTGGTGAATCGTGACCATATCTTGGTTTAAATATAATTATCTGAATTCTTGCTTAGTTTCTATCGTACCTTGGAATGGAATAGTTGTGTATTTCTGGCAAATTGAATTTAAGGCTTACACAATAGCAAAGTTAAAATTTGTGAACTTTGATAATCTAGCAACTTCTGATTGGCATGAATGGAGCTGTTATTGATTTTTGGATTGTAAAATTATTCGCTCGAGAGTCACAATTTCACAACCATGGTTGGTATAGTAGAACCTGTTGCAGCTTCCTTGTGCTGATGTTTGCTCCTCCTCTTTGTTCAGTTTTTCCATATGAGAATTTCGTGGCTGCTTCTGAAGAGACTAAGTTTCTATTTCGTGAATGTAAAATATCAAGAATATTGTGCTATTTGATATTGCAGGTACGTGGTAATGCCTTACAGTGAGTATCCTTCACTGCTTGGCTCGCTCCTTAAGTTGCTGCATGGTGAGTTGGCGTGGTCTACGAGGCGTGAAGTACTGAAGGTAGCTATTTATAAACTTGCTGGTGCATTTTTGGCTGACTATACCACTGTGTCTGATAAGTATCAATTCGTTTGCTTTATTTATTTGCTTTTATCAGGCTCTTGGTATAATGGGTGCTTTGGATCCTCTTATGCATAAGCGGAATCAACTAATTTTGCCTGGTTCTCATGAGGAAGCGGCTCCTGCAGCTGGTTATTCGGGCCACCATATTCAGCATCTGGATGAAGTAATGATGGATAATTGTCCATCTTTTGCTACATGCGAGACCTATTGTTCCATGGTAGGATATTGACCTGAGAAAAAGTCATGTTTTCATTGTGTCAAGTATCAAAATTTTTTATTATGTAGATTAGAAATTTTGCTGATTTTTAATCCTGATGCAAACTTCATGCACTCATCTGTGCATTTTATTTTATATAAAACAGACTGGAGCAACCGTTTCAATGGATAGTGTTCGCTCATCTAGTTCAGTTCAGTATTATCTGTGAGCCAGCTTTGCCCTTGTTCAACTGGTGCAAATTGTGAACCAGTTTGACCAGTCTTGGCATTTTGTAAATTATAGGAGGGCTGACAGATGAGGAGGTTAATCCATAACCCCTTCGATTAGACACTCATGCCAAACTAGCCAGGCCAAGCTTTCCTTCTTAATTTAACAGCATAAAATTAATTCAAGGAAACTAAGCTTTACCTTTTGAAAAACATTTACCATTTACACAGTTCCCATGATCGAACACTCACTCTAAGGAGTATTGAACACCTCTACCAACTTGACTTGTGAACAATTTTGCTTAATGAACTAGCTTAATGAACTAGCTTAATGTCGAATTTGGTGCTTTGATTGGTTCAGCTGGTTAAACAGCAACCAGTGAGCTATCTGGTATGATGTCCAACGCAGCTTTAAACTGTTGGTGCATTTACAATTTTCTTTTTTATCTTCTTTGTCAATGACCAGGTAGTCATAAATTCTCTCATGCGAATTCTTAAGGATCCTTGTCTTGATAGATACCACCGCGAAGTGGTTAGTGCACTAATTTCCCTGTTTAAGGTAACTTCTACAACATATTGGTTGACCTTCAATTGATTCATATAATTATCCTTCTCTCTTTGAATTTAATTAGCTTCTTTTTCTTGCAAGATTAGTCAACTGGACTTCGCTGCATTCCATTCTTGCCAAAGGTAAGTTAACTGGGGGGGGGATGATGGAGATGGACGAAGTGAATTTCACTGTACTTCAAATGGTTGATTTTGAGTGACCTTTGTGACTGTAGGTTTTACCTGATCTCTTTCACATTTTCCATAAATGTGACGATACACTGAAGGACCTTATAGCTTGGAAGCTTGGAACTCTTGTATCCATTGTTCGTCAGGTGTGGTGTGAGTGAAAAGATTTGATGCATGGTCATTTTATTGAGTTCACATGGAGGTTTTATGGGGATTTTTATGTGGCTTATGCAGCACATTAGTAAATATCGGCAAGAATTGCTTTCATTAATTTCTGAACTGTGGTCATCTCTGAGCTTTCCAGCTGTGAGCTGTCCTCCACGTGGCTTTCCAGTGAGCCTCTCTCTCTCTCTCTCTCTCTCTCTCTCTGTGCACCCCCCTCTCCCCACAACACACACACTCCCTCTCTCTATCTCACTTCCACACATCATTTGTGGGAACTAATTTCCAGCCAAACTATTCTTAGGTTCTGCACCTAGTTGAACAGCTTTGCTTGGCCCTCGGTGATGAATTCAGAACATATATTCCTGAAATACTGCCGTATTGTATTCAAATTCTTGGCGATGTAGTTCGGTGCAACGACTACACATATGTGCCTGATATCCTTCATACTCTCGAGATCTTTGGTGGTTCGTATTGTACTTTTCTCTTCTGATGTTTAAGTCTGGGTTGAATAGAAGGTCTTTTTTTTTTCTTTTTTTCTGGTCGAGGTTGAAGAGAACTAAATAGCAGTCTTTGCGCATTCTTTTCTATCACTTATCTCATCATTTCTGTTTCATTTTCGCAACTGCTGTATAATCGGATTATCTAGAAAGTTCATCTTGTCAATGACCAAGGATGTGTAAATGAAAAGGAAGCATGGACAGATTGAAGAGAATCCGATTGCTTGTATAATGAAGAGGAATGACCTATACTATAATTTATAGGGAGAGTAGAATTGCATTATATTGTGTTGACATAATTTAAAATTTTAAGTCCTCTACTAATTGCAACTCCAGGATAGTAGGATTGCTCCTGCAGGAACTTAAGAGCAATAGCAAGTATCCACTTAATTGACTCCAGAGTGAAGAATCTTTCCACATTGTAATTTTCTAGATCAATCTCTCTCGTACAGGGACACTCATTTCTGTTAAACAAATGCAGGGACCTTATGTGAACACATGCATCTTCTTCTTCCAGCACTCATCCAATTGCTCAAAGAAAATGCTCCAGTGGACAAAAGAAGCGCTGCCATAAAAACTCTAACCATATTAATCCCTCAAGTCCAGGTAGTCCAACTCAGTTTCTTAGAGTTAACCTTGTACAAGGGTGTGAACTAGTCTATTGGCACAGTTGTATTGGGATACCAGAATATCATATTCATACAGAGAGTGGTAAAAGGACAGTTTTTTTTTTTTTTTCCGCCGGGGGGGGACACTTGAATAATATAGATGTCACTTTGTGGACGCAGTATTATCTTCATTTTTCTTGTTGTTGCTTTAGTGATATATTTGTTCTCTATATTTTTCATAAATGCATTGCTTGAGTTAATTAATGTGTTTGGACTCTTATCTGCAACTGTTTTCTGTTATTATCAGGTTACTGACCACGTATCTTTGCTAGTCCATCACTTGAAGCTGGGTTTGGATGGGTTAGTTTGTCCTTTATCTTAGACTTCTGTTCAATAAAAGTAGAACAGCATTTTCCTTCATGGTACCTGCAAGTTGTATGTCTTCTGATAGCATGTGTTCTTTGGATCTTCTGATTGTATTGATTTGAATTGAACTGTTTTATAGTGTAGAGGAACCTCTACTGCGAAATGACGCACTTTGCACTTGCAAAGTGAAGGTTCTATCATTGACTCTCATTGTTTTGCTGAGAATGCCCCCCTGCTGCAAAATAATTTAGTTTGTAATGAGTCTAGCCTGAGAAACCTCAAAATTTGAAAGAGGAAAACAGCAGAGGACCAGTACATTAGTCAAGCCTCTCCATTTACAAGTTGCTATAGACTATTCTTTTACTCAAAGTAATAGAGAGAAAAGTTCTTTTACCGGGCTTGTGCCATTCTTTAAGTTCCTTTAGCTTCTTCTCTGTTTCCTTTATTTGTATCTGCATTATCTTTTGTATACGTCCTGTATTCTTGGATTCCATTGCACCCGTTTGTCTCTAATAAAGTAAAAGCACTTGTTAAGAAAGGCCACAAGAGAAACGAAATGAAGCTTACCATTCTTAATATGGTAAGAGGGGAATAGTACTGATTGTTTAGATCTGGTTAATTTATTCCGAATTCAGTCGATAGCAGTTAAGATGAGAACTGTCAGAATTTGAGATCACAGTTTAACCACCAAAGGATCTAATATCTGCTTAATGGCCAAACCTGGTATTGTTCAAGTTTGGACACTAGTTCTACCACCTGGCATTCATTTTAATAATTCACATTTAATTATACATTACCAACTTGACACTAAATGCAACATTATACCCTTGTAGCTTATTAGTAAATGGAAGGATTATCTCCAAGGGCGGTCTTGTTTAATAATAGTAAATAGCATGTGAAATTGTGTTCATATCTTAGAATACACTAAATTGGTGTATCAAGAGGGAAGCTCTCTAGCATCTACCACGATAAACCATGTGTCTTTTCATGGTTGGCCCATCTAGTCTTATCGATTGTTTATATATATATATATATAGCTTTCAAAAAGTAGTTTCTAACCTGGAAGTGGCAGGTTTGAATCTTGCGCCTCCAGGTCAACTTTTGTTTTTTGTTGATGGAGTTTTCTGGACTCGTTCTTTCTTTCTTTCTTTTTTAATTTTGTTCTGTTTTTCTTTTTCCATTTCCTTGTTTCTTTTCTTCTTTTCTCGATTAACATAAGATTTTCCACTATTTTTTTCCTCATTTTGTTTTCCTCTTTATTTTTTTAATCCAAATAGACACATTGATTTTTTTTATTTTATTTCATTGTCCAACCTATCTTTTAAGTATATGAATGTATTTCTTTTCTTATACATTTCCCAATCAATCCACTAATTTGTCTTTTCTGTCTATTTTTCTATTTTACTTTGTTGACAGTCAGTTAAAAATATATTGCAATTGATCCAAATATGAAGAAGTTATTTCAATTTTCTTGAATGTATCTATTGTTGTGACAAATCACATTTAGGATAATAAATAAAGAGTTCTTATGCTTTATTGTCACAATAGTATTTAACCCAATTGTTTCGTATTCCAGTAACAGGTATGCATAGAAGGAACTGCCACATATCATGCCACGTGTCAATTTTTTGTTTGTCTTAACACTGCTAACAATGTAATATGTATCTATTCTTCTCTTATTTTGTCTAATACAAGATAAGACTCATATTTTTGGAGAAATTGGCTTTATCTCTATAAAATGATTATTTCCACCTTAATTAGTACATTTTATCAAACTATAGCAAAAAAGAATTAGTCTGGCAAATCAGTATCGGGAAAATGATGAAATAATTTGCCAGGTCCTTAGATTCTTTCTCTGTGGAATTCTTACCCATCCAACTTTCTAATGTTCTCTTCCAGAACAAAGTCAATTCTTCTTGGACGGGGATCAATTTTTCTACATTTCATTCACTCTTTCATAATCTTTCCTATAGTGCTAAAAGAGGACTGACTTCCACCCAACCCATCATGGTACTCTTTCTGCTGCGCAAGACTAGGAGAGTTGGAAAAACTTACGTGAGGCTATTCATTAGGAGAAATTCAAATTGACGAGGCTCTTGTCATGGAAGAATGGATAGCAGCAAGGCAATTTCTTTCATCATTGAATAAACTCGCCTCTTCTTGTAGATTTTCAGAAACTGATGAAATAGACTAGAGTGAGACCTAGGCCATAGGATCTGTCTCATCATAGAAGTTAGTTCCCTTCACCAAATTAGTTCATCTTTTTTCATATGGAATTGCACAGATGTCTTTCTATATGAATATATCTTTTTGGTCTGTATGCATAAATCTTTTATTGTAATAATATCAAACTAGAGGCAAATCATTTTTGTTATTGCATTTATTGCGATGTGGAAAAGAATTACTTTGTTTTTATAGAAGTACCGGGATTATATCATCAAGTTTCTAGAAAAAATTAAAACTTTTATTTTGTAATATACCGAAACAAAACTATAATGTGCTATATGTAAGTTTTTGGAGCCGTGTCGTTTGTACAATTTGACCCCTATTAATATATTGCTTACTCTTACCAAAAAAAAAAAAAAAACTATAATGTGCTATATCGACATATAATCTAGTAAGAACACGTAGTATGAGAGGACTTTTTTAAGTAAGCAGCATGTGTTACATTTTTACTTTTGATCATATTAGTTTTCAACAACCTTATGCAATATTAAAGAACAATAATGAGTTAAAATAATTGTTTTACTAAAAAAATAATTAAACAGGAAATTGCTCTATACTCTTGTCCTTCAGTTTGATGAAAATCCTCCTTGTACGATGCTGTTAGAAAATTCGTTTGATAAGGATCAGACAGCATGGATTACGTGACCATATAACATATTTTGACTAGGACCATGTTGAAACTGTCTGAAAGAAGAAAGTTCATTTACAAGCCCTTGTGAATGTTGTAGATGATGCTTGATATGAATTGTGAGCATATTGGCAACCAGTTTAGGCTTTTAGTAGAAATTGTTTAACATGGAAATACATGTGAAGAGTATGAATCCTGATATGCCCTCTTTTGGGTATCTCTCACCGGCTGGAACTGTCCTCCCAATTCCTGATTGCATAGCCAGGGTGGCTAAGTGCACGTTGTCAATTCTGCATGGAAGGCTAAGCCTACAACAGAGGATAGTGATAATGAAAATACTTTACATACATCATTGATACCTTTTTTGACACCTTAAGATTTTGAGAGAAACTGCTGATTGATAGTGATAACAGTGCAAGTTAATTTAGGGAAGAGTTGGAATTTGGAACACCTTGTCACGAGCTAATCTGGTCCTTATTTTACTCAAGTACTGCCCGCTTCTGCGTGCAATTACCTTAATTCCGTGATTGATGATTCTTATATCTAGTTTACTATCCTCCATCTTATTTCCAGTGGAACATATCTCTCCGTGCCTCTTTGTTTTTATATGAAACTGCTTATTTGTTTATGTCAATTTGCAGAGAAATTGATGAGCTCAGGAAGGATGCTGTAGACGCACTTTGTTGTCTAGCTTATGCCCTTGGGGAGGATTTCATCATCTTCATACCATCTATACACAAACTTCTTTTAAAACACGGACTGAGGGTGCTCTGTCTAACAAACGCTTTTCTTGTAGATTGCATTCTGCTTGATACTATTTATAGATCATGATTGTGGCTAAACCTGTTTTCAGCATAAGGAATTTGAGGAGATTGAAGAGCGTGTTCAGAGACATGAACCACTGATCTCAGGGAGCAAAACTGCTCAGAAACTTAGCCATCACCTTGCTACAGAGGTGATGAGTGATCCATTGAGTGATTCAGAGAATGCTCTGTATGAAGATGCTTCTGATGCACAAAATGAGCATTGGGTTTATCAGGTATACTTTCCTCTCGCTATTAGCTAAAATGTGATGTGTGATTGTATTTAACCTTATCATAAGATGCACCGGAAGCAAGTATGGTTTCTTAGGAACAGTCTTGCATCATTTATGCAAGATGCTAAGTCTATTTAACTTATGGATCTTGTCATCTGTGATGGTGTGTAAAATTATACAATGCATATCGAGTCAAATGCACTTTATTTTATCAATGGCATGGTGGTAAATTGTTGCACACTTGCAATGAGCGTTTCATACTTTCAGGACACTTTCACTGAGGTAATTAAACTTCATAGATTTATTTTCAATCAATGCACTTTGCTGATGTTCTGGTCAATTTTCTGGACGTCATGCACTCGATGCAAGTTGAGCGCATTAACCTATCAGCTTAATTTTCAGTTTGACATTATAACAAGTTCAATCTACTTTGCACAATGAAGGTCAATGATGGTCATCTACTAAGTGCTGGGGAGGCTTCTCAATGCAGTACTAACGAAGATTGGGCTGAATGGATGAGGCACTTTAGCATTGAGCTCTTGAAACAATCTCCATTTCCAGCTCTACAAACCTGTGCAAGGTTGGCACGATTGCAGGTGAGGCTGGGAATTCTCTCCTTACGCTTTCTGGTTTTTGCACGTGGTTCTAACCATATGAGCCTACAGCCCCTTGTAGGAAAAGAATTATTCACAGCTGGATTTTGGAGCTGTTGGTTGCATTTGAGTGAATCTAGTCAAGAACATTTGATTCAGAATTTAGAGATGGCATTTTCGGCTCCAAATATTTCCGCTGAAATTCTTGCGGCACTTCTCAACTTGGTACACCTTTTCAGTTTATTCTTTAATATTAGTTTGCAATCAATACCACTGGGGCTTTGGACCTGAAGTTAATAGTGATAGAAGGAAATGAAATAAGATGACTCAGCGGGAGCTCAATAAGGCGATGGATAAATGGTTATATCTCTGTTAGTGGATTTGGTCAATCATTGAATGATCCAATAGTTGATAATGTTTTGTTTTGAGCAAAAAGGAAAGTTTTTCCTGCTTCACACTTCATCGTCATCTACTATGAGTACCGACACTTAGTTATGTGGATGAGAAATTTGAAGGATTTGGTTAATCAAATTGTGAATAAGTGCTCCTCTCCCGTATCAGTATGAATGGATGTCTGGAGCTACCTAATATAAATAAACATAACTTTGTCTATGTAGTTTAACATTAGTGGAAGCTGGCATGGTTCCACAATTTCGTCTATTCCTTTTTTGTGCATTTTAATTGATTTGAGTTAAAGAGCAATATCTGCAGGCTGAGTTCTTTGAACACTATGGGAAGCCTCTTCCTATTGACATCCGACTACTTGGTTCTCGTGCACAAAAGGTGAGGTTTTTACTTGAGCAGCAATTAAGGCCCTGGTTGGTTTTGGAATTGGGTATTTAGTGAGCCATAGGTCCATATACCATCTTATGGATGGCTGATTTGTAAATTTTTTAGATATTAGGTGAAGGCAGATTCTGCAATCCTAATATCCTCTGTTCTGATCACTTCTGACTCCTTGTTGAATGAGTCATATATTTTCTATTTGTAAAATCTCTTTACTTGACTTTACTCCATTTGTACATTTTTTTATTATTCTCGTTCTTGTTCATTTGCAGTTTCGTGCATTTGCGAAGGCACTTCATTACAAAGAAATGGAATTTGAAAGTGCACTCTCCAAGAAGATGGATGCTAATTCTGTTGCTGTAGTTGAAGATCTAATACACATAAACCATCAGCTTGACCAACATGAGGTCAGCCTTGTGTTTTAGTTTGTTGACAATCTTGATACTGCTTCTTGGAATTGGTTAGGTACATTTGCTGTTTTTCAGAATGCAATGTGATTGTTGTTCTACTGATAACTGGTTCCTGTTGTTAGGCGGCAGTTGGAATATTAACTTTTGCCCAGCAACGTCTGGATTTTCAACTGGAGTCATGGTAATGTTAAGCATGTGAATGGACCATGGATAGTGTTTGGGGTCTGATTTTAGTTTCACAATTTCTGCCATACCATAAATAATGTTTAATGTTCAACAACAAGAATTCTATAAAAGTACATATTTTTGTTTATGGCCGTTTCTATTTCTGTAAATACCAAAATGACAGAATCCGACTCTTGGCTTTAATGCAGGAAGCCATAACATGGAGAAAATATTATACGAGCTCATATATGACATCATTAGTTGATGCAGTGTATATCACCAACTCATTGGTTATCATGCACCATATGAGTTGGTGACTGATATAATTATTTTCCCCTAAAAATCGAGGCGAGAGCACCCCCCCACCCCCAAAAAAAAAAAAAAAAAAAATCCAGCCACAATGACCACACTAAAAAAGGGCACACTAGATATATTTTCTATGTCAATGGGATATGGCCATATATCTAACCCTGGATGTGACTACTTCATATCGGCTTGTCTTGTCTTGTCAGGTATGAGAAATTGCAGCGATGGGATGATGCTCTGCAGGCATATAATCTCAGGGCATCTGAAGCATCAAGCCCACATCTGGTTTTGAATGCTACATTAGGTTAGCAATGTTGTTTGTATGTCCCTAACAATACTTTGCACGTGTGTATTTCTGTGTATAGGTGTCAAGTCCAGCTCACTATGTCCTTCATTGCGATAATTGGTTGGAGATGAAATAGAATGGTTTTCACACTGTATTGTGATGAATATTTGTGAATGCTATGCCATACAAAACATATTCCTGATAGCAAACCATGAAAGAATCTGATGCATCATAAACTAAGCAAATAGATGTCATGTTCATGAGATCAATCTCCAAAAGCTTGCATGAGATATGTATAACAGTCTTTTGATGATGTGATGTGACTGGATTTTACTCACCACGCTGAGGTCACATTGATCTTACCCTGTACAAGTTTGGTCTGGTTTCATACAATTTACGTGGGAGGAAAGAATTCCTATGGATAGATTAGGGACAAAAGTCAATTTTACTTGCGAACTTTAAATGTATAGCTCTAGTTGATCAGTAGTGGATTAGGTAGAGAACACAGCTATGAATAACCCCTGCTCTTGTTGGAGATGCTGTTCATTTATCCTGTGCTATCAATGAGCCAATTCCCGGACCCATGATACAGCAAGGCATTCCCAGTTGGACCCCACACCTTAAGAGATGTTGCCTTGCTTGGCCATTCAAATTTTTCTTTTTTTCTTTTTTGTACTTAATTTATAATGATAAGTTGCTTATTTTCTTTTTTTGTCACACTTTCAGTTTACCCTACTTTCTTTGGCTCTGACTGGTCATGGCTACCTTTATTGGACAGTGTGATGCTTATCCAATTGATGATGCTGAGCAATTTTGTTGGAATGTATTAGGAAATCTTCTAGAATTTCTCCCTGATTATATTACGTGATTATATTACGTGATATTATGTGATTTGTTTTTTATTCTGATTGCTGTAAATTAGATATTGATAGATATTAGAGGCAACTTAGGATCTTTATCTATATAGGTTTCTTACCTAATTTAGATTCTCTGTTCATGTATTTATACTCATTGTAATCACTCTATGAGAGATAAGAAAACAGATTCTTTTCTTCATGGTATCGAGCCCAAAGGTCCTTCATCTATTCACCTCGAGTAATTTTTTTTTTTTTTCTTTCGTTCGATCACTATGTCGGACGAATCATCAACCACCCAATCTAACCCTCCATCACTTCTTACAAAATCCACCGAAGCTCATCCCATTCAGATCACTTCCATAAAGCTGAATGGTGATAATTTTTTCGGTGGTCTCAATCCGTTCGAATGTATATACGGGGTAGAGGAAAAAGTGGCTATCTGACCGGAGATAATGCAGAACCAGCGACAGATGACCCCACTTGGCTGTCTGGGATGCAGAGAATTCAGCGATTATGACGTGGCTGACCAACTCCATGGAAGAAGATATTGGTGCAAATTATCTGGGCTATTATACCGCAAAGGAACTCGGGATGCGGTGTGTGAGATGTATTCAGATTTGGGTAATCAATCTCAAATCTACGAGTTAACCTTGAAGCTAGGGAAGATGCGACAAGGAGAGGAAACTGTCACAAAATACTTTCACTCCTTGAAACGTTTGTGGCAGGAATTGGATGTATTCAATGATCATGAGTGGATGTGTATTGAAGATGGTAATCGATACAGGAAAATTGTAGAAGCAGAACGTATTTATGCTTTCCTAGCAGGGCTTAGAGATGAGTTTGATGAAGTACGGGGCAGAATACTTGGGAAGCAGCCTCTTCCACCTATTGGAGAGGTCTTCTCAGAGGTTCGGAGAGAAGAAAGTAGACGGGGAATAATGCTGGGCAAGTCGGCTATCGGCGGAAAGGATGGATCATTGGAAGGTTCAGCATTAACTATATTTGAAGACAAGAAGGGCCATGTTCCTACAACAATAGTTTCCGAGGCAAATATAAGCAAGATCCCCATTAACTTGCGAAGATCGGATGGGAAACCTCGTATTTGGTGTGATTTTTGCAACAAACCCCGTCATACACGGGAGACTGTTGGAGGATTCATGGCCGTCCAGCTTCTACAACTAGTGAAGCAAGGAGACCAATTTCATTTAGCCGTGATAATAAGTCTTCTCAGCGTATGCCTCCTACAGCTAATGAGGCCCTTTGCATTCTCTTTCAGCAAAGAACAACTAAACCATCTTTCGCAACTACTTCAGCCGGGTCCGTATCGGGTAATCCTACGCTTCGATTGCCCACCAAGGTAGAAATCTAAATGCCCTCTCTTGTTGTTCAATCTGTACCTTGGATCATTGATTCAGGGGCATCCGATCATATGACTAATCTTCCATATTTGTTCAAATCCTATATTCCTTGTCCGGCAACCAAAAAATTCGGATTGCCGATGGGAGTTTTTCATCTATTGCAGGCAAAGGATTAGTTCCACTTTTCCGAGTCTATTAAACTTCATAATGTACTGCATGTTCCTAAGTTAGCCTGCAGCCTCTTGTACGTTAGTAAACTTTCTAAAGAGTCTAATTGCCGTGTTGTCTTTTTTGCTTCCCATTGTGAGTTTCGGGATCAGATCTCGGGGAAGACGATTGGCAATGCTAGGATGAGGGATGGTCTTTACTATTTTGAAGAGTTTGTCTCTAATAAAAAGCTCGGGCGTATGGAACTTTCAGTTCTTCCCCTGTTCAAGAACAAATAATGGTTTGGCATCATAGATTAGGCCATCCTAGCTTTAGATATTTGAAACATTTGTTTTCTCATTTGTTCAAAGATGTGGATGTTTCTTCACTACATTGTGACAATTGTCTTTTTTCTAAAAGTCATCGTACTCATTATAATCCAAAACAGTATCGTGCATCATCTCCTTTTACTTAATCCATAGTGATGTTTGGGGTCCTTCACCCATGTCAACAAAAACCGGAAAACGATGGTTTGTTACTTTTATAGATGATCATACCCGTTTATGTTGGACATACTTGATGAGCGCCAAATCTGAAGTTGAGTCATTGTTCAAAAAATTTTATCAAATGGTTATGACTCAATTCCGTACTACTATTAGTATTCTTCGTACTGATAATGGTACTGAATATTATAACCAATTTTTGGGAGTTTTTGACAGAAAAAGGCATCATTCACCAGTCAACTTGCCGAACTACACCCCAACAGAATGGCATTGCTGAACGCAAAATCGCCATCTCCTTGAAGTATCGCGTGCCCTCTCGTTTTTCAATGCATGTACCTAAATACTTATGGGGGGAAGCTGTGCTAACAGCATCTTATCTAATTAATAGGTTGCCTACTCGGGTATTAAATTACACTACTCCCTTAAATTGTTTCAAAAAAGTGTACCCCACAGCTCGTATTTTTTCTGATATTCCTCTAAGGGTGTTTGGTTGCACTACATTTGTCCATCTCCCAATTCAGTGTCGATCTAAATTAGATCCTCGGGCTGAAAAGTGTGTGTTTATAGGGTATGCACCTAATCAAAGAGGTTACAAGTGTTACAATCCACATACTGGTAAAACTCATATCACTATGGATGTAACATTTATCGAGTCACAACCGTTTTTTTCTAACAAATCTCTTCAGGGGGAGAATGGCGAAGTTAGTGAAGAGATTAACTCTCCTGTCCTTCCTAATCCTTTGTTTGAATCTTCGAAAACACCTCGCCAAATCTTGATGTGTCAAAGATAGGGGAGAAAAAGTTCAAGATCACAATGTGATCAATAAGCCCGAGCTTCAGGTTTATACTAGAAGGAAAACTCTTCAAAATATTGCAGATCGAACTTTGTCCTGGAGCCTCATCCGTCTACAATCCCGAGAGATGATCTCTTGCCTTCGTCATCGAGGTGATCCTAGTAGTACTCTTTTTCCCTCCATTCCTATCTTAAATTCTGATACTAATGCTTCTAATCTTGATATGCCTATAGCTCTTAGAAAAGGAGTTAGATCATGTACTAAGCATCCTATATCAAAACATGTGTCATTCCAAAAGTTATCTCATCATCATAGAGCATTTGTGTCAAATCTGTCTCACATATCTATTCCTAGAAATATCCATGAAGCTTTGAAGGATCCAAAGTGGAAGATGGCTGTTGAGGATGAAATGCTTGCACTTAAGAAGAATGGCACATGGGAGTTGGTTGATACACCAGAAGAAAAAAAGATCGTTGGCTGTAAATGGGTATTTACTGTAAAATGTAAACCCGATGGGAGTGTTGAGCGGTATAAAGCAAGGTTAGTGGCAAAGGGGTTCACTCAGACTTATGGAGTAGACTATCGGGAGACTTTTGCCCCGCTTGCCAAGATAAATTCTGTTCGAATTTTACTATCTTTGGCTGCTACATTTGATTGGCCCTTACATCGGTTAGACGTGAAGAATGCATTCTTGAATGGTGACTTGGAGGAAGAAGTGTTTATGAGTTTACCACCAGGTTTTGCGAAGCGAAGGCAAAGTTTGCAGATTAAAAAGTCGTTGTATGGACTTAAACAATCTCCAAGAGCGTGGTTTGAACGATTCGGGAAGGTGGTTAAAAGATTTGGCTATCACCAAAGTCAAGGAGACCACACTCTATTCTATAAACACTCAAAGGAAGGTAAGCGTGCAATTCTAATCGTCTATGTTGATGATATAATATTAACTGGTGATGACAAAGTTGAGTTGAAAAGCTTGCAAGAGAAGTTGGCTGAGGAGTTTGAAGTTAAGGATTTGGGTGCCTTGAAATATTTTCTTGGAATAGAATTTGCGAGATCCAAAAGGGCATTTTTATAAACCAACGCAAATATGTTCTTGATCTGCTTAAAGAGACAGGTCTATTAGGATGTAAAGCAGCAGAGACCCCGTGGAACCAAATATGAAGCTTGAACTTGCCAAGGCTGAAGAAGTAATAGACCGAGAAAGGTATCAAAGGCTTGTTGGTCGACTTATTTACTTATCTCATACTCGACCTGATATATCGTTTGCTGTAAGTATGGTGAGTCGGTTCATGCACTCACCGGGGCCAAGGCATTTTGAAGCGGTATATAGAATTTTACGCTACTTGAAGGGAAGTCCTGGTAAGGGTCTAATGTTTGAAAAACATGGACATCTGGAAATTGAGGTGTTCAGCGATGCAGATTGGGCTGGAAGTACTATGGATAGGAGATCTACTTCAGGCTACTGCACGTTTGTTGGTGGTAATTTAGTCACTTGGAAGAGTAAAAAGCAGAGTGTGGTGGCAAGAAGTAGTGCTGAAGCTGAATTTCGATCAGTAGCACATGGTGTATGCGAAGTTATGTGGATTAAAGGTATCTTAGATGAACTACAAATTCCAAGTTCCATACCAATGAAAGTATATTGCGACAATAAGGCAGCAATCGCAATTGCTCATAATCCCGTGTTACATGAACGGACAAAGCATGTGGAAGTTGATAAACACTTCATCAAAGAAAAACTTGATAGCGGACTAATTTGTATGCCGTATATTTCAAGTGATGATCAGACTGCTGACATTCTGACCAAGGGATTACATAGAAGGCAATTCATTCGTCTAGTGAACAAGCTGTCTATGGAAGACATCTTCAAGCCAGCTTGAGGGGGAGTGTTGGAATGTATTAGGAAATCTTCTAGAATTTCTCCTGATTATATTACGTGATTATATTACGTGATATTATGTGATTTGTTTTTTATTCTGATTGCTGTAAATTAGATATTGATAGATATTAGAGGCAACTTAGGATCTTTATCTATATAGGTTTCTTACCTAATTTAGATTCTCTGTTCATGTATTTATACTCATTGTAATCACTCTATGAGAGATAAGAAAACAGATTCTTTTCTTCAAATTTAATGGTCCTCTTTCTCATAAATTAGGTTTTGATGTTCGGTCCGGGTGCTTGCTTTACTAGATTGATATATATTTTAAACAGTCATTAGGCAACACTTTGTTTCTCATTCCTAGCTCCATTCATGGGTGCTTGAGCTTGGATTCTTATGTTGTAGGTCTACTAGATTTTATAAATATTTTAAACAAGCGTTAGGCAGAACTTTTTGTTTCAATCCTTGCTGGTATTCACATGTATATTTTTGCAGGCCAAATGCGATGCCTTGCAGCATTAGCTCGATGGGAAGAACTCAACAACTTGTGTAAAGAATATTGGACCCCTGCTGAGCCAGCTGTCCGTCTAGAAATGGCACCAATGGTTGGGATTTTGTTCATATCAATGTTCCCTTCTTATCCTTTTTGCATTTGTTTAATTTTGGTTTGTTATTGATAGGCCGCTACTGCTGCTTGGAACATGGGACAGTGGGATCAGATGGCAGAGTATGTCTCTAGATTGGACGATAGTGATGATTCGAGGCTTGGATGTTTGGTTAACTCTGCTGCTAGTGGTGATGGTAGTAGCAATGGCACGTTCTTTAGAGCTGTCATTTCTGTGCGCAGAGGAAAGGTAATATACACTGCACTTCTGCTCTTATTTCTAGTTGACTGGCTGTATTCAGCTTTGATTTCTTGTTTTTGATGGCAGTATGATGAAGCACGTGAATATGTTGAGAGGGCCAGAAAGTGCTTGGCAACTGAGCTTGCTGCTTTGGTGAGTTCCTTAAATCTTGAAAGCTTGATCTTTTTTTTTTTTTAAATCTTCTCAACCAAGATTTTAATATTCACCTGCTGCTGCGCTTCTCTTATGGGCATGTTCTGTCAATGTGACATTTACATTTTTTCTTGTTGTTACTCTGGTTGACAGAAAAGTGACACTATTTTCCTTTTTGTGATTATCTTCAATTTTACATCTATGTTGGTTTATTAGAATGTGAGTCATGGTGAAGATGTTTGTTAGAGACATTTTATGGCTCATAAAAGTTCCGTTGCATGGCTTCCATCGAGGCCTCTTTGCTTAGGATCGGTTTTCAGTAGTCATTGCATTTTAATCACATAAGAAATGACATATTGACTTAGAAGCATCTGAAGTTGGCATCTTGCATGACCTTCCTTGTTATGTCTTGGATGCTCATTAAAAGGTTTCTTTAGATCTATTAGATGGCGTAACGAAATAGTATCTGTTGTCATAGGAAGAGAGTGTTTTGAACACGATGGGTATGTAACTTCCAGCTTCTTCCTAATTTTTCAAGGTCTCTTTAATTTGTTACTGTTTTATTCTATTCAGATCTTAGTAATTTTTCCCCAGATAATTTGTTCATATATTTGAAGAAGTTCAATTTATATGTATTCTTTCACCATTTTTTTTTCAATTTATATGTATTGACACCTGCTTAGGTCTTGGAGAGCTATGATCGTGCTTACAGCCACATGATACGTGTTCAGCAGCTCCTGGAACTGGAAGAGGTTTGACCGATCTCATCATTTATAACAGCAAAGCTCGTCGAATAAATCAAGCGTGATACTGCTTATTGTGACATGGCAAAAGATCTTAACAGGTCATTGAATATTGTACTCTTCCTGTGGGGAACTCTGTTGCTGAAGGACGACGAGCCCTCATACGAAATATGTGGACTGAGCGCATAAAAGGAGTGAAAAGAAACGTTGAGGTAGGCTCCTATGTAACTCTCTCAGTGTAGGATTCTTTCCATCTAGCACACCTGCATTAATATAAGTAGCCATCAAGGCAATTACACCACATCATCTTGCCTGGTGGGGAGTAAAAGAAAAGGCACAAATAGTGCATTTGTGGTGCCTAGAGTAGTCGAAATCGTACCGATTAAATGTTTGAGTATTTCAACATAATTGATGATCTGATTGGAAGATATATCTTAGGTTTTAATCAATGGAAACTATAGTTTAATAATCTAATTATCCAGCACTTTGGGACTGGTTTGCTGGAACTTACATGATATCATTGTCAAGTTATGTCCAAAGTACTATTCACTTTGCTAGAAGTTCCTCTTACATGTATCTCCGTTAAGCCTGAGTTCTGTATTTTGTTATTTTACTGCTGTTATTGGTGGAGTCTTTGTTCTCTCACCCTGTCATAATGCTTAAAATTAACAGGTGTGGCAAGGTCTCTTGGCAGTCAGAACTCTAGTCCTACCTCCAACAGAAGATATGGATACATGGCTCGAATTTTCGTCTCTTTGTCGAAAAAATGGACGAATTAGTCAGGCTAGATCAACCTTAATAAAAATCTTGCAGGTTGGGCTATCTTTTAAAGCAGTGAAACAAGCAGGCATGCCATATGGAGTTTTTTTTTCCTGATCTGACATGTTTGGTGAAACTAACCAGTTTGATCCCGAATCATGCCGTGACAATTTGGGGTTCCAAGTTCCTCCACAAGTAATGCTAGAATACTTGGAGCTGCAATGGTCTCTTGGCGAGGATCTGAAGCAAAAGGATGCATTTCTTAAGCTTCAGGTCCAACGAATTTCTTTTCATGGAATTATGTGCAATTGCTTAACCTAAGTACCATTCTGATTCTGTTACTGCTTTCGCTTGGCCAACAATTTTCCTTTACAGAGTTTGGCTGTAGAGCTCTCAAGTATGCGGAATGTTCAGACTGTTTCTCCAACAAATCTGACAGGGGATAAAAGTCCAAGCGTGCCACTCCTCGCACGTGTATATCTCAAACTTGGTACTTGGAAATGGAGACTTTCTCCTGGGCTAGATGACGAATCTATAGAAGGTAGTTGTTACTTGTTAGTTCACGCTGTAAAGATCCCTTGGGCCATTCTATAAAATATCTTTGCGTGCAGAAAGTCTTAGAGCATTTAAGAGTGCCACTCAGTGTGCATCAGAGTGGGCAGAAGCATGGCATACATGGGCATTGTTCAATACAGCTGTGAGCTCACACTACACCTTAAGAGGTTGTCTCGATGTTGCAGCGCAATATGTTGTGGCAGCATTAACTGGATATTTTCAGACAATTGCTTGTGCAGCTAATGCAAAAGTTGATGATTGTTTACAGGTAAATAAGTTTTTTTTTCTTGTTTCAAATATTTTCAGATGCTGTCCTCAATAACAACTTAAATCCTTATATGATCTATGATGGCTTAGTTCTTCTATTAGATTTCAAGACACATTTTCTAACCATCTGAGGTGACTTTTTTTTCCCTTTGGACTTTGTTTGATTTGCGGAAGATGAATGATTTGGAAAATATATATATTTTTTAATAACTACTACTTGTATCGCTTAAAATGATTAGTCAATGAAACATATTTTCATTACCGACGACAATTTATGTCTAAACAGTTTTGTGAATAATGAAAATATTATTTTTGTAAGTGATTGTTTTTAGGAAAATATTTTCCAAATCATTCATTTTCCACGAGACAAACGGAGCCTTAATGAGACTGTAAAATTGTAAATCTAGATTTTTCAGCTCATTAATTTTATGTTGGATTAATAAACTATGCATTTTGCATGTACTTGGACATGAGTGATGTCTAGTTATTGCTCACTTATTGTTTGTGACTTTCATTGAGGATTCTTTGAAGAATTTAATTATCTTTGCTTCTTGCAACCACGATCCATGTGCCGTGTGCCATGTGGTATTTGATAAATGATTAATAAAGTAAAAGCTATTTGAGAGAGAGACCCTGATCATGTACATATCATTGCAATTACTACAAGGGATTAGCACATGAAAGTTTAGCAATATCTTACAAAGTGAAAATAGTCAACCCCATAAACTTTAGTGTTGACACCTAAATTTTGGCTATCATAGTTACTCCTCCATCTCATAAGAAAATTAAGGGTCAACCCCTACCCAGAACAAAATATCACCACATAGTTTGTGTTTGGATTATAGGTACTACAAACATTTCTATTTAGTAATAGTATGTTCGCATAAATTACATTTTGGTTGGTCCGGTCACAAAGTGCCTTGCAATTAGCCCAAAGTGTTGCATGGGTTTAAGGAGAGTCACTAGCTTATTGGAGGCCATAAGAGGAGGAATTTGGCCGCATGGGGATGTTCTAAACTAAGAGTGTGGATTCCTCAATCAAATTTGGAAAGCAATAAGGCATATTCTATGCAAATTTCGGCCACATAAGGTATAAGAGAGGGAAATATCCCAATTTCCTAGTGGTATGTATGCTTGATTTTAAAATAGGAAAGTATAATATATGTTGTTCTTACTAGAAAGCCCTAGACCTAGGGCTATATAAGCATCTTATTCCATCAAAAAACGATACGATACAATAGACACTCACAAAATACACAGAGAACATCACACATGAGTATATGTGAAATTACAACATGAATTTTAATATAGGAAATTCTAAATTAAGAAACATGTTTGAAGGCAATCTAAGTCCTAGATGCAATGAATATAACATATGATTCCCATGCCACAACTATCAAAAATCACATATCGTCAATATCTATTAATGATATACCATATTGCATGTAATCTAGAGAGTTACATATTATTAAGGTTAACTTTTAATAATCATACCTTGTAGATAACATTAAGTAGTTAGTGGGTCATACGCTTGTAGTTTACTGTTGAAAGAAAATATTAGCATCGCATCATTAAACCTCTATTTTTTATAATAGGTAAGGGTCATCAGGTCATGCTTGGTGTCCTGGGATTTAGTTCCCTGTTTTTATGAAGGAAATATATAAGAGATAGCATTCTATATAATTTGCATAATAGGATTAATCCAATGTTAATTCTATCTCATGTCATAGTAGTCATGCCATATCAGTAGTATTGCATATAGGTTGCATTTAAGTAATAAATGTCATTTAGAATGTGCATACTTATAGCATGTAAAGTCTTGTATATGGAAAGTTCATCCTAAACAAGAAAATTCAAAGAGAGTTAGACATTGCATTTTATGTGTGTCATCTCATATTTCTGAACTATAAGAACTGCACATGCCCCTCAGCTTTCAGTCTATTAGTCTCTCCTGATGCTCTTGAGGAAAATTGTCTGTCCATATGCATCACCACCAGAATCAACATTAGCATTGTTCTTGGATGGCTTTGCCTGTGGTTTCAAGCAAGTTCCCTGAATATCTCCCGGTTCACCATTGTGAAGGCAACCTCCCCCTTTGGCTTTACCTTCATGTCTGCCATTTCTGCCTCTATTGTGTTCTGCAGAACTTCTGAATTGTTTGACTCATCAAAGAAGAGGTGTCACTTCATTCCCTATCTAGTGGGCGGTTCTCTCAAAACCCATACCACACATTGACATGCTCCTGTAATGGAGCCAATATGAGGGTCGGTCAAGATTTGTGATCAGAACAAGGAGAAACCATTTCCTGATCCAGAATAAAACTGCCATGACCACCAACTGTTCTGTTTATCTTTCACCTACTGTTTGCCACTAAAACCCTTGCTCCTTTTTTGAGAGACTCAACATGTGCTTGTGGATGAAAAACAAAGTATGGGAAAATGAATATTACAGAAGGAACCTCTATTTAAATTTAGGCAAAGCATCTGTTATTAAGTTTCTTTGGTTAAATGAGTCTCCTAGTTTGGGGGTTCTCTAAATTATGTGTGCTTCATTGCAGGTTTTCCTACCTACGCAATCTATGTGGTAACCCTATAGTATGGTACCTCTGCATTACTTAATGAATTTAATCAGAGCTATTAAATCACTACACCTCGTAAACTGTTCCTTTTGGAACATTATAGTAACTTTTTTATAGATCATGGCAAAAGGATTCATTTTCTCATTGTATCATCACGAATAGACAGCTCATTCCATCATTTGTTTCAGGATATACTACGCCTACTCACACTATGGTTTAACCATGGGGCTAGCGTAGATGTTCAAATGGCCATGGAGAAAGGATTTGCTCTTGTAAATATCACCACATGGCTGGGTGTGCTGCCACAAGTAATTGCCAGGATCCATTCAAATTACCATGCTGTGCTCATCCGGTCACTTTTAGTTCGCATAGGACAGAGTCATCCGCAGGTTTGAATAATGCTTTTGAAGCACAGCCTATTACTACCGATCCCCCTATTATTGCCTGTATGAGGTTCTCTTGTATTTTTCCTTTCAATATTACTCAGAGGCATTTATGTCTTGCTAAGAGTGAGGCTGGAGGAGATGTGTACACTTCAAATGCATATTGGCTTCAGCATGGTGTTATTGATTCTATCTGGATCATCTGTGTTTTTTCTTCACTAGCCATGTGAGAAATATGTACTGAAGTATTTTAATGTTCTTCTTAGGCCCTCATGTACCCACTTCTGGTGGCATGTAAAGCAGCGAGCAAGTTGCGGAGGGCTGCAGCTCAGGAAGTTGTTGACAAAGTACGGCAGCACAGTGGTGTGCTTGTAGATCAGGTGATAAGTGCTTTAATACAGTAAATTACCTATGTGCATGGTGGTGATCTTGAAGGGAAACTTTGGTGACAGGCGCAACTTGTGTCAGAGGAGCTCGTCAGGGTTGCACTTCCAGTACTCTGGTATGAAAAGTGGAACGAAGCATTGGAAGAGGCTAGGAAACAGTTTATAGGGGAATATAACATTGAAGCAATGTTAAAGGTGCTGGAGCCATTGCATGAGTCCCTCATGGAGGGAGCTGAGAAAAGCAATATAACCATCTATGAGAGGGCATTTATAAAGGTTGTGCCATAAATTGTTAACTGGCAGATAGATATTTCTTATCTCCACTAGAATGTCTAGTCTTTTATGTAGTCAGGGTGCTTGCTTGTGAACAGTTTGGACTCCTAATCTTCTTCATCCGTCTTGCTTTTATTTATTTCTGTGAACCTGAATATTTTTATTTTAACTTCTCTTGGATGCCAGTAAATATGGAATATAGTGTTTATTTAGATGTTCATACCCTTCCAATTCAGGCTTACTATGTGGAGTTGATGGAGGCATATGATTGTTGCATGAGATATAAGAGAACGGGTAAAGATGCTGAGATTAGAAAGGTAAATATCCATCATGCTTAAAATTGGGCATTCTTCCTTGTAGAAAAAATTGTCTTTCTACAATTACATATTTTTTCCAATTTTTTTAGGAAATAGTATCTTGTTTGGTATGGGGCTTTGATAATGCATGTAATTACAGCTTTTGCTGAAGTGACATGTTATTCATGTAATATCCTGAGCTTATGTCACTGCACTCCTTGCAAAGTAACTGACCTCTTTTTTGTTGTTTCTGGTTTGATCCTTCACTTTTGAGCTCCTCATGACATCTAACTTTGAATTATTCAAATGGAGAGTTTATTGTTGGGATGGAAATGCGATACTCTGAAATTATTTTGTGTTTGCATCAAGTATTTAGATGGTAGAGTATAAATCTGTTTGTTTTGGTGCTTTCTGCATGAAGACAGCTTTCAGCAATTTCCTTTTTACTGTTTTCTTACATTTTCTTGGCCATAAACCATTTTGTTACCTAAAGATGACTCTTTTGCATATGTAAATGGGCAAAATGATGGTGACAAAATATCTATGGCAAAATGATGGTGACAAAATATCTATCTTATCTTTATGGTCCTACTCAAAAAAATATAACACAAATGCTCCCAGTTACCAAATAAGGTTTGAATGTAGCTTTATTTGCCAACAGTCGTAATATTCAACTGGATATGATTCCAGTTGTATATTAATATGGCCTTGCTAGTTGCTATGCCTTCGAAAAAATTCACATAGGGCAGAGTTCTTAGCCAAGTTTAGGGAAAGAGCAACTGATTTGATGTAAGCCTCTTCCCTGTCTCCTCTCACTCATGGTTCATCCCGGTTGATGACAGATTTTACAAATATCAATTTGTTCTCATGTTATGCGACAGAAAAGTTATGTTTTTTATATTTTGTGCTATATTGTGGCCAGGCATGGGATCATTATAAATGTGTATACATGTGTATCAAGGAGCAGCTTCCAAGTCTTACCAATCTGGACCTCCAGGCAAGAAGAATATTGGTTTGTCATTAATATTACGCTCAACATCATTACCAAGGCACTAACTACTTTTATCTGGATTTTTAGTTTGTCTCTCCTAAGCTGTTAGAATGCTGCAACTTGGAACTGGCAGTGCCTGGGACATACCGTGCAGGTGAAAGAGAAAGCTAATCACGAATTTCTTGTTGAGGGGGAGATTAATTGCTCATAATTATACCCAACTCGATGTTTGTTTGCCAGATGCACCACTGGTGACTATTGCATCATTTAGTCCCAAGCTGCTTGTCTTCACTTCTAAGCAGAGGCCCAGACAATTAACTATTCACGGGAGCAATGGTGAAGAATATACTTTTTTACTGAAGGGTCATGAAGATTTACGTCAGGATGAACGTGTCATGCAGGTTCATCTGCATTTTCCCTTTCAGTTATCTCTTCCCGTGCCAGTTATCAGACATTAGTCACAGTCTTGTGTCTTTTTTCTTTTTGGTTTTTCTGACACTGTTTCTCTATGTCAAGTGGGAATTTGTGTCCTAATGAAGTATCTTCCTGTCAGCTTTTTGGTCTAGTTAACACTTTGATGGAAAATTCTAGCAAAACATGTGAAAGAGATTTGCGTATACAAAGATATTCCGTTATTCCATTGGATCCCAATAGTGGATTAATTGGATGGGTCCCCAATTGCGATACTCTGCATCAACTGATACACAAGCATAGAAATTCCAGAGAGGTCAGTTCAATTCTCCAAGATACTTTCTTTTGTCCGTGAAATCTGTACTTTTTAATTTCCCTTTTCTCTGCCTAAGTGGTTTTGTGTGGTCAAAGCTGCACTCTTCTTATATATATATTCTCTTCTTGTTACCAGATCCCCCTTGATCAGGAGTTTAAATACTTGGAGAGTTTTGCCCCGGAAAACTATAATCTTTTGCCCCTCTTAGCTAAAGTTGAAGCTCTTGAGCATGTGCTACAGAAGACAGAAGGAGACGACCTCAAAAAAGTAATGATTCTGTTTTAACAGGCTTTGAAAAGAGGAACAGAACGAGGGTGGTATTTGAACCTTTTGTTGTCTAAACTGGTGGTTATGGGCTCATGAGGTCCTCCTTGATTTTTGCTAGATTCTTTGGTTAAAGAGCCGCAATTCTGAGGTTTGGCTGGAGATGCGGACAAATTTTACTCGGAGCTTGGCTGTCATGAGCATGGTACGTGCTTTCCACTGTTAAGGGAGATTCTGTTGCTTTTAGGAAAAGAAGGAAGAAAGGATTTCTTCTCTCTTTTTTGGCTCTTGAACAGTGTTAGAAGTGTTACCATGCATGATATGTTTACGGGATTTATCATGCCCTAATGGACATGTGGTTGCCTTTCACCTAATAGTTTAAACTTTTGGGATGGAAATTTTTTACATACAGGAAAAGTCTTAACTTTTAAGGAAAAAAAGGAAATATGACACTGTGTTCTAGGCTGTCATTTTCCAGGACTTTGCTATGCTGTGTAACATATTGTCAGTGTGTTATGTAGAATATTTCCATCATTGATCCTAGGGCTTTCTCTTTAATTTGTTTTTTTAATAAAGCCAAGCCTCATATATGATCCGAATCACTAGCTTCTCACATATAGGAGTATGTAGACTGATTTTGAATAGTCGGGTACAGGAAACCTTCACATTTAGCCCATCACTGGAGAACCCACACGTCAGTTATGTCTTAACTTTCTTTTTCATTAGGTAAAGAAAATATGACTAAAAGGCACCAAGGGGGTGCCAACCCATATGCAAAAAGAGCTCAGTTACAAGACAAGCCATCTAGAATGTCAATTAAAGCATTTACATCCTCCACACATAATTTTCCACTATATCAAAAGGATAAGATTTTGAACCAACTTTCAATAATTACAAAAACGGGCATTTCCTCTCCAGTGAAAGCTCTCTTATTCTGCTCTTTCCAGATCAACCAAAAAAAGCAAGAGGGATTGAAGAAATCATCCTTTTTTAGCACAGGCAAAAGAAGACCTTGCATGCCCATTACTCTTGTTCAATAGATCCTCCTATAACCTAAGAAAGCCTAGTGCATGCATAAGTGGCTGCCCAAATCATTCTTATCCACGGACAGTGAACGAGGAGATGTCTCACTGTCTATGCCTCACTTGCAAAAATAACATCCATTAATTAGCACAATCCCTCTTTCTGCAAATTGTTTGATGTGAGAATACATTCTCAAGACGTTTCCCAAACAAAAAATGAAACTCTGTTCAGTACTCTCACTTCCCAAATAGCTCCCCAAAGAAAAGCCTCCCTGCCACCAATATCCTTCTTTTCAAGTAAACTACAATAATACTTCAGAGGAAAAGTTCCATCTCTACCACTACTACAAGGCAAGGTAACCACACTATCGAGGGAACTCTTAGAAATATACAACAATTAAAAACAAAAACTGACAAAAGATTCAAGTTCCCAATATTGGGCTTGTCTTGTAAAATCAATCTCCCAAGTGATTCTCCCTTCAAAGGAATGACAACAATCCATACACTCCGCCTCGTTCCTAGTGATGTCAAAGGGTTCAGGAAAATGATCCCCGAAAGACATTCCCTCAGCAAGTGTCAAGCCAAAATTGTCCGCTTAGCATTTCCCGTAATAGGATCATATAAGTAACAAATTGACTCCACTCAGCTCCAATCCACCTCCAAGCACCACACCCATGAGCTCATCTTCTCTTTTGGAAATTCAACCAGTTCTTGCAAGGCCAGACTTAGCAACAACAAATTGCCTGCAAAGATGATCATTTTCAACATTGAACCGTCATAATCATTTGCTTTAAACAAACCTTGTTCAGCCATAAAAGAGACTTTATTCCAATACCACTGTTACAAGAAGATTGCTTTATTGCTTTCGAATTTAGCAGATCAAACTTACGTGCCTCATTGCAATCCCCTCACAAAAATTTATTGCGAGTGTTCTCCAGCCTTTTGGCAATTGAACAAGGGACGGGAAAGAGAGGTGTAATAGATCAGGACCCCGGCAGGGCTTTTTTAATAAAAAATTATTCCTATTACTATCAGTTTGACAAGAACTCAGCCCCCTTAGTTATGTCTCAACTTGTCATGATTGAAATTTACAGAGGGAAATGCTGAAGTTTACATATTCTGGGTTGCATTTCAGGTAGGCTACCTTCTTGGCTTAGGTGATCGACATCCGGGCAACATTATGTTGCACCGTTACAGGTAACTCAAGTGAAGCATGAAAAAGTATTGAACTTCAAATTCAAAGTATGAAGTAAGTTTCTTGCTTTTTGCAGTGGAAAGATCGTGCACATTGATTTTGGGGACTGTTTTGAAGTTTCGATGAACCGAGAAGAGTTTCCTGAAAAGGTATATCTAGTATGCTCGATGCCATGTCACAATGCAAGCTTGCAAACAAAGCTTGGTGATTGTGTTTGTGCATAAACTAAATTGGATAAGCTCTTTGATACGGTGAATTTTGTTAACAGGTCCCATTCCGCTTGACCAGAATGCTTGTGAAAGCAATGGAGATCAGTGGCGTAGAGGGGAACTTCCATTCAACATGTGAAAATGTGATGGAAGTGCTTCGAACAAATAAGGATAGTGTAATGGCAATGATGGAGGTATAACTTTTAGATTGCTTCTCTTGTTTCTGGGTGATTCAGCTGTGTCTTAGCTTGGAACACAGTATAATATCATACTATGTATAGTTGCTTATATATGCCGTAAACTAAGTATATCATATGTAAATATAGGGACAGTGGACTAATGGTTTGATTAGTTTGCTGGTAGTCCGCAAAGAAGAGAAGATTTGCTTCCCTAGAACGTTGAATTGGTCATCTCGTCTTTTTTATTTTCCTTTCTAGCTCTCTTTTTTCTATTTTTGAAATTTTCAATACGCATATCTAAAGTTTCAAGTTGTAGTTATGTCAAGAAGTTGCTAATTGTGCTCATGAAGCACTATTCAGTTGAATTGATTATCTCCTTAAAACTTCTTTCAGGCTTTTGTACATGATCCACTTATAAATTGGCGTCTTTTTCCCAAACTATCAATGCTTGCTAGTGCTCATGTCCCCTCTATTATGAATTCTGAAGAATCTTCTCAAAGTAGAGAGCTTGCTCAGCCACAGCGTGGTGCCCGGGAAAGGGAACTTCTTCAGGTAGGCAGAAGTTCAGTAGAGTAAGAACTTTGAAACTACCAGAATCTGTTTGATGCTCACATTAGGTTAATTTTGTCTAGGCCATTGATCAACTCGGTAATGCAAATGAGGTGCTAAACAAACAAGCTGTGGCAGTCATGGCTCGGATGAAAGATAAACTTACTGGCCGTGACTTCTCCAACTCTTCATTTTCCAGCATCTCTAAGCAACATACCTTGAACCGCTGCAACTTAACTTCAGGGGATTCTCATGAAGTTGATCACGGTTTATCTGTTAAGCATCAAGTTCGAAAGTTGATTGCTCAAGCTACATCTCATGAAAATTTGTGCCAGAATTATCTCGGGTATGGTGCCGTCAATTTCACTTTGTTGATTTATGCTGATACTTTATTTCATCTTTTAAATGCTTATGGTTTCTGATGCAAATGTTCTGGGGCTTGACTTGATCAGTATTAGTGGTTGGGTAGTTTGGGCTTGGACTAGGGTTTTGGTTTGATTTGCCCCACCATTCCTGTATACTCTCTTGAATAGTATGATCATAGTCTACTGGTGAAGAGGGATGCCCTCCAAGGCCTTGAACTTCAAAGCTAAAAATATCAATATCATGCTCATGTTACGATTCTAAATCTCAGCAAATGTTTGCTGATCTGGAATATGGTGGTGGCTACTGTATAATAGGTTTTGTGTGTTACAGTATCTGTTCTTTGGCATTGTAAGTTCTGAGAATTTTGTTGTGAGTTCAGAAGGGTGTGTTTTTCTGCAAGAGCTTTTGGAAGCTACACATATCAGGAGCCCAGTTTTCTGATGTTTGCTTTGCTTGTCCGACAGTTTAGACCGTCACTGGACTGACTTAATTATGAGCTTGTTTATCGTATTTGTAGGACTTTTTCTAATTGAGCAACTGCATCGTATACTTTTACATTCTCATCTAATATCTCATTTTAAAACCTAAGCAATGTGTCTCATAACTGATCTTAGATGAACATAACTATTCCAATATGTACTGTACTCAATAAGCAATGCTCGGGTGGGGTCTGCAATTAGTCTTGTTTCACGTAGGAAGTGTTCATAATGTGGAAGCCTGTGATTTTCGACTTCTTTTCGTATTTGATGCTGGGGTCATGAATCTTTTCTTGTTAGACCATGTAATCAATTGTCCATTGTCTCTTGCTCCCATCGTCTCTTGCTCCCATTGTCATTGAATCCTTGTTCTGTTGGACTTATCGCTCATCTGTGCAATCCTTTACTACTATTTTTTTCTGTTCTAATTGTCTGAACAATTTGCTTTTTGCAGGTGGTGTCCTTTCTGGTGAGTTCAAGAAAATCATACAAATGTCTTGTACATAGCTGGGTTTCAGTGTCTTGTACATAGCTGGGTTTGAGTGTATCTTGTACATAGCTAAATACATTGGTCTTGTAAATTATGTACAGAAATACATAATGTATTTGCGCAGTCTAAATTAATAGAAAGATGGGTAGTGTGAATGTCAAGAAGCAACTTCTAAAGCATTTTGTGTCTACGGCGACTAACACCAAAGGCTCGGCCAATGACGATTGTTGATAGGACATTTGCCTATCCTAGATTATGCTATGTCATATGCAAGTCCTGGTTTTTGTGAATGACTCGAGATAATCTTTGGGTCTGAAATTTTTATCCTTTTTTTTTAAAAATAAGTCGAAAGATTGATATAAGTTGGGAACATGTTGCGACGTGTGCCAAGTTTTTTGTCAGGGACACTCGGGACATACATGATGCGACTCATTTATCTTGGAAGGCCTGATGAACTTAGATAAAGGCAATGGCATGTATTGTGCAGATCGGTTGAACCGAAGGCTCAAACTATCATGTCAATAATGATTTTCAATACTAGCAAGTTGCACGTCATTTTTCTCTATCCTCTTCTCGTGATGATCGACTAATGACATGAAGATATGCTCTTACATTATTGACATCGTATTCGCTCATACGTGCACAAATGCTAGAATTGGTACTGCGCATATGGGAGTTGATGGCCCTCTTGAGTATGGACATGAGATATTGGTAAGGGCCAAGAGGAAATAGACTTTTAATTGTCTACATAGCTCTTCCTCCACAAGTTACGTGAGTTTAGGCAAGATAGGGAAAGACAAAAGGAAATTATTTATATAAAAGTACGAAAGTCCTTTACTTCATTAAATACTTCGCCATAACTATAAAAAAAAAAAATGAAAATGATTTAGTGTAATAAAATATTAAAGAAAAAACTGATTGAGAAAAACGAATGTACTTTTAATAAATTTAAATATCAAATAGAAAGTCAGTTGATCAATTGAAGGTATTTGTCAAAATTATAGGTGCTATCAACAATAACTGGTGCACTTTGCATATAATTGATGGATCCCTGTGTCCTAAGTTGGAAATCCCCCTATGCTCCTATTGTAGGAACATCGAGAAAATTAACATAAAAATTCCTAAATTTATTGGATAGATATTAATTCAGTTCTAAACTTTTCAATTTAATCAATATAATCATGAATCTCTTGACGATTTGCAATGTAGTTCTTCCGACTAATTTTAGTCGAAATCATTGATATGGATGCGAATTGTCCCACACTACAAAGTTGATGCTAACATGGGTAATTTTTTTTTTTTTGGTAAAGAACTAACATGGGTAATTTTTCTTCTTTATAAAAGAGAGAATGATAATTTTGTTAAAATTTTTCATAAAAATGACATATGCACAATATGTTTAGGATCGATTAAATAATTTTCCCTTTAACTTTTAGGAGGGCTTAAACATTGAATTCCCATTTTCAAAACATGAACGTGTAGAGTAACCAAATGGAAACTCATTTTGTAAATGTAATTAAATATATATTTATATATACATACCATCAAAAATCATTAAATAATTCAACTAAAATTACAAATTCCCTTTCTTGGGTGATTGGTTCACAGATCATGCGCACCAACACACACAAAAGAGTAGGCATCAATAATTAATGTGAAAGTGGGAACTGAAATGATGCCGAGTGATGTTGGGTTCTATCTTTCTCCTTGTGATTAAATATAAAAAAAGAGTAGGCACAAATGATTAGATGTGAGCATGATTCTAGGGTATAATCGGTTTGATTCTAGTTCATAGGTATGTAGAGTAGGTAGTTCATGAAGTCCGATGGGTTCCCCAATTAGTCTTTATATTTTTCTTGTTCTATGTTTTCGTGCAATCTTGCAATATTCCATAAAGTCCGATTATGAGTGTGTAATATGGAATTACTAATTTGAGTTTCTATTCTGGTATATCTATGACTAAGACTTATACTTTAATATTTCATATTATTCTTGTGTTTAAAATATGAGTTGTGGTCAGTGAATTATAACAGCAAACAGTAGTTATTGGAAATGATGATTTACTGTAATTATTCAATTAAGAATATATGTGGAACATGGATAAATCTTGAAATTTGTGATGAGGTAAGTTTTGAGTTCTAGAGTATGCATGATAGGTTATACATTCCAAAATTTGGAAACTAGTTTCGAGTACTGATGGATAGGTGTGGTCCAGGACCTACCCCAGAATTCCTCACCCCTCGTACTACTTTGATAAGCGACATTTGCTGATCTGGTCGTGCCATGATTCCTTCAACAAAGTCATTTGAAAAGCCCAAGTATAGACCAGTCATAAAGGAAGTCACTCATCATTTGCCATGCTTTGCTGCTATAAATCTCGATCCCACGTTAGTCGAGGACTACCTTCATTGTCTTGGTCCCTACGACAAGGACACGTCGGTCCCTACTCGACGACCTCTCGACTGGATAAGCACAAGAAGTTTGGAATAAGAAAGAATATGACTAAATTGGAATTCCGTGTGATACATGAACTCTGCGTACCTTTGGTTTAAAAACTATGGAACGTGTTTTACTATTTCCCCAGAAGTTGTAGCCACAAGAAAACTCCCTTTTTCCTTCCATTAGCCGCCGTTCAGATCATTTAGGAAAATGAGTTGGCAGAAAATATTATATTATGAACAATAATCCTTTATGACACGTTCCAACTTCAAAAGAAGCTAAATTCATTTGTTAGATATTTCGCTTGGCATATGCTACTATTGGCTAGGATCCAAGCGTGACCTTAGCTGTCACACTCAAGACTCTTATTAGAATATTTAAATAATAAATCATACATTTAATTAATAATTTAAGTTTTTAGAACAGTTAGCAGTGGTCATAAGATCTCACATGATATCAAAGCTGGAAATCTTAAGTTCGAATCTTCCCTGGCCCTATTTATTTCCTCTAATTAAATATTTCAATATTTAATATTAGGCAAAAAAAATTAGACTAAGTATGAGGGGAGTGCTAAATATTTATAGATAAATATCTAAAAGCCCCAAACTTGCAAAAACTAAAATTAGTTAGTTTAGTTAGTTAGGGGTAAATTTGTCACGTATATTAATTTTAAGTTTTTTATGGTAAAAAATATTAGTTATCAGTACCACCCGCCGCAGTGACGTCGCTGGCTCGAGTGTTGCGCTTCTCATGAAAGGTGCGCGTTCAAATCCCAGAGGTGTTGCTTGGTGCCTTGCCCGCTTGCACGTGGTGGTGGTTTCCACGTGTCGGCCCAGGGTTTATCCGTCGACTATACGGAGTTCGCAGGTTAAAAAAATTATAAATAAATTTGTTACAAATGTACTAATCTGGAGTTTTTGAAGATATTAATCAAATATTTGTTATTAAATCATACGCCATCATCTAATAGCTTAAAATTTTTAACAGTAGACAATAGTTCAACAAAATTTCACAATTTAATAGTCAAGCTTGAGTCCTGAGGCTAGACCCATGACCCCGATCCTTTAGCCTCACCGCTTAGGCTACCCAAGATCCCAAACCTTGGCCTCTGAATCCGTGGCCTCTCGAACCGGAGCATCCTCTCCAAGGGGGGCTAAACCAAAATTGCACTTTCATTCTTCTCCAAAATGGCTAACTACGATCACCTCTCAGACAAACACCAGTCAACAGCTAATGACACCCCTTCTTCCCCCTCCCCAAAAAACAATAAATAAATAAAAAAAAAAAGTAAAAACAGTAAAGACAATAATTGGGAGGCCCGGAAAACAAGACCGCCACCCAATTCTTTATTTTCCCTTCTTCTTTTTGCCCTGAACTAAGGGGCCGGGAGAATCCCGTGACGTCACTCGTTGGGAAGATCCGAATCTACCAATCCGAACATTCCCACCCAAAATGCGGATCTCCCCGCTTAATACCTGCATATCAAAATTCCAGCATCTTTCCAAAGCATCCCCCAAATGATCATACCCCTCTTTAACACTATAAGACCATCTCCTCCCCCATCAATTCCGCCAGCTTCTCTCTCAAGAACAACCTCAAACAAACAACCTCAAAACGACATCCTCTTCCTCCCCCCCTGCACACGTTTCTCTCTCTTGCTCCCCAAAGAATCCTCTCTCTCTCGAAAGACCAAGAAAAGAACACAACAGAACAGAACAGGACCGAAACAGAGGCTTCCCTCCTCGCCCTGTCCCTGCCTCCGCCGGGAAACGGGAGCTTTCCTGACTTTCCGGCGGCCGGAAGGGGGCGGAGCCGGGCCGTTTCTTGCTTCTGGGTATCCTCCTATCACACTCTTTCGAAACGTGGTCGAGAAATACAAGAAAGAACGAGAAAAGTCGAGGTTCTTTCTTGCTTTCACGTTCCCCCTGCCGCGCGCGCGTTCCGAGGGAGGAAGGGAGGGAGCGAGGATTGACAGATGGTGATGGCCGTCGCGTCGCCGAGGAAGTCCTTCACGGAGAAGCTGCTGCATAGCTTCAGCAGCGCCGGCAGCAACTGCGGCAGCAGCGGCAGCCTTCTCAATAGGATCAGGGCCCTCCACGAGTGTCAAGAAGACGAAGACAATTTCTTGGAATGCGACGACAGCGACGGGATGGAGCTGGCTCAGATTGGCGCCGAGAGCACGAAGAACGTGCTGATCCTGATGAGCGACACAGGCGGCGGTCACCGAGCATCAGCCGAGGCCATCAAGGACGCGTTTCGGATTCAATTCGGCGACGAATATAAGGTAAGATTATTAAGATTGCTGGTGGAGCGGTTGGGATATCATACTTTTTCCTTTCCATGTTTGATCTCGTGATTCTTTGTTGATGAACATCTATTTTTGCATGGTGATGGTTCTGAAAGTTTCTGCCCTTTAAACTCCTCCTGCTTTTGCACGATCCTGAGACATTCCTATGTTCTTTTGATAAAAACACATTCCGGGTTCAATTCCATGTTGGAATTCTTCTAGTTATTGCCTTTGATCATCATCATTTCTCAGCACTACGGCTTCCTCTTCACCAAATTCTGATCGTTCTTTGATCTTTTACCCCTGCACTTAATTAAAACACGCATCCATCTCTTTACTTTTTTAGAACATAACTCCTGTAAATAAATAAAATAGTTCCCTTTTTCTTTTCCTTAGCTGTCTATCTTACCTACTGGTTCTGTTTTGGGTCTATTAACCTCTGTTCACCTTTTTTTCTGTCTGTCGATCGCATAATATTGTCCTTTTTTGAGGAGAGCCCTGTTTTGGTGTGATCAAGGTCTCTTGGCTTTTTCCTAGAGCTGAAGCTTCCTCTGAACAAAGCATTGATGCGAAGCTTGTCCAGACGTGAAAGTAAATGTGTTCACATGGGGCTTTTTGCAGATATTTGTGAAGGACGTGTGGAAAGAGTACACGGGTTGGCCACTGAACGATATGGAGAATCAGTACAAATTCATGGTGAAGCATGCCCAGCTGTGGAAGGTGGCTTTTCACAGCACCTCCCCAAGGTGGATCCACTCCTTTTATCTCGCTGCCATCGCTGCCTACTATGCCAAGTATGTAATCAGTAACATTATTTTCCTTTGTCCTTCCTTTTCTGGTACGACCTTTCCTTCTTTTTCTTAATTTAATTATCTTTTTGCTGTCTCTCCCTTGGACTAACTCTTATGGAAAAGATGATATTCTTTTATGAAAAGATGGTTAATCAACCGGCTCGGAAATCCGACCCGAATGCCTAAGGCTCATTCGTAACCCACGTAGTTAAGCGATGTGGGATGTGATTTGACAGATTGTTTTTGTTTCTTGGATGAGCAATAATTTGACAAATGGCTTACAGCTCGCAAATTGATTTCAAGAAACGTCTCTGTATAAATTGTTTGGTCCCCTAGGGGAAGGTTTAATCGTAGCATTATTGTTTCCAAAGTTGACGTGATTCTTCAACCACGTTCTTGTTTACTAGTTTGTTTGCTCTCGTGATTTTCCGTCTTCTGTAGCTTCTGAACTGCCATCAATTGAAGTGTGGTTGTTCTGTGGGAACTTGTAAATGGAATTGCAGTGGATTCATAAATTACTCAAAAAAAAGACCAGTATAATTTTTTCGCTCTGCAGATTTACACAGTTTCACGCATAACTTTCTCACGCTGGTATAATCTTCTGCTTGAAGGGAGGTGGAGGCAGGTCTAATGGAGTACAAACCAGACATTATCATCAGTGTCCACCCTTTGATGCAGCACATTCCTCTGTGGGTTCTAAAATGGCAGGGCCTTCAAAAGAAAGTGATCTTTGTAACCGTCATCACTGATCTAAACTCATGCCATCCCACATGGTTGGTTATTTAAATTCGGTTGCGGCAAATTCTTTGGCATTTAGTCATGCCTCGCATTCAGTTTCGACTGACTAAGCTATTGCTCTGTACTTTTAGGTTTCACCCCGGAGTCAACAGATGCTATTGCCCCTCGCAGGCAGTAGCCAAAAGGGCTTCAGAAGATGGTCTAGAGAACTCGCAGATTCGCGTTTTTGGCTTGCCCATTCGTCCATCATTTGCCCGCGCAGTTCTTTCCAAGGTAAATGCCAGTGCACGTGCATGGACAACTCAACTTCCCTTTGGTCGAATACATTTCGATAGATCATGTACTCATGAAATATTTTACTTTAACCTGTGCTTATCCAGGATGACTTGAGGGAAGAACTTGGAATGGACCCAGAGTTGCCTGCAGTTTTGCTGATGGGAGGTGGTGAAGGGATGGGTCCCGTGAAGAAGACCGCTCTTGCCCTCGGTGAAACACTGTTTGATGAAGTACACGGGAAACCATTAGGGCAGTTGATAATCATCTGTGGCCGAAACAGAGGTCTAGTCTCTACATTAGAGTCCATGGAGTGGAATATCCCAGTTAAAGTAATTGCCTATACCTCGCTCCTCGTTTGCTGCATTAGAAAAAGATATGCATTTTCATTTCGTTGTTCATGGCATAATTTTCTAATCTGTTCTTTTATAGGTGAGAGGATTTGAGAACCAGATGCAGAAATGGATGGGAGCTTGCGACTGCATAATAACGAAGGTAGGTTTCAAATTTACTCTGCCTCCTTGCCTTCCATTCTGTCTGTTTCCGCTGTTATAGATCCATAAAGCTTGTAATCTCACAGGCAGGACCGGGGACAATTGCGGAGGCATTGATCAGAGGACTACCCATTATCCTGAATGACTACATTCCTGGACAGGTGACTAAGCATTTCCCGTATACCCTGCAATTACATGTTGCATCAGTAGCATATTTCACAACTAAGTTTAATGATTTCCTTTTCGCTGATTCTCAACTGACAAAACACAGGAAAAGGGCAATGTACCCTACGTAGTGGACAACGGAGCCGGTGTCTTCACCAGGAGTCCTAAAGAAACAGCTAGGATTGTGGCTGAGTGGTTCAGCACCAAAAAGGACGAGCTGACAAGAATGTCGGAGAACTCACTTAAGCTGGCACAGCCCGAGGCTGTTTTCGACATTGTGAAGGACATCCATGAGCTCGCTTGCCAACGAGGGCCGCTTGCCAACATCCCCTACATATTGACATCTTCATTCACAAGCCTCATCTGAGCTGAACTGCACAGCATGCGCAATTTAAGCCAGAACGCCCTGTACAGCTAGGAAAGACTTAAGGTAGCATCATTGTTTCTCCTCAGGGCTTTGCAAAACAAAGCGAAGTAAGAAATTGAAAGCCCTCCTTTTCAAGCTTCTTATTATCAGAAGGGGCTGGGAGGGATTTGATTTTTTTTTTCATTTCTGATAGTATGAATCTAGGGTTTCGTATGAAAGTGTAGAAGGACATTTTCCTTGTGTATGATATGGCAATTCTCTTTTATCCCTTAATCAAATAGCCTAGTAAGTTTCTATATCTTTGAAAGGCAATCCAAGATGAGTCCTGCTCACTGCTTAGGAGCGTAGCTATATTCAGTGGCTTGAAAGGTTATAATCAACGACAGAATTCACATGCGATAAATTTCTGTGGTTCAGAATAGAATCCTGCTGGTCCCCGGAATGTCCCTATCCTACCACTTGCAATCAGGTGATCTAGTGATATGCGTTGCTAGCAGTCCGCTGAGAAAAAAGATGGTCTGCAACCGTCGTCTTCAACTTTTAGCATAATTTTCCTCGTAATGGATGGGGCTGGGAACAATCAGCACTTCCTGTCGGGGCACAACCTGAAAATGAAACATCCATGAAACGACTGGTTGAGCATCTGTCTTAGTTGTGTGGCTTTGAGGCCCTTTGAGCAAAGAAACGTTTAGTATAAGAGGAAAGGGCAACGACGTGAGCATACTTGCTAGTTACAAGGATCAGACTCCTGTAGTTCATGAGTGAGACATGCATCTCACTAACTAATCAGAAAACACAAAAGACATTCTTTATTATACATCTCTAATGACTAGCAAAACCAAACCTGAAAACAGTAATTGTACATGCATATACACAAGTAAGAAAAGCAAGCTACCAGAAATACTAAACTATGTTCACCATGACACATTTGGTCCCAACTTTTGCTCATATGATACATTTATTTCAAACTTTTTCTTGTGACACCAAAATCCTGAACTATGTATATGACGTATTAGTGCAAGTTTGGGGTTGTTGGCATCATAAAAAATAATATGGAGTAGATATGTTATAAGAATATAAGTTTTGGAATTTTAGTCATTTTTTTTTTTAATGGATGTATCACGCCAGTACAAATTTTGAGTATTTTGTGTCACAAAGAAAAATTTTGAATAAACATATTAGTTTATGATTTTTAGTGGTTTTTTCCTATACAACTATATCATAACTATTACCAACCAAAAGAAAAATATCTAATAACTATCCCAAAAATGGTATCTTAGTTATACTGCTCCTACTCATCAGCATGGAAAAATGAAAAAAGATTGAAAATGAATTATATAGGTAAATTGCTGCTAAGTGAGTTACGCCAATCTCTTTAAAACATGTTAAGCATTCAGTATGCATAATTATAAAGCGATAACATAAACACATAATCCAAACTCATTGTATAAAATGCATCACTAAACATAGCTTTACACGTCAAAATATACATCCAACCAACAATAGTGAAGCAACATTAATGGTCCTGCTTGTGCCATTGATCAATCTAGTTCTCTATGCCAAAGGTATGGCCAATCTTCATCCCCTGTGACAAGACCTATCAAGATTGCCTCTTTTACATAGGTCTCCACCCTAGTCATCCGGTGGCTCGGCTTTAACAGGATGTCCAGAGAATGGTATAATTGCACCCTAAGTGGGTTCTGATCATAACATTAACGAGCACAAATCCACCAATTCATTTCTCAATCATCCATAAAACCAATTCAGAATCCATCTCATAAACAGATTTCTAAACAAATTCATATAATCTTTCACAATGCCCTCCACCAAGGGAAAATAAATTCCATATAAACATTCTCAAATCGTTTCACATATAATTAACTCACAAACTATATTTGAATAGATACATGATTTCGAATAACCAAAATGATAATAAACGTCCAATCCAGCTTAAGGAAATTATTATGCTCTAAACGTCCTTTTCCTTTTACGTCATATCATGCGATGCCTCCTTTATAACTCATAAAGTATTTAATTTCTATAATTCACGAGATATGGATGTCCAAATCATAGAAGCCATAAACACCACTTACTTGACAATTTAAAATAGAGCTACGGAAGCTACCTCAAGTAAAATAACTCAAAATCCTGTTAGTCAAGTCAAAAATGAATATCATAATAAAAAACCAAGCTCCATTAATTAAGACTCGACTAAGCTTTGGTTCTGGAATGAAACGGCTCTGACGAACCAACGAAAAAACTCGCTCAAAATAGAGTAAAGCTTGTGTCCACTTTTTAGCGATAGCTTGCTTGCTGAAGCTAAAATAGCTTGGTTAAACTCTATTGTGCGCATTTCAATGAGGTCTTGAGTCGTTAAAAACCTAACTTGATATACCTAAAAAGACGAAATCACCTCTAGCCCATGGCTGGTGAACACCGATTCCAAAGACTCTGGATCCAACCAGGTCCGGCAATGTGCAGTAAATTTCCAAATTTTACCCCGTCAAACCATGATCCTAAATTGACTTTTGTAAAATTTCACGGTACAAACTTCACAGTACCCAAAATTTCTCATTCAATCAACTCAGTAACCAAAAGTTGAACTGGTCCAAAAAAATAAAAATAAAAGAAACGGCTTAACCAAGAAAGTTTATTCAATGAGATGGATTACTACTCTTCGCTTTCTCGAGGAAAAATGGTCATGATTTCTCCACTACTTAATGGAGGAAACTTCCTCTCGCTCCACGTAATGGGCGGATTCCTGTAAAACAAGATAACAAAACACATTCGTCTCTCTCAAGTTCAAGTCACCGCACTGCCGTTGTCACATCGCCTATGCACCACCACCTTCAAACTCTGTCGCCAACACCGGTCAACCTCATCGCCGTTGATGGAGCACTTAGTGGCCATATCATCGCAAGGTTGCCTGGATCAATGGCAGTGCTCAATCTGGACCGACAATCGTGGTTGTCGAGCAACAGTGCCCGAGCGCGCGCGAGAGAGAGAGACTTGGAGGACGGCAACGGTCGTGGTGGAAGTGTAGCTGCTAGCGGCACTGACCAGGAACATGTGATTCCTTAATGTTTCATTTGGTTTCCTCCTATGATACACAGAACACAGTTTTATCCACTTGAGTAGCTGTCCTTAATAAACTAAACAACCAAAGGCAAAAATTTATGGAATGGAGTTTTCATCCATTGATAGGACTTGTGTGCTTTATAGGCCTCATTCCTGATTCAAGCTGAAGAAGTCCTCATTCCACAGCAGAGGTTCAAGTTGTAAAAGTCCTCATTCCACTGCAAATTGAGATATGCATACTTGATAACTTTTGTAAAGAGGGAGTGTTTTTTTCTTTTGTCCTTTTTCTTATTTTGCTGTCTTAAAGTGTGCGCGTGTGTATAGTATGAATGAAATCCTTAGCTCCTTGAGAAAGAAAATGTTTCAGGCGCTACACTTATGTATCAAGCAGATGGGGAAATTTCCCACCTTTTCATATGAAAATCTATATACATCTTAGGGTTCTTCACCTCTTTTTTTTTTTTTTTTTTCCTTCTTTTTAGAGAAATTGGGTCAAATATCACAAGACGCATGTCAAAACAACCAACTAAGTAAATTTGAAAACGTTATCCTAAATTACCTTCGATAACTATGCCTAATAAGACTACCTGTCTATAAACTTCCTTAGGTAAACATTTCCAAATGCATATATAGAGAGTTTACCATACAAGCAAAAATGTTAAGATTATCGACAAACATATTCGCACTATAAGAGGAGAGTATGACATCGAAAATACATCAAGTAATTCGTATATTCAGTTTGTAAAATGATATGATAAATTGATATTGAGTATCTAATATAATATAATGATTTAAATATGAATTTTACGCTTCTCAAATCTTGTTATAAGATAAGTTTGCAATAATTTAGATATGCTCCATCATGAAGATAACGGAACATCTTGAGCAAGTTTAGAAGAAAAATTGAAAATTAGATTTGGGCTTTCAAAATCTTTGACTAAAAATTTCTGATGTTGGGTAAAATTGATTAAATTAACTTAATTAGCTAGTCAGCCTAATAAGACTACCTGTCTATAAATCTAAATTCTATCTTTTTCGACATCAGAAATCCAAAAGTAGCTAGTCAACTTAATTACCTTAGGGAGTAAGATATTGCCAAGTTTTCCAAAGTAGGAATGGGGTAGGGCAGGACTAAAGCGGGCTGTTTAATAAATACAGGAACTTCCAAGGGCCCATCTGCAAACGAATTCACCTATACCGGATTGCGAAAGTCCGCATCTTTTGGGGGGTCGAACGAAATTTCCCGGAAAAGGAGAAGTCGTCTTTTGAAAAAAGATCGAAGCTCGGAAATTCAACGAGGACGGGGGCGCCTGCTGCTGCTGCTCCAGCAACGCCGGTTCCACTCGGGCCAGCGTCGATCGCCCCATGATTCTTGTAGCACACTAGGAGCGATGCCGCGAAATTGAATCGGAATAGAAAAGAGGGTTTCCTTTGTTTTTTCACAAATTCAAGGCGACCAGGAATTTGGAGGTAATCATCAAGCACGTGATTATTGATCCGTAGTACGAATTTCGTTTCAAAATCCCATTTTGTTCGGTTTTCTTGGTTTATTTCCGTCTGGAATTTATTGGGTAGGTTTTGGTTTTCCGGGTTTTGATGGAGAAAGTTGAGGGAATCAAGAATTGTTGGAGAGCAGGGGACGGTTTAGTAGTTGCTGCTGCTTAGGAGGTTGAGTATTGAAGCTGTAGGAGCTTGGGTTTTGTCTTGGTTTTCTTTTTTCTTTATTTGGGCAATATGGTTGAAGGAAGACAGAGTGTGTCTTCTTGTAATTTGACTTGAGAGTGTCTGGAGTGAAGCCTGTGATATTGTGTATCATCGCTTTCTGATGAATTGATGATTTAGATGCAGTAATAGATAATGACATAATTCAGCGTGAATTATGTGATCTTTGATCCTTTAAGTTGTTGTTTATTGTGACTTAAATTCGCTTATGAGGCCAGCCAACTTTTGTTTTGTACTATTGATTTGGAGGATGATCCGAGTCGATTACATGGTTCGATTGGTAGTGGGATTAGAAGATCAGGGCAATGTCTGAAGAATCGAACTTGCCACGGAATTCATCAATGGTGTGTGGGGGAAAAGCTCTCCGTGGTACCACTATGGACCCGTATTATTAGTTAAAATCTGCTATTACAGTTTTTGTCGGTAATCTCTTCTTTTTGTGAATTGTGAATTTGAAATGCAGGTGGATTTTGGTGTAAATATTGAGACAGTTTAATGGTTTTAATGCATGTTCTCTGATTTAAATATAGTGAGTTCTGGCTCTCCCTTGCTTGAAAATATTGGCTGATGTCCAAGCCATATATATTGGAATCTAAAGTTTCGTCAACTCTCAGCTATCAATTTTTGCTCTTGGCTCTTAATGCATTTATGCCTAAAACTATTTTAGCTATAGAGGCTCACATATAAGTTTATTGAGTTCTTTATTCATTTATGTTATTGAGTTCTTTATTCATTTATGTTTTCATCGCCTATCTTCACTCATGCATTTTATTATTGCGACTATTCAGGATGCTCATAAAATGGCAAAGGGGAAGCTTATCCTCATTTGTCAATCCGGTGGTCAGTTCATCACTAACAGTGATGGCTCAATGTCATATACTGGAGGAGAGGCAAATGCTCTTGAGATCAATCAAGAAACCCTTTTTGATGATCTCAAGTTAAAACTAGCCGAAATGTGGAATCTTGATTATAAATCTTTGTCTATCAAATACTTCCTGCCTCTGAACAAGCGGACGCCCATCAATTTAGCAAATGACAAGGACCTAAAAAGGATGTATGACTTTCATGAAGCTTCAGTAACTGCCGATGTATATGTTATGGGAAAAGAAGGTTTTGTTCCTCAAAGCTTGAGGGATCATGCCAACAGGTACTGATTTCCTTTCTCTTTACATGCAAGAGTGTTCCTTTGAACTTGTATGTCTTAGTGTCGAACACAAATCATGTTACTGTAAGTTTCTAATCAATATGGTTCGTGTTGCATCAGATTGCATTTCTCTTGGTGATTCTTTTGAAAATTTAGTTTTTTGTATTTTTGATAGCTTTTATTTGATGGACATGTACCCAGCCAGGCTTGATTGAGAGGAACGTGGCCTTCGTTCCATCAATGAACTAAGATGCTAGTGTCCTTGTGCTCATTGATTAGTTTTAGTGTATTGTGCCCGATGTGATCTGAGAGAATGAGGAATTATGTCGTGTCTTCATAACATTTCTAATGATCATTTGCAGGACAAATGGCATAAAACATGCTGAAACTTTGGCAACTGGTACTGCTGCAGCCACCGCGTCCATTGTTGCTGCTGGAGCACCTGTGGATTCATTAATTGACGTTGCTGTAATTGATCAGAGTCTCCCAGCCGTGTCCACCCAGTCAAAAGTTACTCCACACAATGCCAGTCGTAAAATTACTGGATCTCCATCTGCTAATTCTACTATTAATGGCCTTGTCACTGTCACTGTTGATTCAGAAGCTCTCTCACCAGTTGACATGAGTTCTACACCGGCTGATACTGTTAAGAAGAGAAGGCGAACAACAGCATTAAAGAGTATTGACAGTGGTTCCAGCATTGGATCAAAAATTGATGAAGTTGGAGGGACAGGAAAAGGCACATCCAGGAAGAAGAAAATTCAGAAGCACCTTATTCCTGCAGTAGCTGTTGATGAGGAGCAAGAGGGAAAAGTTGCGCCTTGGAGTGACAATTTGGTTGATTGTCCTGTTGTTGCTGGCTCCGATCTGTCTTTGGAAGCTCTTGTTGGAGCCTGGAGAGAAGGTATTACTGGTGAGGGCCAGGAGTTCAAAAGTGTACGTGAATTTCGTGATGCACTACAAAAGTATGCTATTGCAAACCGCTTTGCATACAAGTTAAAGAAAAATGATGCGAACCGTGCTAGTGGTATCTGTGTCATAGAAGGGTGTTCCTGGAGAATTCATGCTTCTTGGGTCCCATCTTCACAATCATTTGTGGTGAAAAGAATGAATAAATCTCATACTTGCGGTGGGGAGTCTTGGAAGGCTGCTCATCCTGCAAAAAATTGGTTAGTAAATATTATAAAGGATAGGTTACGAGATAGTCCACATCACAAGCCAAAGGAGATTGCTCAGGGAATTGCTCGAGATTTTGGGATTGAGTTGAACTATAGTCAAGTGTGGCGTGGAATCGAGGATGCTAGGGAGCAACTTCAGGGTTCATATAAAGATGCATACGACCAATTGCCTTTGTTCTGTGAGAAAGTAGTAGAGGCAAATCCTGGAAGTTTGGCAAATCTTTTCACTGGTGATGATGGAAGATTTCAGCATCTTTTTGTATCTTTCCGAGCTTTTATACAGGGTTTCAAAGATGGCTGTCGTCCGCTTGTTTTCCTTGACTCTATATCGTTTAAATCAAAGTACCATGAAGTATTCTTGACGGCTAGTGCAGTGGATGGAGATGATAATCCTTTCCCTCTTGCATTTGCTATTGTTGACGCTGAAGATGATAGTAATTGGTGCCGGTTTCTAGAGCAGTTGAGATCTGCCTTTTCTACTTCAACTCCCATAACCTTTATCTCTGACCATGAAAAGGGTTTAGAGAAATTTGTGCATCAGGTATTTGAGAATGGTCATCATGGTTACTCCATCTTTCATCTTGTAGAGAATTTCAAGAAGAATGTGAAGGGTCCATTCACTGGAGATGGCAAGGGTTTCTTAGTCAGCAGTTTATTGGCTGCTGCCCGTGCACAGCGGCTTGATAGTTTTACAACATACATTGAACAAATGAAGAAAGTTTCTTCAAAAGCTTATGATTGGATAATGCAGATTGAGCCAGACAAATGGGCGCATGCATCATTCAGGGGTGAGCCATTTCATTTTATCACAGAAGATATTGCGGAGCCATATGCTAAATGGATAGAGGAAGTGAAGGAACTACCAATTGTACAGAAGATAGAGGCTCTCATATCGAAATTGGTAGAGTTGTTTAATGCTCGCCAAATAAATTCAAACAATTGGGTTACAAAACTAACCCCATCCAGGGAGGAAAAACTACAAGAAGAATCTCGGAGAGCAAGCAGCTTAAAAGTGCTGTTCTCATCAGATACGGTATTTGAGGTTCATGACAACTCTATCAATGTGGTGGTGGATCTTCAGAAAGGGTTTTGTAGTTGCTTGGAATGGAAATCTAATGGTCTACCTTGCCGCCATGCCATTGCCGTCTTTTATTGCACAGGGAAGTATACTTACGACTATTGTCCTAAGTGCTTCACGGTTGATAGCTACCTTATTACCTATTCCGACTCCATAAACCCTGTTAGGGGTCCATTTGAGAAGTCAACCGAGGGACAAGATCCTTCTCAAACCATGCATGTACTTCCACCGTGCACCCCAAAGCCATCAACCGAGCAAAACAAGAAACAGCTGACAAAAGCAGAGGGAGTAACGAGAAGGGAAGTTTGCTGCAGTAGGTGCGGCGGAGTAGGCCATAACAAAGCTACATGCAAGGAAACTTTGCAATTTTAATTTAAATTCAGATTCATACCGAAGGTTGTGCAGATTTCATGTAGTTAATCACCTGACTTTGGACCGACAGAGATATACTATCATGTTTAATGGCCTATCAGTATTGTGTCGGTAATCTTCGATTGAAGCGTGGGTGAAACTTGTTCCGGGTATTATTTAAATCTTTTGATAAATTTGAGGTTTCCTAACGTAGAATCTTTTTTTTTCCATCACTTCGTCTATGTGACTTTCGCGCAACGGGTACCACCATCTAGAGGGCATCCTCACTGCCGAGGAATCTTAACCTTCCCATTTGGACGAGCAGAAATCTCAGTGCTTGCTAGCATGTGAAAAGGGCTTGTAGGGGAAGCACATTTCCGTAATTTTTGTGGCAGTAACACGGGCGTATGCCAAATGAACTTAAGAATCATAAATTTTGGTAGTTAAGCAACTCATTTTATCATCCCAAAAAAAGGGTTTTAATCCTGAAGGAGGTCGATATATTCAGAAGGGGAATCCAACGTGATCATGATTAGCTAGCCAGTCTGCTCGTTTGTTGCTCTCTCAACAAACAAGTCTCAGTTGGATCTGGCATGGTCGCTGGAGAAGCACCTTTCCTCCTCTGAACATTGAACTAGTTTAATACTGCCTCCATGTTTCAATCTCTCTCCTTTCACATTTGCAGATTTCGACTGTGATTTCAGATGGAGTATTAAATTTCCTTGTTATCGCGTGCTCGGTGTTAGTCATAGTAGTGATGGTTGTTACAGAAGCACTTTGCACATGGCAAGAACATTTGTGGGGGTGATCAAGTTGGCACGGTTACTTGGGTTCTCATCCTCCCACTCCTGCACATGATCACTGAGTATTGTATTCCCTGATGACTTGTGTTTTTTATTCGGTTTTTGGGAAATGCATTGGCAAAAAAGCAAATAGCTTTAGGTGAAAGGGGTTTTTCGAAATGTAAATAGCATTTGGTGAATTGTAATTCTAAAGTGTATTGAGAAACAACTTTAGCCAAAATACCATTTAGTAAAATTTACATTTGTAAAAGACTTTTATTAAATTAAAGAAAAAAAAAAAAAAAAATATATATATATTTTTTTTTTTTTAAAGTCCGGCCACCGAACCACCGGATTTGACGGCCAAATGGCTAGATCTAACCCTCGGACGGTCGCAAGGTTGGGCAACCCCAGGTGACAACCGCCTGAGGTCAAGCGATCCCAAGCGACCCACCTAAAGTTGCGCAATTCAAGCCATCAGTTGCTGGGTCGCACAACCTAGGCGTCGCCTGGTTGCGCGATTCAAGCCATTAGTCGCTTGGATCACACGACCCAGGCGTCGCCTGAGGTCCAGCAATGGTCACCGAGGTCAGGTGACCCTTAGGCGACGGTCGCCAGCACGTCGCCGGTGCGCACAACCTCTTGGCCTGTGGTCATCGACCTCCAATCGACTTCTCCAGCGGTGGTTTTGGAGAATGGTTTTGGAGAAGATGAACAGTAACCGAAACTTGTATATCGAAAATGCAAATTCCCAAAGGACCTCCAAACCTACTTTGGACTAAGGCCTCTTAGAGTCCTATGGAAATGCAATTACATTTTGCCAAAATCGCTCAAAAAGTCGCTCAAAAAGTCGAATCAAACGCATTTGCATTTGACCAAGAGGCTTTAGAGTCCCAAACCGTCCCAAACAAGACGGTACATCTAATGAACTCCTGAGAATTGAGTCGTATGGACTACGCTGGAAACCCTTTGGGTTTTTATCCCTCATTCATGCATCATCCTAACATTAAGATTGTATCAGCCAAAAAATTACCGAACCCTTCCCCAAGAAAGAGAAGGATCAACCATGTCCAAAAATGTCTTGTCTGAAGTTGCCGCAATCCAAGTCATTGCTTACAGCATCTTCTGTAGACTACCCATGAAAAATTATGCAGAGAAATGTTCATGCATTGAACAAACAGGACTCCCAAGATACAATAAGCTTTTCAACACAATACTCGCAATTAACTTTCACCACTTATATGCTCTCTTATGCCGCAGTATTCACACATAATTTTCTTGACAAACTCAGTAGAAACCGCATTTCATCAAATCAGATTACATATCAAGAAGATTTCTGCAAAATAATGCAGGCACGTTGATGATGTTTCTCCTTCATCCAGAACAAAACATTCCTGCACTTCCGCCTCGATCAATAGTGTAATCGCGGTCAGCAATCAGTCCATCAAGGAGGTCTGAGTTTGCATTTTAGGCACAGCAGTCGATACTGCAATATGTGTTTTCGCACAAAATGGGCTAAGACAACACGAAGCCGCAATGTGTCCGATAAATACATCCTCGCAATATACACATTTATAGTCTAGAATTCTATATCCTATAAGGCTATATCGAAACAATGCACTTCCCCTAATAAGCCCCATCGAGATATTTGGTGCATATATATCACCTATCATATATACGACAATATCCTAGCTTGCTCAGCATAAGCACCTAGTCCTCTTTGTTAGAAAGATCCTGTACAATCATTCACTCCCTCCTTTAAAGGCATCAGCGGGTGAGGGTAAGTTGAGACAAACGGGACATAGGGGGTCAGATTTCTCTTCAAGAGGCGTCTTCTGCTCTAAACAATCTGCATGATAGACATGTCCACATACTAGAACTGCCACAACAGAGTTTTCCAAGGATGAGTGAGAGCCAGAAAGAAGATAAGGCTTCCTCCTCAACAGTTTCTGGCAGACCCCACATTGCAACTTTGCCGTTTCAAGTGAGGCGGAATCTAATGTGGCAGAATCTGACCTAATCCTCTCTGGCCTGCTAAAGGCTCTGTCTCTATAATCTGCAAGAAAAATATGATACCTCATGACGAAGTGTATCATAACAGATGGCTGATTGTAAATTTCCATCAACACCGATAGAACATTTGGGACCCGCATATAAACAATGAAATTTAAAAAATCACCATGTCCACAAGTGGGTGCACAACTTCCTCATTTGCAGCTAGAAAATGCTTTAATTCAATGCATAAGTTGATGCTTAAGAGAAATAGTTAACCTGCATAGTGCCAGTTGTCTGAGTTGTAGCGACTAGCCAACTTGAAGTTAAGTCTCTCTTCCCAAGAGGGTGGGGTCTTCCCATGAGAAGTGGTTGCACTCATATGGGCACCTGAGTTACGCCATGAGTTCTGGTGTCCATACCAGTGACGTGAGCGTTTCAGAAACATTGAACGCCCAAGATTTTGCCGAAGATGTACGGGAGAAGAGTGATTAGAAGAAATATCCATTTCCATGCTTGATGTGAAGGGCTTCATCTCGTTAGAGTCCACGAAGTGAGAAGACTTCTGCCCAGGGTTTCAATATGTCAGCACTTGAAAAGCACATAAAGTCAAAGAGAACTATATATAAGCAAACAACTGGAAAAGAATCGGAGGAAGGACCCTAAGATAAAGGGGGGTAAGAGGCAGCTCACTTTTCTAGATGATAATTCCACTACAGAAGAGCACGGCATGCTTTCTGCTGCAAATCAAAACATTTTTATCAGTAACGTCTGTCTCATATAAAGCAAAACTATGACCCATGGTCTATCACACGATGTGCAAAGCTAGAAGAATTGAAAGCGAGCTACAAGTATATGTGAAGGTCCCATTTGATCATAGTAAACCTTTGCAGAAACAATGCAGCCTCTACACCTCAGGGTGAAGAGAGAAATTGGGTATGTCATGCATCAACAGAGACTTGACCCACTCACTGACTTCATTAGAACATAAAAGTATTCAGACTGGAAAGGTCTTTGAGATTAAATCAAGCCAATATCTGAAATCATAGAACACACAAAACAAGGTCTGCGGATCAATAGTCAAAAGCAAACGTGGATCTCAAGCGCGCTATGCAACCACAAGGGAAAGAAAACCTTTTAAGACTTCAACACAAAGGAGCAATCGAAAAGAAAAGATCATTTAGGGAGTTAGAAGATAAGCATATATATTAGCTGCAACAAAGTAATTTGTTTGATAAACATGTATCCAATAAATGATATGCATTCTGCAAACTCAAACACACCAAACATCAGTCAATCCAATTAGCAGACATAAGGCCAGAAAAGCACAAAACAATTATCGAATTGGTGACCTAGGATTTAAAAATAAATAAAATCAAACTTGATAATGTTTCATGGATAATCAATAGTTAGGTAAGCATTACGTTGTAGATCCAGAATCAGCCGCCATTCAAAAAGAAAAGAATCGTCAGCCCCCGTGAGCTCTCCAGCATTGCCAAATTTACATACCCACTCACTCATCCATTCGTTAGATCTACAACTCCTCTAAATGCATGTTTTGTGTCAAGTAATCTGAATTTCTGAAGTCTGACTGAGTAAGATGAGCGTTCAACATAGAAGGCTTCCATGCGCTCTATTTTGGGCATCATCATATAATACCAAAGCACACACCTACGCTCTTACATATTCTGACATTTCTAATTTTGAGCATATCACAGCCTTCTTATTCTCCACAGGCGTTCTCTCTATCATCTCGATGTAACAATTCCGGTAAAACAGCCTCTCAAGTTCATCCACAATATACCTCAAGCTGCCAATATGTTCAGCAATGCCAATAGGATAAGAAACCATCTGTCTCACCAAACTACTTCCCATGATTTAACCATTCACCACCTCTCCTAGCAGACAAACGTGCACTATTTTCAACACCAGAAATGGTTAAAACTTTCTGCTTGTACAGATAAAAAAAAAAAATCAAGGCCCAGTCAGAGACTTTCTACAATCTAAACCTTGATCAAACCCATATATCAAGAAACACAGGGAATCGCAATGGCATTCATGAGAGAGGGAGAGAGAGAAAGGGAGGGAGACAGCATCCAAATTAATCGAAAATAAGGCTTAGAAAAGGCAAGCCAGACTTAAAGAAGAACAAACCCTAGCTCCGATCGCTCTACTTAGAGCAAAATTTGAAGAGAACCCAATCCCGGCTTCGCCCCCATCAACCCATTCAAGCTCAACAAAACCGTCTACAAAATGCTAAGCTCCGAATCTGACTACTCAGATTCTGAATTTCTTTTCCCATCCTACCTCACTAAAACCCCACCTGTCAGAACCATCAAAACCCGATCTTTCTTCCATTCCACACATGCCCACATTTCCCAGGAACCAAAACGGCCATCGAAATGCATAAAAATCCTTTATTTCAAAAACCCAAAAGGGGGAGGAGGAGACACGACCAAAACGTACCAGGTGAAGAAGACGAAAGAGAAGGGTCGGTGACGAGACGATCGTCGGTTCTCTTCCTCTTACCCATAATTAACGTCCACCGAGAAACAGTAAATGCCTAAAAAAAAAGAAAAAAGAAACCGATCCCCCTTAAATTCTGGAGCCAGCGGAGTCAAAGAAGCTGCAAGAATTAACCAAAAGGGTTCTTGGATTTGAGGCGAACTCAGCCTCTCCCTCTCTCTCTCTCTCTCTCTCTCTTACCCTGTGGCTTTGCGGTGGCAAAGGTGAGAGCTTTTACGGGTTTTGGCGATGTATAAATAGTGTTGGGAATTGGGCAGGAGGAGGAAATGGAAATGAAGGGGAGCAGCTTCAGGTGAGTAGCAGCGCGCGAGTGGGGCGGCTACGGGCGCCCACGTCACGCTCTCTGAGGTGACTGTGGCGAGTGTCGCGAGTGTGCGAGTAGAAGAGCAGACAGCATCCTGTAACATTAATGTTTTCGAAATCACACTTCGGCGATTTATATGAACCGATGTCCGGGATCTGAGGATTCATGATGTTTTCTTTACAAAAAAGCAATAACTTGTTACTACTGTCTCCTCAATAATCATTCACGTTGTCTATCAAAATATATAACCTATGATTAATTTGCTTCCTTTATATGTTATTCTCAGGTGATGTATATGTTATATATTTAACATTACTCAAGCAACCAGCGTGGTCATCCTTGATTAAGGTCCAAATTCGAAGAGTTATACTTGCACATGCACATTCTTTTAAAGTCATATTTAAAAAAAAAAAAAAAAAAAAAAAATCTTGCCAAGCATAGGCCTTGAAAGGGAAAATGAACTTTTCTAATGTGTCTCGTCGAAAAGATCAAGTGTCAAGAGCAACTCAAGTTTCGCCACAAAAGCACATTCAACCTGCTGCTAATATGGCAACCTTGCTCTTTACAGTGTGTCAAGACAATGCCACTTTTGAGGCAATCAAGTTTGTATGGCTAGTCAATGGCTTCGTGGTGTCAAATCCCCATCCCCCCAAAAAATGGGTTCAGCGGCCACTAACATCTTTCACTTGGAATTGCAGCAAGATGAAGATTCTCCTTCCCGGTCCCTCCAACTTCTCTGTAAAGACAAGATTGTTAGGCATAAACAAACTTGAGGCTTCATGTAGAAATTGCAATAAAGACATTCTCCAAGGGCGCTAAAACAATACGGCATTCTATTCCGTTAAATTTGTTCTAAATTCGGCTCTCAAGCACACAACTTGCATGGCAGACTTCCCTTGACTGGAAACTAATACTCCTTAAAGCAATCTTTTATGACAAGGTCAGGCAACATTTTAGTCTACCAAACAAGCAATTTGGTAAAAAGATAGCAAGCTAAGTACAACCATCTCCGCTTTCTTTGATAGGTCAAAACAGGGGGGGGGGTCATCACAACATCAAGTACGAGAACCGACAGACAAGTTCTCTGAACGAACAGATATTGAAGAAATCATTGATTTCCACATGTAAAAGTCAGATCAGGTAACAATAGCTCTAAATTGGAAAGGCATACCGAGTTAAGGAGTGCCGCAAGAATTTTCAGGAGGATTAGTCGGAGCAGACAATGCCCTCTAAATTCCGAATCACGTGTTCCTGACTGTAGACATCACTCAAATGCATCCATCCAACAGCTCAAAAATCCAGCTGCATTTAATCTTAAGCGCTACTAAGTACTAAAAGGATCCAGCAAATATCATAAAATGATGGCCATTTACAAACGGATCCACGAACTATAACTAAATGCTGCTATGTACAACTAAAAAGGATTTCAGCCGCTATAAGACAGGCACCCCAAAGGCATGACATTGATCAATCCATTTCTATTGTTGGACATACGTTAGTCAATCTATTTCTATAACTTCACATGCATTGTCTTCGGTCCTTTTTGGACTTGGCTGAGCAAATGATCTGATTCTTGCACTTCTTCTAGGGACCACAGAACTTGCATAAGTCTTCAAACACCTCCTTCCCCTAAATGGGAATCTTGAGATGTGTCTAGACAGTAATGGTGGGGAAGAAGGTCTGAGCTGTCCAGAAGGTGGAGACTCCGAACTTGGTTCTGGCTGTAAAGTAGGCTGAGCAGAGCAAGTAGTTGAGAAGTTGGTACAATACAGTGAAATAACATGCTCTTCAAATGGTACAATACAGTGAAATAACATGCTCTTCAAAAGCGAACATGTAACTAGGAACAATACTATGGGATCGAAATTATTGCTTGATGGACAAAGATTTACATATTTGGCCTTTTTAATAGCATGGTTTTTTCAACATGCTCTTGAACTTGTGATTGGTACACTCAAGTACTTGAAGTAGCAAAAGTTTTCCAATCAAGTCCTTTGTCTCCAATTCCAACAAATTAAAGCTGATGTCTCTGATTAGTGCTAGTGAAAAGTTTGACGTGGGAAAGAAGACAATTAATCAACTGTCCTTTGCTTCTTCCCACCCATTTGATTGTCCACAGACCTTAAGTTGATTGTCCACGTTGAAACTGATTTCTTTGCTGCATTAGACTATTGACTAGCACTGATCATCAGGTCAACTTTTTTTTTTTTTTTTTTTGGTTGGTAATCATCAAGTCAACTTCATTTTGCTGAATTTGGAGAAGAAAGGACTTGATTTTGATAAAAATCTTAAAGTTCAAGACCTTAATTGTACAAGATATAGATTGATTACCGCATTCAGAAAACCTTTTCTCCTAGGAAACAATCCAAGGATAAGAGAGTGCAAGTTCAGGGACCAAATGTGTACAATTTTGTGAGATAATAAAGGTCAACATAGACAGCCTGGAGTTTTCTTGGGCATGTGAATCATGATGTATTCGGAATGTGTTGAGACTGAAAGCAATATGAATATAGTTAAATTGTAACAACCCTAAAGACAAAAACATGATACTTGGAAGTTTACAATGGAGGACAAGTACCTCTGGAGTCTGTTCCTCCTCCCCCATCAAGGGAGCTTCATTTTGCATAGGGAGAGGATTTGCAGAGGCTTCCCTGCAATTTTAAATATGAAAAATTAATCCAGCAATGAATTGGGGCTGCTGTAAAGCTTATAAGTCCAAAAATACCACACCACGATCAACCACTGAAAAGTTCAGTATACAGGAAACCCTTACTCCAGATTTCTTTGCCCTCGGAAACTGATTCTGTAATTGGCTATGGATGTTTCATTATCTTCATCTTCGGAAGTTTCCTCTGCAGTAATATTAGCACAAGCACCTCCATCAGGTGTATCAGTGGCATCCTTACTGAGAACATCTTGCTCACCTCTAACTTCATCTCTCTGATTCACAGGGACAATATAAGTGTTCTTATAAGCAACAGTTCCATTAATGAACAGGTTGTTTTCCAATACTTGGTCCTGTTCTCTTTCAACTACTTGCCCTGACGGTCGTTCTTGCATCATGTTCTCTTCCTTCTGCTTTTCCAGAGTAGGAGTTGTCTCAACCAGGTTCGATGTGTTTTCCCTATTCCTTTTCCCTTCCAAGAATTCCACAGCATCGGTAGAAGCTCCACCACAGACCATTTCTTCCTCTTCTCTAATTGGTAAATCAGCATCACCATCATTACATCGCTGAAAAGGATCAGTTTGTTCTCCATCACTATCATTCCCCTGAAAACGACAGCCATTCACATCCACTTCATTATGTCCATTTACTCTATCAATCTCACTAGTTCCATTTCCTGACAGATTCTGTTCCATCTGATCCAAATTCTCTTGGTGGTGCTTGAGTCCAGCACGAATAAAGGCAGATAAGTTTTTTCTTGTCGAAGAGGCCTCCTTCTTGGCATCATGATATTCAGAAATGGCAATAGAATATGCACAAAATGGACAGTAAAACAGACTGTTGTTGTCAAACATAGCTGATAAGCCCACACAGTTCTCGTGAACCATCAAAGGGCAACTGCTGGTGTTACAAACTAACAATTGACCACCTTCATTACACTTCATACAAACATTTTGCTCACTCCAATCAACCATTACAAACGCATTGCGAGGTGATGGACACTGAGACTGAGAGTATAAGAATTCATGCTTTTTCATCGTAACATCCATCTCCTCTTTTCTATATTCATCACCATCACTGGACACATCCTCCCCAACAACGTGGACCACGTAATCTTTTGCGTTACTGGTAAAAGTCTGCCCCCACTCCGATGCTCGAGCTGATTCGCTGTTCTTTGTTTTCTCTATGGAGTCATGGACGCGTTTGGGATCATTAACGGAAAACCCCCGCTCCATTCCGTCGGAAAGTACATCACAAGTCTTTGGCTGAACATAATGCCTCCCATCTCCCTCTAACAACTGGTCGTCATCCACAGCCCCCATATGATCCTTGACAAGGTTAGCCATCTCTCTATCAGAACATCCATCATTTCTCTCGAAACCTAATCTTCCAGTTAGAACAACTGGTGATTCTTCTCTGTCCTTTATTTCGTCAGAATCTTGCTGTTTGGCCCTTTTAGCATCTGAATGAGCATCATGATGTTGATCCTTATTACAATTCCTTTCGATATTTTCAGCATGAACATCAGTATTGTTCCTCTTTGCGGGAAGACACATCCTAATACCATCATCTCCTACCAAGGGCTCCACATGATTAGTGGGTCGAGAAACCAAGTTTGGTTCATCAACTGTGTTAGGAGCATATGTGTCTCCCACATCAGGCGCACATGTAAAACCAGTATGTCCACCATTATGAATGACAGTCCTATTCAAATGACAAACATCTGCCAATCTACCCTCTTTGTTTAAAAAATCAGCATGTGGATGAGTACCTGCAAGTATTGTATCTTTCAGCTGCCAAAAAACAAGAAAAAAAACCAATTTAAACCTGAATGAAAGAGGATATCATGAAGATAGACAGCACTGGATGAAAGATCTGCTTACCTCCTCTAGAGCAGTTTTTGGCATAGAGGTTCTCTTGTGCATTAAAAATGAGTGAAGGTCCCATTTCAACAACTCATTTGCAGTCACTTCAAGATCAGATGCAGAGCCCTAAGATATAACAAATTCATAAACAGGGGAATAGACACCAAACTTCAGCAATCATTAGAACAGAACCAGTGGAAAGATGTCATGAAGAAAATAAAACACATTTCCACTGCATCATTTATTAGAACTCACATTATGGAACATATACTGTAGGACATTTTTGCAGCTCTTTGATGTATCAATTTTCGCCTTTGATCCCAATGAGGACAAAGTACTGTTCACACTTCCATTTCTAAAACCACATAACTCCTCCAAGCATCTCAAAGAAACAACTTCCTCCATATTTTTTCCCAAGTGAGCAGGTAACTCTGGAGCCGCTTTAATGATACCTGAAAAGCATAAACCATATGAATACCCAACAAAAATTATGAGAAAGTGGACCAAAACTCGCAAAATGCTACTGTAGAAGGTGAATACCATGTAAGAGGGATGGCTTAACTTGCTCGAATTTTGCCAAATACTCAATAATCCAGAACCAGGGAAGGCTCAACTCAGATGAGCTTTTGCCATCCATGGAAGCACTGTTGAGCAGTTGGGACAACAAGGATTTCTTCAACTCATGCCTTCATCAATCCATAACAAAGATTGCTTTCTACAGAGAGAAAAAATAACGATGATTTAAAACTGATCGTGCATTTTGTAAAATTATGCACCTGGCATATGATGGGCAAAAAACTTTCAGTATCAACCTAAAAGCTATGAATCCAATATAACTACAGCAAGAACGAAATTTTTCTGATCATGCACCACATGAAAGATTCATTTAGCAAGGACACTCTAGAGTAGTGATCCTCTTTGTCAAAAGAAGTAAATATACCATGACATCCTAAATGGAGTACTTCCACAGTGGAATCAAATGAAAGCCAATTATTGCCATGCTCATTAAATTCTCACATAAGTAACCCAACAATTGAATCCAAGCAATATTAAGAAGTAAACACGTTAGTTTTGATACTTTGCTTATACTGAGAAAGTTATAAAAGCTAAACGGAACCAAAGTCAAAAAGCTTTTCGTGCAGCACATGGAAAGGAGTAACGAAAAGTGCTGAATCATAAAAGTGCAGTCAGGTGACAAATCCGTACAAATAAACCATTTGACCATTCTGGCATGGCCTTCGCAGATAATATCGCACAACGCACAAACCCATATGAACAATCAAAATTGACAAAATTAAAAGATTAAAATCTTTGAACCACCAAGTCCCACGAACTCAGTAAGACCGACAGAATTAATAAGATAAACCAACCCAAGACAGAGTCTGAGCAAAAACAAGGTCAAAAGGTTAACAGCAATCATTGATGACAAGCAATTCGACTAATTCCATTTTGACAGATACGTACAACCTTTACTGCAAAACCAAAAAAGAGAATGAGAAAACAAGAAAAATGGATACTAAAGTCAGATACAAAGTATGAGCAGTTGAGCAGAAAATGCTTATCAATAGAAGAAATGCAACCGTTTAATTCAATTCCAGGGTGTTCATGAATCCAGATACACCCACCAACCATTCCAAGAGATCTCAAGTAATATCAGCTTCCTTATGTGTTCAGTTCATCGAAAGAATCACATTAGTTCAGTGTCTACTCTTCCTATAATTTTTCTTGACAAACAGCATCCAAGATTAACTAGCTTTCAACAAACAGAAATGCCGTGACTCCCAACTTGTCAATAATCGAGACAGATAGATACCCACGCATGATTTTGTTACAGCAGCCTAATCTAAAAATCCACTTCGTGCAGCAAAATTGGGTCCACAGTTCAGCTTGCGGAGGGACATATAATCGAAAGTCCAGTCCCAATATCCAAAGGGGAAATACACAATCAAAGTCCCACTGAAAGAAAAGAACGGATCAACACAAGTATTTCCACGCATAAGATCATGCTCGCGCGACCAAGAAAGAGAGAGAGAGAGAACCCAAAATCCAAGAAAATCCCTACCCTTAAATCCAACTCCAACAAGATCAATTTTTTTAGCAAAACCCACTTTCTAGCTCGTTCCCCACCAACTCTCATAGCTCATGCGAACCCGCTTTCGTTCAAAAATCATACCGTTCGCCAAATACGGGACGTGGGGTCGACCACTCCCGCGTTAATCTCTCACAATTCAGGCGAAACCTCACGGCCCGATTCCTTTCTTTGACTAATAACATCCCCACCACTTCCTGAAACCAAACGACGAGGGAAAAAAAGAAAGCAGAGAAGGGATGACGACATACCGAGAGAGGACAAAGGAGGCGGTTCGCTGCTGGGGTGATCATTGTGGGCACATTTCTTCTCGCCTGGAAGTCTGCAAAGACGGAACAGGCGATTGCCCCCCCAAGGCAAATCTTGAAACCCCCCCGGACACAAGCGATTCAACGGCTCGGTGGAGCGAAGCGGCGAGATTACGTCGGGGTTCGACTTGACGGGTCGGCCTAAGATCGTGTATCCGGAAGTGGGCTCGTCTTCGAATTTGCCAAGAACGGAAAAACCGGACAAGGGTATAGAGAGAGAGTTGCAGTTTCAGGTGCTGGCGGAGGAGGGAATATCGAACCAGAGAGAGAGAGAGAGAAGGGGAAGATATTCAAAACCGGACCGGGTCCGTATAATCACTTTTTGTTTCGAATCTATTTTATTATTATTATTATTATTATTATTATTATTATTATTATTATTATTATTATTATTATTATTATTATTATTGTTGGGATATAAATTTGGCGACCTCTTTGCTTAGTGGTGATAATAAATCAAACCATACGAACAACGACCTAGGTTACGAACTATTTTTTAGTAAATGGACGAGGTATTTTACAAATGCAAACATAATTTATGAACCTTAACTAGGAATGACTATACAAACAACAACAAAAACTACGAATTACGGTGATCTTCCAAGACAAATGTTACATTACATAAACAAGAACAGAAATTACAAAATAAATGTGAATACGAGAATGTAATGTTCCTCAAATACAAGGTCTTCTAAAATTGCGATGCCACAAGGAGAATTACCATAGAGACGAAACATTTATTAGGAAATGCACACATTTGTCATCATAACTATGTAGGTCTCATAATTGGTAACATCCCGCAAAATATAGTAAATCTAATTAAAGTTAAATGTAAATTTCATTCTCCCATTGTAAGGAAACTATCTAATTAATCGTAACTTTTCTTTGACATTAATAATTGTCCTCACCAATGGTACTTTATCAAATATAATTTTGTATCTTTTCTTTTCTTTTGCAGAAATAGTTTTAGTTCGCAATTTTTCACAAGAGAGTGATGTGCTTGAGAGCATAGCAGATTTCTTTTCTCCTATCATTAGTAAAAAACCTCCATCGCACTTTCCTTTGGTATTTGTCTTTATCCTTACTAATGTTAATTTATCATCAAATATCACTTGATAACTTTTCTTTGGACCACGTAATTTTCCTCTCTAAAAAGTTATTTAACATAGGAAACTTCTCTAATAAATTATTAAATGTATGTTGTTACCTCTAAGCTTGAATTTTAATGATATATTCAAATCCGAATAATCAAAAGCAAATGATACAAATAATCAACCCGTGTTATTTTTTTTCTAAAATGAAATGGTTTGGACATCAAACTAGACTGAGTAAGGATTCAAAATCAAATTAGATCTACGTTTGATTTTTTAGTAATATGGTTTGAAGTCGAATCGAACTGATTTAACTACGACCTTAAAAGAATTCACTAAAATCCGGAAGAGAGCAACATGAATTCTCTCCTATCTTCTTTTTTCTTGTCCCTTTTCTGCTCACCACCTACTCGCTCTCCTTAGTATTTTTCTCACCTAGTCTAACCTCTCCTACTACATAAAAATACAGAAATAATTCGGCTTGGTGATTTGGTTTGATTTTGAGGAAAACCCGACTATCATATTTTGATCGGCTTAAGTTTATGAATCCGATTTTTCAAAATTCTCTTTCCCAGCCGACCTAACTATTGGGATGAGATTGAGTCAAGCTACTCACGAGTGGCTCGAGCTTTAGCTTAATGGTTACTCACCTAATCTTGACTCCAGCTCAAGCTCAAAATCATTAATGCTAAGCTCAATTGTCCATCTAGCCTAATCGACTTTCTAATCATTCCTTTCAAAAACATTCATTTATGAAAATAGACACACTAAAATAAAAAAAATAAAAAAGGGCATTCCTCCATATTACCCGGTATGCATTCTTGGGAAGATATTCGAGCTAATCAAGCTCTCGCCCTCAACTTGTTTTTTTAACTTTATTGTGATTAAATCGAATTCCAAGAATCTCAATCCTACAGTAGCTTTTGAGAAAGCTATCACTCAATTTTGATCAGAAGCTTTAAAATATAATTAGTTATGTATTCATCGTGGCTGCTAATTAAACATAATTATTTAAACTTTCCTGGCTCTGCAATTGCATTCAAAAAACAAAATTCTACCTACGATAAATGTTCATTTGCATGTAAGTGGCACCCATAAATGATGGTTCTGAAAAATCTGCACTTCCAAAAGAGCCTCGCAAAGTATAATCACTTGCTTGTCATCAACCTCTTGGCAAAGCAAATGGCCACCGAAATTTATCATGACCAAACTCATTTCTCAGCATATAATGATGCTAAGAAGATAACCAATTCACGCTCCAAGTCGTAGCGAATGGTAACCAAGAAGAAAATGAAGAAACACCAGGCCGAACTCATTCAATTTGTAAAAAAGTACCTCTCACTAGTGAAAAAAGACAGGCAGCCCCAACTTACAAAAAGATCATCGTTATCGTCGTCATCGTCGTCATCGTCGTCAGCCTCTTCAGGACTGTTAGATAACGCTGCCTTGAGCAGATACATCATCAAAAATCGAACATCCTCTAAGAAAGACAGTTATTGTGGCAGATACATTGGCGAGACAAGGAGGGTGGACAGACGGATTAGGAAAAAAATCGGAGGCGTGTTGCCTTCTACGTCTCTTCCTTCCACCTATCAAAAGATCTTGAAGAGCAAACCTCCGTGGGTTGCAAAGAAAGGCGCAAAGACAAGTGACTCGACCGCCATCAGCTTGATGAGGATGTTCAGCGAGGGTCCGGATGTGTCCTTGAGAGGGTCCCCGATGGTGTCACCGATTACGGCAGCCTTGTGTGGGTCTGATCCCTTGGGACCAAGGGTCCTCGCATGCTCCGAGGCGCCAGCCTATCATTCAATAAACAAGTCCAGAAGCATCAGACATGGTCCACAAGAATTCCAAAGTACACAAGTTGGAAAGTATCATCAATCATCACTCTTTTACCTCGATGTACTTCTTGGCATTGTCCCAAGCACCGCCAGTGTTGGAAGCAGAGATAGCAATCTGAAAAAAGGAGAAGATAAATAAGTTTACCTACCAAGCATAATTTTGTCAAAAAGATACACTTTTGTCCAGAAAAGTTCTCCATCATCACTCTTTTTCAAGTTAGACATGATGTGTTCATTACGAGCTGTCCTCATTCATTTCGTTCATTATATAGCTTGAGCACAAAAGGATTAAGAAAGATTAAGAAAGTCATCAATCACAACAGGATTACCTGAACCCCGGAGACCAAGGATCCGGCAAGAACACCAGACAGAGTCTCAACACCGAAAAAGATCCCGACAATGAGGGGAGTGAGCATCACCAGTGCACCTGGCGGGATCATCTCTTTGATGGAAGCATCGGTGGAGATCTTGACACATGTTGCGTAGTCAGGCTTGGCAGTGCCTTCCATGAGACCTGGGATGGTGTTGAATTGCCTACGGACCTCCTCCACCATCTTCAAGGCGGCACTTCCCACACTCTTCATGGTCATTGCAGAGAACCAGTAAGGAAGCATAGCACCCACAATCAAACCGATGAACACTTTCGGAGTCAACACATCGACAGTCACAATATGTGCACGGCTCACAAAGGCACCAAAGAGGGCAAGGGACACAAGAGCTGCAGACCCAATGGCGAAACCCTGGACAGAGAAGCAGCAAACATTCAGAAATTTTTGCAGTTATGATGTCTTATTTCAGCATCTAAAGTTGATTGATGTCACACAAGTTAATTGAGAAAAATCAAACTGCTGCTAAGCCACCCTAATAATATGAACAAATTTAAGAAGGGAAAGATCTACTTTCAGGCATTATAGTAGAATTATCGAACACAAAAAGGCAAGCAAAATAGCTCATTTTTCTACATCAACATGAAGCAATAACGTGGCTGAGAAAATAAACTTAAAGCATTTTCACGAGCACAAATGAACGAAAGTTTGGAAAATTTCATGACCGATAAAGGGACATGATCAAAACCTTTCCAATAGCAGCAGTAGTGTTTCCAGCAGCATCAAGGGCATCAGTCCTCTCCCTAATTCTGTGGCTCATGCCTGCCATCTCAGCAATTCCTCCAGCATTATCACTGATAGGACCGTACGCATCAATTGCCAATCCAGTGGCAATTGTGCTCAGCATTCCAAGCGCAGCTACTGCAATTCCATACATTGCAGCAAAGCTAAAGCTAACAAAAATGCTGACAGCAATTGCAAAAATGGGAATGATGACTGATTTATATCCCAATGCAAGACCAAAGATGACGTTAGTAGCAGCTCCAGTTCGGCAAGAATCAGCCACATCTTGGACAGGGCTGAAATGTAATATAAGCAGTTCTCAAGTGAGAAATCCTAGTCATGATATAAATAGGAAAAGAAAAGTCAGGATGTGAAAAAAAAAATGACATGATATCAGATTTGTCACCTGTATGCATTGCTTGTATAGTATTCAGTCACAAACCCAATGATAAGGCCAGCCCACAAACCAACAGCGACACACAAAAACAGCTGCCTGCAATCCCAAGAAACAAAAATATAAAATTTAGACTAACCAAAATTAAAGAAAAACGAGAAGAATAAAATTTATCCTTTGTAATAGTCATATTTAGAACAATTGATTTCACAAAGCATTCTTTATCTACCTTTCAATATATTAGAGGGCAAAGCTTACCTGACTCCAGGAGCTCGAATTGCTCCCCAATGTTCCAATTAAGAATTAAATCAACTTATCTAGCCATTCTTCATCTGGTTATAATAACATCTTTACAAGTGGCCATTTGCACCATCATGTAAAATGAGTAATGCTATCTTCTTTAACAGCTAATCAAGCAATAACCTCAATCTACATTTAATTTGGTTCTGTACAGACTTATGAAGTTTCATCAGATGCCGAGTGTATCAAAAAGTAGTACCGGAGTACCACTGGATGAATGACATGCATGAATATGCAGTTGCATGATTGACACATGCATGATGCCCACCCATCCAGCAATACTTGTATAAAGTTTGTTTCACATCAGTTGGGTACCTGATAAATTTCCAAGTTTCCTCCTCATGACATAATTCATTTGAATCAACTTAAAAGAACAGCTAAGTGTGTTAATTATTATGCAGGCAACATAGGCTTTAACATGCAAAAACATATATTTTTGTTGAAGTTCTGATGTCATGAGCTTCATGAAAGAAAAATCAATGAGCTCACCAGTTTTTGACAACTTTCTGAGTTCCAAAGTTGAAAATGGTGAAGGAAGAAGGAACGGAAATCCAAGTGACAACAGCAATTCCCACAGTCATGAGAACTGTGGAAATTATCAGCTGTTTCTTCAGTGCTGGTTCAATCTCCTTAACAGCCTTGATCTCAAAGAAATCAGTTGCGAATAAGGTGGTGACCAGACAAACAAGGATACCCACAGAGCTAACAATCAGAGGGTACAGCATTGCAGTCAACTCATGGTTGATCCCAAAGGAAGAGATAGAGGCCACAACAAGCGCAGCACAAGATGACTCGGCATATGAGCCAAAGAGATCCGAGCCCATACCAGCTATGTCCCCCACATTATCACCTACATTATCAGCAATCACCTGAAAAGATAACACCAATATCAGATCTCAATAAAATCATAATAGGGTCAACTAAAACTAAAAGTGTGGATTGGTGAAACCAAACAAAGCCATAATCAAACTAAACTCAAGGTTCAATGTGGTCCATTCCATTTGTGTATTGTTTGTTTGGCGCAGGTGACTTGCTTGAAAATACTTAATATGCTCGAACAAATAGCAGAACTTACAGCTGGGTTTCTAGGGTCATCCTCAGGAATGTTCCTTTCAACCTTCCCGACAAGATCGGCACCTACATCAGCAGCTTTAGTGTAGATACCCCCACCAACTCTCCCAAATAGAGCCATGGAGGATCCACCAAGGCCATAACCAGTTATAGCCTCAAAAAGGCCTCCCCAGTCATCACCATAGTAAATCTTGAATAGGTTGATGGCAATGTAAAGGACCAGAAGACCATTCGCAGCAAGAAGGAAGCCCATTACGGCACCCGACCTGAATGCAGTGATAAAAGCCTTGCCGACACCTTTCCTTGCCTCAAGGGTGGTCCTTGCATTTGCATAGGTGGCAATTTTCATTCCAAGGAAGCCAGAAACCACTGATGTAATACCACCAAGCAAGAAGGCCACAGTGCTGAAGACAGCAGTAGCCAGGGCGGGCTTGCACAATTTGGTTGCGTCATAAGTGCAAGGCTGGCTCTTCGTGCTAAATCCCTCCACAGATCCGAGGAAAAGGAAGATTAAGACGGCAAAGGCAACCATGAAAACACCAACATACTGATACTCGGTGAAGAGGAAGGAAGTTGCTCCTGCAATAATACCATCAAGCATGCATGTGGTAAAGTTAGCAAATGCTTAGGGAAAATCTGGGAAGAATGTTATTCCGAAAAGAAATAGGAGAAGTATGATCCACAACAAGAATCAAAGATGACAACAATAAAGAGAAAAAAACAAAAGAATCAAACGAAGACATGATCGGTACGAAATTAAGCCCCACATCTGGAATCTGGACGATCCATATCTATTCCCAAACGAAAATACGATAGGTGGCAACATCTAAATCGGCAGAAAGCTCGCCTTTTTGGTCAACCCTACAACACACGTTTCACTTTAATTAATTGTGCCATAATCATAAGCAAGCAAACATACAAAATCTATGGAATCAAATTGAGCTTCAAATTTGGTTATCAGATTCGAGAAGACTTACTGTGCAACTTTATCTAAGGACATTTACGACACATGAACATTGAAGACTATAATGAAAGTCATGCGTGCAGACGACTGAAAAAAAATAAATAGAGAATCCATGTCACCGACCATGTGGGGCTGCGGCTCATAATTCTGCGAATGGTAAACCAAATTGTCTGCCACATTCTCCTATAATCTTCAGAAAACCACCAATTTAAATTTTTATTATGTAGATCCGAGAAGATTATCTAATTAATACATAAATAAGTACGGAACCATTTAATTTAAATTTAGAATTCGACTATGCAATCATCAGAGTAGTGACATGTTACCCGATTTCAACAACAAAAGTTTTCCAACTAAATCAACAGACAGCGACCCCACAAAAAGTTCTAGATCTAAGTCGTGCCACTGTGTAGTGTGTCCTCCATCTATAGACAGAGACACGGAAAAAAAAAAAATTTATGCTTCCTTCAAGGTTTGTGCGGCACAAAAGCAACTCAGAATATTGATAACAAAAGAATAATCTTTATCAAGGAAGTGGTCCAAGATCTCTGATGAATGATAAAATTCCAGAGACACGTGCCAAGCACAAAGAACTGCTGTGGATTCATACCAACAACAATATCAATCTTAACAGAGGCACATAACTAAAGAATTCATATAAGTAAAAGAAAGGCCTTTATCCAAATGAAGATCCAATCTCTACTCGACTGCTTTTTTTTTTTTTTTTTTTGAGGGATACTCAATTCACATATATACCAATATAAACTGGATTGCATTTAGTTTTGGACTGAGATAGTTATTGATGTGCCCAAGTGGGTCCTATTTTTAGATCTTCCTTTTATGCAGGAAGCAAATTGAGATCTGAGCTACGTTTAAAATATACATATATTATATAAATAATACCCTGCAACTCAAGCATATGTTTCACATTTCGAGATCCAACGAGCGATATGTTTATTCTACCAAGGATGGCACATGACACCTACCTCATCATTCACTGCCAAAATGAAAATCATGACCCCATGTGGAACAAAGCATAATTGATAAAAATAAATAAAAATATAAAAATAAAAATAAAAATCCAAATAAAAAAAATGGAAAAAAAAAAGGGAGCAGATTGAAAACTGATGACCGACCCACCGAGACAATTATAGCCAAAACGACACCAACATTAATTGCGGACACGCAACCCACGAAACATCTCAACAGACACCGCCAAAAGAAGCAAGAACAGATCCGAGCGAGCAGTCGGCGTGAATCAGGCAACAACATTTTTCGAGCAGAATACCCAGAACAATGCCGAGGAACAGGAAAAAGGCAAAAACTTTCACACGCTAACATCAAATTCAAACGAGATGGCACGAGAAAGACGCGAACTTTCACCGACAGACCGCACCGGAGAAGCACAAATCGAACCGGAACGCGCAGGAACTCCCGCAGATCCACTCGCGGGACGGCAGAGATCTACGCTAAACAACACCCACCCCAGAAAAAGAAGCCCAACCCAGAAAAGGGCAAAACGAGGAGAGGCTAAAGGAATTCACCCTCGGAGATGGCGGTCTGGATTTCGGCGCATTTGAGGACGACGCTGTGGTCGTTGATGTTCTCCTCCTCGTCGATGAGGTAGTCGGTGTACCCGTTCTTCCCGTTGTTCGCGGCGGGAGCGGCGGCGGCGTCGGCGGGGGTGAGCTTGACCTTGGAGACGAGGAGCCACTGGACGAGGGAGAACACGATGCCGACGACAGCGCACACGGGGATGAGGATCTCGGCGCCGAGATCCGACAGTATCGTCGTCGCCATGGCACGACGGTGGTGGGCGGGCGGGCGGTGGCGGTGGGGGAGCTCGGCCGCGGACCTCGCCGGAGAAACTCAAGGAACGAGGGGACAGCAGAGAGAGAGAGAGAGAGAGAGAGGGGGGCAGGAAAGAGAGGGGATGAGGAGGTCTTATATACACGTGCGCGTGCACACGCGCGGTAGAGAGAGAAAGAGGTGGGTTGGTTGATGAGAGAGGAGGAGGAGGAGGAAGGGGGGGACAGTTTTTTTTTTTTTTTTTGGAGAAATATATGATCTGTAAAAAAAAAAAAAAACACGATTTCACCGTGCTTCGCGCCAGCCCGGATTTTGTTAAAATGTGTTTAGATAAGCACGCAGGATTAGGATGGTGATGGTGATGGTGATGGTGATGGTGATTAGTTGGGCAGAGGAGGGGATTTGCGTTTTGGATAAGTACGACAAATGAGATGGGGTTTGTTCATGAGAGGAAGTGGCCTTCCTAGGTTGGACCTTTTTTAAGATTGATACAAATTGGAGGAAGCGCAGCGGTTGCCCTTCCTTGGGTTTGGATCTTCTAAGATGAATACGGGTGAAAGGGAGACGGGTCTGGTTCGCACACGAACTTTCGTTGTCATTCGGATTCGATTGATTGGAGATTCGATCTATTTCACAGTTAGGACTGAGTGTCAGTTCGTGGCGGTCCTCGAAAAATTGATTCCATTTGGCCAGTTTCGTGTTCGGATCCCACTTCTAAGTTCTTGGAACTGGATAGTGGTCCAATTTCCTAATCCTGTGTGGAATGGAATGGAACCGAACCCGAGATAGGACCAAGAAATATATCTTCTTCTTTTTTATCTTTTTCTTTTTGTAATTCCTTCACATACCTGATGAGTAAATATGCATTTGGTAACCGTTCTATTATGGAAAACAATTTTCTATAAAAAAAATGATTTTTATGATTTTGTTCTAGGAAACAATTTCGAGCAAATGAAGGTGTTTGGTAACTTCCCTAAATTTTTATTTCCAAGATAAAAATACGTTTGATAAGATTCTTAGATTTTTTATTTCTTTTAATTTTTTAAATTATTTTATTATATTTTCTTTTTTTTTCTTAGGTGGCCCGGCCAGGTTAAATGAGGTCCAAGGAGCTCGCCGGCGATAGATTAGGCGAGGTCCGGCAAGCTCGCCAGAGGCCAGCCTAACCATAGTGAGGCTCGGCCTCGCCTAGCCTAGCGAGGCCCGGCTTTGCGTCGGTTGGGAGGCCAAGCCTCATCATGGCTTAGCTCCCTGAGGGCCAACAATGCTTCGGCAAGGTCATCGACTCTCGTCTAATCGATCGTCAGAAAAAGAAAAAGAAAAGAAAGAGAAGAAGAAAATATAAAATAGAGAAAAATTGATTATAGAAATTGTTCGGGGAACAATAAGTTATTTTTTTTACTTCTTGTATCTGTTCCAAATTTATTTCCGAAAACAAAAGTTTTACCAAACACGTTTCTATTCTTTTTTCGTTCCCTGTAACAAAAGAATAGAAACTTTTTTTCCAAGGAACATAAATTTTTTTTAACAAACAGGCCCTAAGTGTTTTTTTTTCGATCATTTTTTTTAAGACATGGACTGTCTTAACAAGGAGATTATAATTAATAAATAAAGTTTACATGTTAAAGTGGAAGGAATATACGTGACAAGGTCTTAAGAAAATTCCAAATATGAAGTTAGAGTACCTTCATTTTGTCAAATAAAGGCTTAAAGTGGACATTATTTTAAATAATATCATAAAATAGCTATATTAGTCTTAAAAAAGAGCTAGACCTCAATGAATGTTAAGAGTATTTTCGTCCTTTTATAATTTTTATTTTCTTTCCTTTTTTACTTTTTTTCCCATAAAAGACAAACTCAAAAAAGGCTAAAACAAATATAAAAAAAAAAACACAAATAAAAAAGAAACAGACGAGAGAGCTGCAACTAGCCCTCACGCCCATATATATATTTAAGTAAGCCTTTTTTTAGTTTGTCTTTTTTGGAAAAAACAGAAAAGAAAAAATAAATGACAAAAATGCCCTTGACCCGAGGTCATCCTTTTTTTTAATATTGACATGGCTACTTTAAATTTTTATTTAGAATTAGATTCACTTCACACCTTTATTTGAGAAAATAATAACATTTCAAGCTCCTTTTTAATTAAATGAGGACACTTTAAGTTCTTATTTAAAATTTTAATTGTTTTAGCTTAATGAAGAGTCATTTTAATTTAAAACTATTGTTAAATGATTAATGATATTTGTTCTTTATTTTATTTTCAAGGGGTTTCAATTTGGAGCCATATTTGATGGACGAATGAAAAATAAAGTTCTATAATTCATGTTTTATATTATCATGTTTTGAACTTATTGTTTAATTTATTTTGTTCATCTATTAAGAATTGTTACATTTGGCGAACGAGAGTTTCAATTGTGGTTTTGACTTTAATTTTGCTTGGGATGAGTCTGCACTTTCCAATTTCTTTATATTTTATGTTTTTTCAGTACCGTACTTCTCACCGTCCTATTGATCTATTATTTTGCCGTAGGTGCTACTTGTCTTGGTTGTCAATAAGGGGATGTTTTACTAAAGTTTGCCCCTTTTCAGGAATAAATTTAAAAAAAAAAAAAAAAGGAAGGAATTGAGTGGTTCTCAAGTAAACCTAAAAGCGAATGGTATCAATAATGTCAGATTTAGGATTCATAAGATAGGTTCTAAATTTTAAAAATTAAGAATTGGACCCAATAAAATAGGTTGCCCTGAAATCTACTCACTTAAAACCTCTCATCCCAACTTTCTTGTTAATCACAATAATACTATAGGGTACAAGTACACATTTTCCAATATTGGCCCTAATTTTTTTTTAGTGAACTCATGAAAACCTAGACCTCAAATGCTCTCTAAGGACGCGTTTAATAACGTTTATGTTCAAAAATTGTTTACGGGAACATAAATTAAAAAAAAAACTATTTATATTCCAATGAACAATTTTTTTTAACAAAAAAACACATTTAGTAATTGTACAAGATTGTTCCTAGAATAGAAAAATAACAGAAACACGTTTGATAAACTTGTATAACTATTTTTGTTTAATTTTTTAATTTTTTAATTTTTTATATTTTTATTTTTCCTTTTTCCTTTTTCTTTTCTCTTTGGCGAGGTCGCGACCACCGCCGTAGCCGACAATTGGTTGGGCGACGTTCGGCAAGGCTCACCGAGCCACTAGTGAGGCTAGCCTGCAGCGAGGCTCGGCCTTGCTTAGGCAATGCGAGGTTAGTCTCGCCTTGGCCCGGCAAGAATTGGCCTCACATCGGCTCGACAAGCCTCTTTGGTGACTGGCAAAAGGAAGAAGAAGAAGAATAGAAAAAAGAAGAAAAAAAATGAGAAGAAAAAAAAAGTATTTCTCGAAAGTGTTCCCGAGAATAAAAATAAGTTTTTTTACTCATTATTTTTGTTCCAAATTTGTTTCCGAAAAAAATGTAAACAAATGCGTTTTTTTTTTTTGATGCGTTTTTTATTTATTTCCGAACAAAAGAACAAAATTTATCCAAACACCCCCTGAGGCACCACTTCCCATCCACGCGTGACTCGTTTTTAAGGAAAGTATTGCAGTCCTTGTACGGAAGGCTTTAAGCATGAGATGTTGATTGTAGGTTTTTCTAAAATGAGGATGCAAATTGGTACGGGAGTAACACCGGACGTTGAATTTTGTAATTAACACTTAAGGCTATTTCATGAAAGTTAAAAAGATGGGCAAACGCTGTGGTGGTCCACCTCTTCAAGGTCAATGACCGTAGCATCGATGTCACTTGAGGACAACTATCATCACCACCATCATCATCAAAGGCAACGTCTTGGTGGCTATGTGATCATGGTCAGCAGGTTGCTTATGGTGCGTCCCAAATACAGTCTATAAATTTAAGATTCCACCCTTACTTTTATGCTGTCGAATATGCTTTCTTATTTATTTATTAATCTTCCATTTTTAGAATAGTTTTACTCTCTTAATCCCATTCTCAATTGGGTGGTTGATTCGTATTCGTCCCATTTGAAGTACACCGTTTCATAGCAAACATATTTACCTGATCTAACATCCAAGCTAGAACAACAACATTAAAGTAGGGTGTGCATGATCTGGGGGGCGGTTCCAAAAATTTGGAATTGGGAACCACCCATTAATTGCATGGATCCACTGAGAACGGGACCATCGGTCCGGTCCGGTTTTCGGGTGGATCCATGGAATTAGTCTCACCAATAATAATATTGTTTTCTAAATCCCGCTATAAGTACTTTTCATATTGAGTAATATTTTTCTTTAAATCAACCGGTTTAATTAAGGGTACCTTTTTTCTTTCTTTTATTGGAAAACACTCAGTTTTTTTTTTTTTTTTTTTTTTTCTGTTTTTTAATCATTTCAGTTGAAATCTAAAATATTCTTTAAGTTCAAGATTATGGACGATTGTCATACATAGATCATCTTTTCTCTTATCCCCTAACGATGCTCAATTTGTTACAACTTTTGCTTTACTAAATTCTTTTTGTAAAAACGATTCCACCGAAACTTTACATTTTTTTGAACAAAGTGTCCTATGTGAGTCTTGAAAGTATCATTTGAATGAACCATTTATTGAGTTGCTGAAAAGTAACTTACACACTATACTAAATTCTTATAAAAACATAGAAACCATGAGAGGAGATAGTCTTAAAATTTAGGTTTGCTAATTAGTAATTTAGAAATTTATCATAATATAATCGGTCCGGTCCGAGTGGGTGGATCCGCCCATGGAGCCGGAAATCGGACCGGTATCCATCGGTTCCTAAAAATTAAAACTAGACCGGTTCCCTCAAGAATCACTAGTTCCGGGCGGTTTCAGTCCAATTTTGAGCGGTCCGGGCTGGTTCTAGTTCTTTTGCACACCCTTACGTTAAATGCAGCACACAATGCCGATGAATCTCATGTTTTACCCAACATATTACTCATGCTGATATGAATAGACTCTTATGATAGAGATGGTGGACGATAAGGAGCAGCAATTTTCTGTCAGGTGCGCTAAAGCTGGCTAACGATGCTACTCAGTAACCGCAGTGTAGGCATAAGACCGCTGTCTGCACATAGTTTGATGATTAAGACAATCCACGATAACTTAGAAAACCTCGTTTCTAGAACAGGAGACTAGGTTAAGTCAAGTGGAAGGGAGATAATCAACCGCTGCTAGGTGGCTAATCAATGCACAGATGATGATAGGCAATCCTGGGTTTTTTTTTCTTTTCACTTTTGTAGTGTTTGCTTGGCATCCTAGACATCGCCATCAAAGAAATGACGTCTATTCTGTCCGATGGGCGCGCACCAAGCACGACATGATTGAGCACTTTCCTACTGAAATCACATGATCACATGAATTCAGGATTGGGGCACTGATATTTTTGGCCCCTAGAAAGGGCCAAAGAATTGATATTTATGTTGCTTGTGGGAACTGAAAATTACATGCCTTGGAAGTACTTGAGGATTGACAAGCCACTCACTACTGGACAAGACGCCACCCGGATCGATTCAAAACGGGGAGCAAATCGCCCGGTCAAAAATCTTAAACTTACAATTCAATATTAAATTTTTCAATTTTACTAATTTAATTATAAATTTTTACATAAAATTCCAATATAATCTCTTCTATTGATTTTCACTAGAATCACCGCTATGTCAGTAATTCTTTCATAAAAGTTAGTCGGAAAGAATACGTCGAAATTTCACATAAATATTTATGACTACATCGATAGAATTGCGAAAGTTCGGTACTTTATTAACATTCGTACGATAGGTTAAGGATTGGCTGCGCAATTTTTCCAATCCAGATGACGCCTTTTAGGGAAACTCCAAGATGGATAGGAATGGGTAAGTTCGAATCAGCCATAGATGCGTTATCCTCTTCTTGGTCATGGATGAGGTCCCAGGTGGCATTTGATTCCGGATGAATTTCAAGAACCCGGGCGTATTCCAGACGCATTCCGTGGCCGAATCAACTTTTCCTCCCCCATTGAATTCTCACTTCTTCTTTCTCGCTTTCTCGCTTTCGTGTTATTTTCACCTTCTTTTTTGACCCTCTTGGCTTTAATAATGGTATTGCTTTTTTTTTTTATTATATGAAGTATCGATAGGGTTTCAGCGTCATTCCCTGCCTCGTGTACCTTATCGTGTGGGGAGGGTGGGATGGACCCACGTCGAATTGTATCCTTTATTCTATGAAGTGATTGTTGGTTTAGTAGTCATTGATTTGGCGAAACCTCCTTCGTTGCGGTCGTTTGCTTTAGCGAAACTTCCTTTGCAAAGCATCATTTCTTGGACCCACGAATGGAAATGAGGAGCTAATCTCTCTCCCAACCATCTACGGTTGTATCATTAGAAGAACTGAACTTGGACCTTTTTAATATAGGAGAAAAATCCTGCAGGATTAGCAAGCAGCAATAATACAACTATGAGAATAACCCATGTGTTTTTTTTTTTTTTTTTTGCCAAACGTTTAGTTTGGTTCTTGAATTTTGATATATTTAATATGATCCATGCACTCTTTGAATCGAACCCATTTCATCTTTCTAGTCAAGCCAAAAAAGGTCGGTATATGACATAATGATTCTACTCAATTACAAGTCTCGCAAATGCTGACATGACATGCACGGCCTCATGCACGTTGCAAAAGAAAGAGAGGGGAGAGCTCCATCGATGGCGGGGCATGTTGATCCTCATCGGCGTCTCAACCTAGGTAGCCATGCTGGTCGTTATCAAGAACCTTGCAAAGGCTTCCCTTCCCCATTTTGTTAGAATTTCATTCTGCTAGTTACAAGGTTTCATACCTTAGTTTGATTGTAATTCAGATGCCAAATGGAATAAATTGATTCAAGGACGAAGTCAATTTAAATCACAAGGTACAAGAACCCAATTAGCAAAAAGTTCAAGAATCTAATTTTACACCATCAAACTTATTGACTTTTTGGTATTGACTCAAAATAATGATGACAAAAGCACGATGAGTGCATTATTGAAAGAATTTTTTAGGCCATTGCTATGAGCATACGTTGCCATTAAGGCTTGGACAACGACTTCGTCGTGGAAGCTTTGCCCCGCCAGATCGAAGAGAAAAAATTGTCAACATTTGGATGACAAGCACCCATACCGACAGTACAAAGTCGTGCAAGCCTTCTCAGCACCGTAGAAGTCAACACTTCGGCTGCGTTTGTTTTTATTCTTTTTCTGTTTCTAAACACTTTTTTTATTTTTCTTATTCCTAGAACGAAAAAGCGAAAGAAAACACGTTTGCTTACGTTTTTATTCCAAAATTATTTTTGTTCAAAAACACATCTCTGGAATAGAAACAAGAAACAAAAAAAGAAGTTATTTTTTGTTTCTAGAACAAAATTCGAAACACTTTCCATTTTCTTCTTTGGGTGTGACCTCGGCCATGGCCGACGACCTTGCTTGGGAGCGTCGCCGGCCCTCGGTGAGCCGACCTCGCGCGGACCGGGCGAGCAATGGGCAAGTGAACGGCGGCGGGCTCCAACTCAAGGCGGCGGCAAAGTCGGGGCTAGGTCGCGGGTCACGGAGCGGGTCACGGTCGGGCTGGGCGGTGGTAGCGGCTGCGGTGTGAGGCTTGGCTTGGGGTCTCGGCGGGATGTCAAGGAGCGGAGCGGCGAGGACGGGCTGGTTGAGTCGTGGGCGGCGGGGGGTCAACGATCGAGCGGATCTCGAAGTCGTGGGTCATGGCGCGGTGAGATTTGATGCGGCGGTGGCGAACGGAGGCTCGAGACACCGTAGATGCGTTGATCGGGCATGAGGCGAAGGGGCGGTCTTTGGGGCTCTGCGCGTCGGGTCATCGGCGGGAGGCTTCGGGTGCGGTGTCCGGTGTCGCGCGGGGAGAACACGAAGCGGTAGGCGACGGATTTGGGGACGCAGAGGTCGGCGACGCCGTCGGGCCCAGGTCCGGCGTCGCGGCGTGTAGGGGGCGCGGTGGCTGCTTCGACGAACGGCCGGTACGGTGGCGGCGAGGAGGCGTCCAGTGCGGTCGCCGATGGGGTGGAGGAGACGACGATGTGGCTCTGGCCAAAAAGAAGAAAAAAAGAAAAAAGGAAAAAGAAAAAGAAAAAAAGGAAAAATAAATAAGAAAATAAGAAAGAAAATAGAAAAAATAAAATAAAAATATTAAAAAATTAAAAGAAATAAAAAATTATACAAATTCACCAAACGTATTTTGTTTATTTTTATTCCCAAACAAGTTTACCAAACGCCTTTTTTTTTTGTTCAAAATCGTTTCTTAATGTAAACACTTTTTTCATTTTTTATTTCCTGAACAATACCAAACGCACCCTTCGGTTTCTTTACAAGGAGGAACGACTTAGGTTGCTAGTACAGAAGATAAACCTACGTGTAAAAGCTGAAGGAACACCTTATACATTGCTTTATCCGATGTTGCAACATAGGATTCTACACTATCCGAAAAGGAATCATTCTTTTTCCTTGTGAGGTTTTCGCTTTTCTACGTGTTAACTTGATTTCTCCATCACTTTACAGTTGCCCACCTGTGGGAGAAGGAGACCTTCCAAGCTCGGGAAGTCCACCGCGCGCCAAAGAAAAAGCGACAGCTCCCATGTCCGCAATAACACCATTCTATTCCAAAGCGGAAATAAACAAAAAATGGAAACTGCTCTTCAATTCATTTGTTCGTACATTCATCATTGTGCTGTCCCATGAAAAAAGAAAAAGAAAAAAAAAAGAGAGAATTCTGAGCCCATAATTTATATTCCAAGACAGTCTAATGTGGTACTAGATCCAACAGTCATGTTGCTTGTCCTTACCTTCCTGATGAGCTAAAGACAATGCCATGATGGTGGGGAGACATTACATTATATTACTTATAATATGTAGTCTTCTGAAAGAAAAAGAAAAACCCAATTACAGAAAGGTGAATCGGTGGAAAAGAGATTGGTGAGGGATGGTTGACACTGTAATGTCACGGCTGGTGACTGGTGAGAGGTCAGTGCGGGGCCCATGTTCTGTCAATGTGCCTGAGCCAAACCTCACACCAATCCAAGATCCCAACAGTTTCTTCAGACAACCGGGAAAAAAATATACGTTTTCTTGATCAAAATATCATTTTGTGGCACCAGGTTGGGTTATCTTATTAGATGGATGAACTGGCCATGTGGGCATCCTCCACGATTTTCATCTTGGGCATGAGTTTTGTCTCCTGGGACAGGCTGTATTTTCTGTTAAATCGCGGTCACGCATTGCCACCACAGCAGAAACGAACGATGGCTCAGACGCTTTTGGCTGTTCTCAGCTTTCTGCAGAGTGAGAAATGACTGATGCTTGCATGCAATTGGTCTCCAGTGGAGGAAAAATGGGGGAGTCTCTTGGACCGAAGTAATGAGTGAACCGATTTCCAAGGTGAATGGGGACATGTTATTCCAAAGTATGGGCCAAATGTCTGAACATTTTCATTCAAGATGGGGTCAAACTACGGCAGAACCGCTGATCAATATCTTCTGTTTTTCTTTTATCTGTACTTTCACATAAACTATGTTCGAATTCATTTCACTCCAGTTATTTATGGCATTTGTCACGATCGTTATATATGTCATATATCTACTTCATATGATAATTTAAAACTTCTATCCTAGTGTCTATGTGTCAAGCAAAATGATTGATGATGATGGTGATGATCATTGTCCTCAAGTGACGTCAATGCTACGGTCATTGTTTTTGGTGAGAAGGATCACCGTGATGTTCTCTTATCTCTTTAACCTATCATGAAATATCTTTAAGGGATAATTACAAAATTCATTGTCCAGTTTCACTCTTGTATCAATTTGCATCCTCAACGAGCAGTGGGATGGGTGGTGATGCCTTGGAGCATTTGAGGGCTAGGGTTACATGAGTCCACTAAAATTTTAATGGAGGCGCTATGGAAAAATGAATACTTGTACCCTAGAGTGTTCTTGTGAAGTGATTAATGAGGAAGTTGCTTGTAGGTATAAGTCGTTCTAGGGTGGGTAGGTTTACGGTCAAACAGTCAAGACTGCGTGAAAATGAAGGGAATGCCTGGCATAAATTAATTGAATTCTCCATATATTGCCGACAGATATATAGTGATGCGTCCAATTTCATGCTTTCACTTTGGGACCCGAAATTCCAGCATGTTTTCGATCCATTCATGGCGACGGAGTAATGGATTCAAGCTCCTGTTCATGCTTTCATTTTCGTCACACTGTTCGACGAGGCGACTGCTCCAGAGCCGGGGGAGGAGGAGGATGGGAGATCTCTGATGCCGTGGAGCGTTGAAAAGGATGGCCGGGAGAGAGAGAATGTAAAACGCAAATGGGTTGAAGTTGTGTTTAGCGCAGACCCATTAAGACCCATCGGAAGTTAAGCTTTATTTTAGTAGACCCATTTTGACCCAAGTATTAAATTTTAAACAACCCATATTTGACCCAGCAAAATGAATATGAGTTAAGATATGGGTCAAATTAGTTGACCCTAGAAATCCTTACAACATCGCGGTTTCACTTGGTAAAGGGCAACCTGTGATTCTTGTCAAAAAATCAACCTCGATCAGATTGCCAAGCTTAAGAGAACACCAAAAACACAGCCTCAATCATTAAGTCCTCAATGCCCCTCACTATTGCAGATAGTTTATAACTCACCGTACGCATTTACATGCCGACAGACAAATGAACATACAGCTACTCTGCAGAAGACACGAAATGATGGAAGGTTCAGCGCCTTCCCGATGCCACTGATTCAGCAGAGAAGAGGTACTTCACTCTCGAAAGAACTGAGTCATGAGAAGGGTCATAGGGATGATCCTTTGACGGGATCTCCAGAATTGCTGGAACTGGCTTATTGTAGCTATCGACCAAAAACCTTATCATGTTTGCAACCTGAAAGCCAGAGATATCATCAACAATTAGAAGTATGTCACGTATATTCTTGTCATGGAGACTAATAACAGCCCATTTGTAATGATCAGAAAATCCTGTGCAGCTAAAATTGGCAAACACACGACCAACATCGATTCTGCCACTGGCCAAAATATTTTGATTGGATGCAAAAGAATCTTGAAGTTGATAATTACTGATACCCATAAGACACTCTTATTTTGTTAATGCTGAAGGCTGGATGAATAGATCAATACAAGGGCATATGATCTTGCATGAGCAACCAACGCTTACTACTCATGTACATGTTAAGACATTATCAGGGCTGCTGAACAACAGAAAAACAACCCTTCTATTTACAACATGTAGAAAAAACCAACCAAATGCAGTACCCTCCAAGTGTGAGAAACAATAAATGATTGAAGCACTTCATCCTTCATTTATCAGGAAAAGCAACCCATTTAATCAACATTTCAAGTATGAAAAGGAACTCACATATTGACTGATCAAAACAATAGCGATATCCTCCCTTGATGTGAACTCCTTGAAGGTATCTTCAATAGCTTTCACAGTTGTTTCTAAAGAAGAAGCACAAAAAAAACATCATTAAAGAGGCAAACATTAGTCTATCCTAGAATTCTGCAACCAATGTTGGTTCAAGTAATAGTGCAATCAGAAAAAGAAAAAGAGGTCTAAAGGTACAAACACTAACATCACAAGAAGAAATGAGAAGCCCAACTGCACCTAAGAATTAGCAAGAGACCGTACCAGCTTATATATCAAAGAACTTGACATGGAACAAGCAAGCTATCTAGAAAAATTTCAAACCATAGTTAAATTAGCTGGACATTAGCAGGACTACAAGCAGTCGAAGAAATAAGAGGGTTATGCCACAATACTATGGAAGATAATTGCAGCACAAGAACTTGCGAAGGGCAAAGATATCAATAATTAAATATCATTATAAATTCAATTGTACAGCAAATAATGATGATGCAAGGAGGACAGAATCATACTCGAGTCAACGATGAGATAGTTTGTCTTCCTCCTTAAGTCAACATTACCGACACCAGCCAGTAAAAACCCAGTGACAGTGTCCTGCACAATAAATTGGCATCTTTCAGATCAAAATAGTCTCTGGGGAATTAGCCAGTATTGCATTGCATTGATCTGTTGTAACTAAAGTGCACAGATGTACAGTGCCAAGGCAAGGATCTACAGCGGTAAATACAGTCTCATTTCTGACAGCTAAAGTTGCCAAGCAAACTTCTCGTTCTGTTGTTTGAATAATACATCACAAAGCAGTTTCAATACAGTGATTCACATAGCAGACCGTAGATAATTTGAGAGTAATTCTAAAGCACTTAAGAAAATGCCATCATTACATAAAGTTATCCATGGCTATTTCATGTCCCACACAACCAAAAAATGACATTGCAAACAAACATTTGCAACCCGTTTGAATCTCATCAGGTAAATTCTAGATTCCTGCAAAAGGACATGCACCCTCCAAGAAAAAAAACTGATCACTCAAGATACTAGAAAAGCCAAGCCAAACATCTCCCAAAGGTCAAACATCTCCCAAAGGTTGAACCACCCATTTAAGTGCTTCTCATGCTATATCTTTTATCAAATCCCACCCCACCAAAAGTCAGCGTTGTTTTTTAGGTAAAAGTGCTTATTTCATTTCAACCCAATTGTTCGAATAGTACAACCATAAACATAAAAAGGGGCATCTCCTGCTTCAAAATTGCCTCAAAAATAAAATAAAATATTCACAGCTAATAAGAGAATGATCCAACACTTAGAGGAACTTCTCATGGTCCACATCATCATCAATTCATTTCAGAATTGTTATCTGTAAATTGGATTGCATTATATTCCCAAAAGCATCTGAAACCCACAATCTCACTGCCTAAGTTTCTTCAGATGATGAACCTTCTTCTCGGTCACATTTCTAGTCAAAAGAAGTCCTCCCACTTAGGATCCCGCACGGCGAATGATATTTATGCATCCATACCTCATCAGCAATCATGGCGATGAGTGCCGAACTTTTAGCGGCGATAGGGGCCCTTCCAGCCATGTGAAGTCGAATTTAAATACCGGCGACCACTCGGCAGAAACTGGGCGAATTTTCCAACGGCGGGTCAAATTGAAACCCGGGCAATTCTCTCTTCTGACAGACAAAACGTTCAACTTTAGCATCCTCGAAGATTTCCCACGAAAGACACTTTGTACATTGCATTTGGCTAAGTAAAGTCGATGGAAGCAGCAAAAAAGCCGTCTTAACAGATAAGAATTCGGGAAAAAGGAACCCTAAATGAAGAAGATTTCCATCAAAACACCTACTTTCATTCTCTCCCGTCCCTGGAATTTTCAGCGAAACGAACGCATTCGCAATCAGAATTCAATCAACACCAGCCCAACTCCTAATCACGCAGGATTAACCACTAATCGCATTTACCGGGAATTTCTCGCTTCGCGATCAATCAACGAAATCACGCAAGACCAGATCCCAGATTTCCAAAATCGGAACCATAAAATAGTCTCGGGGCAAGTCGATCGCTTCGGACCTGTAAGCTGAATTGTTCAAGTTCCGAGCTTTGCTTCCTCCGCCGCAAATTGACACGGTAGAGATCCTGATCGGAGACCAGACGGACTGGTCTTGGGGGATTTGGACTTCTCGAGGGCTACACCGAAGGTCGGATCAAGAATTCGGCGGTCACCGCCGCCGCCGCCGCCACCGCCGCGGGGGGTGGCGGGTCTTGGAGTACGGACGGCGGTGGAGGAACGGCGGACCGATGAGAGAGAGAGAGAGAGGGGGGAGGAGAGAGAGTGAGGACGGGCGGGGCCTTGGGATTTGTCAATGACAATCCTCTTATTACATTGATAAGAGAAAATGACGCAAATGACCTACGCATTTTAATCCAAATATGATTTCTAAACTTTCAATCAATCCAACTCTAATGTAATATGTGATGTGATTTCTAAATTTTTAATTTATTAAATATGATCTTAAATTTTTTATACAAGTTCAAACTAGTTCCCGAGTTATATGTAAAGATAATATTAAACATTTTCATATAATCTAAAAATTAATTTAAACATATATTAAAAGTTAAGGGATTATATTAAACAAATTAAAAGTTTAGAGATTAATTACATATTGAGCAAAAATTCAGAAACTATTTTGAATAAATTAAAAGTTCATGAACTATATTATATATTTATATTATTATCCCCTTCAAGAATTACTTCAGATAATGTGCAAGTGCAAATTATTTTATTTCTCTTTTTTTTTTTTTTTAAAGTCAACTGTCCAGAGGTTCCTTCAACTTTGTCCCTTTTGGAGAATCTACAAGGTTTTTCTTTTGAATTTGGGAAATTTATGATCTTATGAAAATTATAGTAATAGCCATGTACTTTCTTCTGTGCATGTCCATATTTTATGAACACACCAATTGCGATAGCCAAGACGTTTGCCTAGAAGGAGCCACAAGTTTGCTTTAACTAGAGATGAGGTTTCATGCAATTATGTCTTCAATGAGTTGCTCATAAGTTAAGATTATCGTTCACTTTAAACTTAAGTAACAATAATTTTGGTGGCATCCATGTGTGCACCTCACTAATCAAGAAATCGGGAGTGGAGAAAGACATGGCATGTTTATAAAGTTGGAAAAAGAAAAGATAAATCATTTTGAAAATAGAGATATACAAATGATCATAAAGTGTAAATTTGAGGATTGTCGTTTATATTTTCTTTTCTTTTTTCTTTCTTTAAATAAGAAAGTTTGCATGCAAAGATGTCACGTTAGAGCTTGAAGTAGAGAGAAAACATAAGTATTGGGCTGTTTCAGGAGTGATAAAGAAAGTATTGGACTACTCCCACCAATTCGCTATCTGTGATGGTGTGTCCATGTAAAAAATAATATTAATAATCTCTGTCACATTTCTGTTAGTCAGCGCAATTACTTCTCAATAGAGATTTCCGCCATTATTTTTCTCCCTGATTAGTCTCTATATATTTTATATATATTTTCTATAATTTGTTACTATAATTAGAGCCCTAGCACTGCTCCTCTTCCTTGTATTTTTTCCCATTCATTCTCTTACAAAGAGATGTACAAATATCATTCAACACAATATTCAAGAGCAATTATGGCTGCATTTAGCTGCCACACTTGTTTACCTTAAGATATTAATTTCTTGAGGTTTTTCATGGTATGGAGATATCAATTGTGAAAGCATCATAGCCATGAGTTCCATCTAAGTTCCTTGACAAAATTGAGTCTCGCAACTCTCGTTGTTGTTAGGATCTCAATTTTGTAATCTAGAAATCTCATTGGGTCATCTAGTTGTTCAAATCTTGGGATGAAATTCACTGGGGATAACTATGTGGTGTGGAAAGCTCAAATCCTCCCCCTTCCTTTGAGCAAATAAACTGATTTCGATCATCCATGGAACACTATCATGTCCTCTAAAACAGATTACTCAAACCAATACAAATGGTCTTCCAATATGTGCCCAATCCCGAATACGATAACTGGTATACATAGGATTAGATTGCTCTTGGATGGATCTTAAGCACGACAACCGATTCAATTGTGAGTCAGTTATCTAATCTGAGCACCTCTCATGCCATGTGGAATTTCTTCTCTGCATCTTTTGCTGCCCAAAACAATGCGTGAGCTACCCAATTGGGGTTGCAAAATCAGATAATGTGGAAAGGTAATCAAACTGTGACCGAATTTCTTTAATAGGCTACTTTTATATATGATCAATGGGCCTCCATTGATGTGATTATCTCACCACAAGAGTACCAAATGCATATCTTCCAAGGCCTAGGAGGTGAGTTTCAAACCTTGGCTGTTACAATTTTGGCTCACACTTAGCATCAACAAATGATCAAAGAGTCTTTTCATTGCCTTCTCTCGGCTCATGAAGCATTATTGGAGCTCCGGGAACCACAAACCACCCAACCAGTTGCCTTTGTCGCGCACAACACCAGCTTGGGCCAAAATTCCCATTCACAGCATGGCCTCGCTTCCAATTTCAACATACCCAACTCAAATACGGGGCAGCGGAGGAATTTTAATCCTCCTGGACAACAGTCCAACTTCAATAATTCGGGCAACTTTCAATACTGAAATTTCAAAGGCAACAAAAATCAAAGATGCAGCAATGTGAGGTGTTAGATTTGCAATCGCCTAGGACACGAGGCCGTTGCTTGTCGCAATCGGTTCAACCAACAATTTGGGTTCTCTGGAGGCCACACGCACCAGCAGCAGTCGTACATATGACACGACGAACCAATAAAAGGCCAATTCTATTATGTGTCAACAAAGAGACTGATTAACATGACTAACGTGGAAAATCAAGAAATCTATTACTGTTTCTTTTATTATTATTGGATATTTAGCCATTAAAAGAATATCTTATGATATCTCCAGAGAGGACACACACCATCTACCCATAAATAATACATCAAAAATAATATGACAAAAATACAAACTGTATCATCTGTCACCCTGGTCAATCTCCCTCCTCTCACAAAAACCCCAACGATCCATTCCAATGCCGCCCAATTTCCTCTTAATCTACATGTTGCTTAAAGTAACAGTGCAATCACGAGAAGACGGCATCCGGGCTAACGTAAAAATCACATTTAAGCACGCTTGAAGAAGGGCATCCTTGGGAGGGATGACGAAGAATGACCTTCAAGCTGGGAGAACGATTTGGGTGCGACAGAATCATCTGAACCACTTCGAGCAGCACCCACGGTTCAACTGCCCTGGACACTCCGGAATTGTAACTGTTGATCTCTATTTTGTCAAGCGAGGGTGCGTTCTGGAGGAGAAAGTCGAGCAGGGAAAGAACAGGTTCCCACGCCTGACAATTGGCACCGGGATCGACAATCTTGACATTCTTGAGAAGCATCAGACACTGGTAGACCCTCCCCTTTGCAGGATTCCGAAATTCTTCTGCATCAAAGTTGCTACGGCCAACATTCTGGTCGCCAACGAGCTGGAACATCATGACAAATGATGAGCGATACTATTGGAACTACATGAGACAAAGGTGGAGGTTTGGCTAGAGATAAAATGGTAGTTGCTACGTTGAAATGACAGAGGTATAAAGATGATAATTATGCATGTTCATGCAAATCTGCTGTTAAAAGTGAATTGGGAGGGTTCTAGTAATTTGCTTACCCAAAAAGTGGGTGTGCAAGTCATCTGTAAGAACAGCTTCTCCAGGTGGGGCGAACTTTCGAGTATTTTCACTATATGGGGAGCTCCCACATGGTCCGCTGCGACGTGGAGCATCAGATGCCGACATTCTAAGGATGGAAGAAACAGTTCTCTCGCGTCTGTTGACGACAGCACCTAAGCATTAGACCAAAAAAGAAAAAAACGACAGCACCTAAGCACATTAGTCGTGGTGGAAGAAGCAAAATCTAATCACTTTTGCTTGTTCAAGCACTAAAGAAGATCATTCATAAGACATGTTTGCAGTTTCGACGATCTCCCATAATGGCGGACTGACCAGACTAATGAACGAACGACCAGCAAATGCTTCTCAAGAAAAAAGAAAATTATGGCACATCCGATTTTAGCCTTATTGAAGTTTGAATGTATTGTTGGATCCATATGGCGATATTAGGTTTAAATGGGTTTCAGTCCTATTACAAAAAGAAAGAATGCCTCACCCAGCAAAAATTCCATTGAAGTCTTAGAAAAGATGACAATGTTTCTCTCAACATGGAATCATCAAGCACCAATAAACAATATCACAATCTATTCTAAGCAAATGGCAGAATCTGTAACGAATGTCTGCAATTTGAACCATGCAACTTGAACCAGAAATAACACAACTCAAGATTAATTAAATGGGTTCGCACCTCAAGGCACCAGCTCCCTATCACTAATTTTGTAGCATGACGCAGTCTCGAAGAAGAGTCTCAACAAGATAGCCACGAGCTTGAGCCTCACCGACTGCATGAGTTGTTACCTTGAAATTTAAGTCAGCCTCAACCAAGGAAGATATTGGATCTACTTTGAACATAGAATCACCCGATAGGCGCAATTTAAGAAGATGAGGAACCGAAATTTTCAGGATCGAAGCTTGATCATTACGAATCTCACGATAATCAATCACCAACTCTCTCAAAAATCTTGATTCAACTTTGATGTGCTTGAAGCCCCAACAGGCTTTCAACTCAAAGAACTCTAGAACAGGACAGCCATTCAAAACTCTCATCATGTCATCATCCATCAACGTCGTATCACTAATGCACAATCTCTTCAGCGAAGGCCACTTCACGGCAACCATCATCGAAATACGGCAATGGCACACGTGAAGACTCACCAGCGTAGGGCAGCGGAAAAGGAGCTGCGGCAACTGATAATTGTTGTCATTGCGCAGGGTGATCGACACCTCTTCGACGTTGTGTCCGACAGCGAAGTGGAGCCAACTATTAATGACAGGCGCAATAACAATAGCAGAGCTGTTCCCCCTGCGAGTCCTTCGTCTCTGGGGGAAGGAGGAGGCGAGACAAGCAAAATCTAAGAGGAAGCTCTTCACCTTGACTGCGGTGCAGCGTAACCGCACCTCTCTCATGAAAGCCAAGAAATTCTGGATCTTCATAAAATCATAGCAGAAGGGCATAGAGAAAGATATATGTGGATTAGCAGTCCACTTAGACCGCCATTGCCTGGACAACATACTGGTTTTGATGGCCTCTTTTGTGGTCAAGAAGGAGAAGATATGAAGGATTATGGCGTCCGGCAAATCGCTGATGTAATCCACCGAGTGTCGGGTTCCATCTTGATCGGAAGGAGGAGTTGGTCGTGGACGTTTCTGTAGGGGAGTTGGATTGGCGGAGAACTCGATCCTGGCCATGAATGGAGGATTCTTCAAGCTTTTGCCTTCGGCTGTTTGACGCCGACGAAGTGTTTAGGTTGGCAAAACAATATATTACGGATGCTCTCACCAGCATAAAGATTGAACCCCGAAAATTTTTCTGGCTTATCTTCAAAATTCAAAAGAGGAAGATACACATTCTAAACTATGGATAAAAATAGAAGTAAATCTAATTAGTATCCGATAATAATTCCCAAAAAATTATGAAAAATTATTGCTCTGAATTCTCTACGACAATGGATAGTGGCGACCCGCTGTACCATTCAATTTCCACTTTTTTTTTTTTTTCTTTTGATCTAGAAAATCATTTTTCTTAAGTATGGATATCGACACTTAAATTTGAGTGATCTATTTAGATTTCATAAGAATATTAGGAGTTAGTCCCGACCCGTAAACATATATATTATTAATTTGCATACCAACATCATTATTATTTAGTATTAATGAACTCATTATAAATTCCATTATAATTGGATTGACTTAATTAGGTAGGCTCTGAGCTTAATGAAATTAATTGGACTAAGTCAGGGCACAAAATCTAGACAAACTAGGAAAGATTTGTGTTCTAGTATCAGAAATTGGAAAGCGGGTAGGCATAATCTTTAAGAATTCGGTTAGCTGGATACAAGAGGGATTCTAGTTTCTCAAAAAGAAAAGTCCTACTAGGAAAGGTGCAGATTATTTCGATCTTATGAAGATAGAGGGAGATTCACGGTTGCAAGATGACCTGGCCACAAATATTTGGTCAACAGCATGATATAGTGGAGCTAAAATACTTATTTGCATAAATTAAAACGAGGGTTCGAATCCCACTACCAACTGTTGATCTGTAAATAACCTCCTGGGCACATGGTATATCTTACCTGAAACATCATAAGAGTTTGAAGAAAAGCAACAAGCGAAATCCATATCCAGGTAAAATCACTATAAGGATTACAAAATTTGAACATTACATAGAATTTTTTTATTTTTATATTAATTCACAGTGAAGAAGGTTTAGTATTTTGGGAAGAAGATTGCTGGATCGCTTCTTCTCCAACCGTGGGACCCTAAAATATATCAAAAAATGTACACTATCTAAAATACAATTCCATCCATTATTTATACCCTCGCTCATCAACCTCCTCTCACTCTTAAGAATCCTAGCATCCATTCCAGTCCATTCCAATCCAATTTCTTCCTTGGACCAACAATGTCGTCAGGTAAATCGGATGTCTATCGGTCATCGCCTCCGACCACATCAGTCATGATGATGATGATGATGATGATGATGATGATAATAGGAGATGTAATTCACAGGGTTACTACACAGGCCCTTTAGTGTCAAAAGGAATTGGTTGGACCGATTGATTGAGGAGCTTGCCCATGTTTGCGGTGACAGTTAAAACAGGCACACGAAGGTGCGATCAAGGGAGGTGATTCCGATGCAGATAAATCTTGATTAGAATCCGTGTACTTGTTCAAGTGACCTTGATAAGGTAAGGCCTCGGCGTCTTCATGCTCCCAGGAAAAGCAAGAAGATAGAAGTCATGTGTATGTCAATCGATGCTACCCGACCATATTGCTGGAGTTCCTAGGAAACCCTTGGAAGCATTCTCCAATCATGTCACAACGGTCGGCATCGACCCTCGAAATCGGCCAACTAGAATGTCGGGTCGAATTAGCTGCACAACAGAAACAAAAATCCGAAACCCGAAGGAGCAGAATCCGACAGGCCGCCCAGTGGACCTATCATTGATGAGCAACGCCGAATTTACCAAATTTTGGTTTTCACTATGAGGGCATCTCAGTCAGATAGATCAACAAGCATAAATCAAGGACAGCACATTGGCAGGCAGTAGTCGGGAAGTCGATACCCAACAGATAACGGTCAAAAACCAATCAAAGACAAAGATATGCTAAGAGTGCATTTGGTAATCATTTTGTTTTCAGGAACAATTTCTAATTAGAAATGATTCTTTTTTATTATGTTTCCAAGAATAATTTATAATCATTGTAAGACGTTTGGTAACTATCCAAAATTTTTATTCTTGAAATAAAATTGTATTTGGTACCGTTTTCAAATTTTCTACTCCAAACTATTTTCTTTTAATTTTTTAAATAATTTTTCACTTCTTTTCTTTTTTTTTTCTTTTCATTCTCTTCTTCTTCTTCTTCAAGCTTTATCGGTCGCTGGCCTTGGATGACCGGCAACCGGCTAGACGAGGGCCGACGACCTCGTCGGAGCATCACTAGCCCTCGGTGAGGCCGTGCCTCTTCAGTCAAGTCTTGCTAGCAGTTGGGCGAGGCTAGGCCGAGGCATAGCTAGGCAAGGCTCGACTTGGCCCAGATCTGGCGAGATTGAGCTCGCCTAGTCGTCGGTGGGGCTTACCTTGTCGGGCCACTGTGATGGCGATGGTAATGGTTGATGGAGACGGTGGTGGAAGAAGAAGAAAGAAGAAAAGAAGAAGAGAAAATCGAAAAATAATTTGGATTGGCTTGATTCTGAAATTGCTTCGGGAACAAATAATCAACTTTCTTTTACTTCTCGATTCTACTTTAAATCTATTCCTGAAAACAAACTTGTTCCTGAGAACGGGAACAAAAAATTTATCAAATGAGTTTCTGTTCCAAATTTACTCTCAAGATCGAAAAAATAGAAATTTTTACTATTTGACAAGTTATCGAACGCATCCTAAATATCACTATAAAGGCATCTACGTCGACAAGCATCAAATGTGGCAAAGGGAAGAAATGATTGATAGCAGAAGTTAGTTACATACCCACCTGGACCGTCCTCAGCCAAAATCTGCGTCCTTTCTTCGGCTTCTTTGGTAGCTTAGGACCCCAAAGGCTTTGATATCATTTTAAAAACAGGCCATGTAAAAACTCTATCAAAAAAGAAATTATGCCACTCAACTATTGTACTAGCAGTCAACTAATACATAGAACATCAAAATAGAAGTGGATAAGATAGGAATGAAATATCAACCCCTGTGGATTTACATAGAGATATGCTTTTTAAGTGGTTGTAAGCCTTCAACAGAAAAACAATGACAACAATGGTAAACGTGCAGTAAGATCACATGGGGCAAAATCAATGGCAAGCATCCATTATAAGATAATCTAAAGGCCACAAATTTGAGAGTAGAACCCTAGGCTAACTCAATGGTATATCAAAGAATTAACATATTAGCCCGGGCTTCGAATGGCTTTGGTTTTAACTGTTTAGGCATTGTTTTCCATTTTGCATTTGAGATTTCATCTTTGCCCAATATTGAACCCGGGGATGTACATTAGAAAGCATTCCAAGCTGTATGCTTTCATGATTCTTGCAAAACACAGCAATATCTTTCCCTTTCGACTTCAAGTCATACATATTTTTGGTAAGTAAATTAAAAGCAGGCCTTCACCTTCCATAACAGCTCAGGCATGTCAAGTGCAGGCTATACAATTTCTAATTCAAATATGCTCTAGCTCGGTCGGTTTCGGCTAAAGATGGCTCCAATTCAGTATACATGCTCCAAGCATGACAGTTCTCTGGTGACCCCTCCTGGCTTTAGGGCTTTTTATTTCCTAATCTTGTCATTCTACTTTAGGAAGTTTTTCTGATTATTCCTTTAGTCGAATTTTCATAAAATAAAATGAATTTTCTTCCGAGTCTAACATATAAGAAATCAGTTATTCCAGCTTGGTTTTTATAAGGCAAATTCCGGCCCCTATGTGCTCCATGGGCTTGGCTGAAATTTAACTTTTTGAAAGCTCGGTGTAGCTTAATAATTAAGGTCAAAACCTTTCATTTCAGTCCATCTTAGTCCATTCGCTGCCGGTCCAATGCAAATTATGGGGTTAGTAATGCATGAAAAATGCAACTAATATTTGTATACAGTTTAATTATTATTTTTTTCTAGGGATCGGGATCGGTCCCTAATTTTCTTTGGTAATTGGATGTGGTTCGTGGCAAAAACAACTCTTAATAATATTTTTAATATTTGATCATTCAAGGAGAAGACAATTGTGTAGCTGATAATCTTTATTACTATCTGAATCAACTCCAAGTGATGGTGATAAACATCAATGTGCCTTATTAGGGGCAAGAGTTATTGACAAGGTCTACTTACACAATATGTGTTCGGCACCAAGTCGACCGTGTCCCAATCAAGTCTAATCATGCTGGTCATCTCATTTGTTCTCGAGTTATCAATGTATCTTGTGCGGGCCGACCCTTTTAAGCCTTTTACGATACGTCCTGACAAATTTTTTTTAAAAAAAAAGCTCACAAATTAAATGTAACGTTGAACAAAAGTGCAAAAAGGGTATTTGTTTTCGGTTTTTCTTTTGCCAATAATACTCGCTCATTTTTTTTGTTCGTCTGACATTTGCTCCGCATTCTTCCCTCCCTACACCAGACTTGGTACACATGGGGATAGATGTGTGTTAACATGTCATTCATTTATTTATTTTAATCAAATAATAGGGATAAGAGAAGTGTTTAGCGTGTAATTAGGTAATTATGCGTATAGAGAGAGAGAGAGAGAGAGAGAATTTAGGAAATCTAAAAGTGAGACAAAAATGGGTTTTCACTTAAAAAATCAAACCCAATTCTTTCTTCCCTACCAAAATCTGGGCTAATCTGTTGATACTTAAGCAAAAGCAATATCCTGTTAGAATCTAATTAATTATTCAAATTTGAGAGAATTATGAAAGGAAAATTATATTTGAAGTTATGTATCAACATTTGTGTACCGTAGGAATTTCAAATTTAAAAAAAAAAAGAGTCAAAATGTGTGAACCATAAGATTTTGGTTAAAGATACAGCACAAAGTAAAAATCAATCAACAGAAACTTCATAATTGTACATTTACTCATAGGAATATTCAAGAAAAAATTGAAAGAGTTGTAAAGATACATATGATATTCCTCAATTAGGGAAATTTGTTTAAAATATCATGAACTTATTGTATGACGGTCAATTTAGTTATAAAGCATTTAATTATGTTATTTCTGTCCAAAACTTTTTGACATTTTACTAATTTAATTTTAAACATTTTAATTGTACTGATTTAATCTTAGACCTTCTGATAATCTATCGATTTAGTCCTAAACTCTTTCGAGATTTGTGAATATAATCATTCCAGCAAATTTAGGTAAAAAAAACTGTTGACGTAACGATCTAATTAGTACTGACCATCTTATTTCACAAGTATTACAATTTTCTTTGATAATCTTATGAATTATTATTTATTTATTTATTTCTTTTTGCACATTTTTACCTCCGTCGAGTGTCGCTCGGACCTCGTGATTATTAGACCATTCTCTAGGTATAAAGATGACCGAAATTAATGTAGGCTTGCGCACTCAAAATTTACAGTGAAAATGACCCTTCCCCTTCCCTTTTCCCCTCTCCCTTTCTCTTTCCACGTCGATTCTAGGAATTCAGACACCAAACGGCGGCCGTTCACTGCAAAGGGCTCTGCTACTTTCCTCGTACCTTCGTGGTAAGCCGAGGAAACACGACAAGCCGTACTCCCGGACCCACCAGTGGCCCGCCGCCACCCCATGTGCCAAACGTGCCGCCAATCACGGACGCTCCCCGACGCAGGCATAGCCAGCTCAGCAGCGCGTCGTCGACTCGCCCCGAGAAAATATTGGGTGGGTTTAACCCAACACGTAGGCGGTGGGTTAAACCACTGAGCGATCGACGCGTGGCTCCACGTAGGCGAGGATGTCAGGCGTTTAAAATTTGCGCGCGCCGCTCGTGGGCCCACCACTCTGACGCTCTCTCCCCTCTGCTCTCCTCTGCGACATGTCCACTCGTCCTCTCTCTCCTCTCTTTCTCTCTTTCCCCGTTCTCCCCGTTCTCCGTTCCGTTTTGCGAGAGAACAAAATCGCAGGGCTTCTCTCCGAATGCTCTTCCCCTCCTCTGCTCTCTCTCCTCCGCTGGTTGCCTGCGACGCCGACGCCCTTTCCACCTCCGCCGACGCCTCTGCTCTCTCTCCTCTGCTGGTTGCCCGCGACGCCGACGCCGACGCTCTCTCCTCCGCTGGTTGCCCGCGACGCCGACGCTGACGCCTACGCCGACGCCCTTTCCACCTCCGCTGACGCGTCTGCTCTCCTCCGCTGGTTGCCCACGGCGCCGACGCCCCTCCGTCGCCCCCAACTCCGATGCGGACGCCGACGCCGACGTCGACGCCGACGCCTCCGCCCCCGAGGCCGTCGCCGACGCCCTTTCGCCTCCCTCTCGCGACCTCTGCTCCGCTCTCTCCCTCTTTCCTCTGCGGAGCGCCCTTGCTGGCTAACCCCGACGCCGACGAACCCCTGATCGCGTTTTGGCCTCCCTCTCCGCGAACGAAGGTCGCTCTCTCTCTCTTTCCTCCGCGAATCGCCCCCTGCTCCTGAACGCGGACGCCGTCGCCTCCGCCGTCGCCTTCCCAAGCCCCACCGTAGGCACCCCATTGGCGACTCCCGTACGTCCGGAGGTTCGTTTTCTTTTTCTTTTGGATTCCACTCAGTAGAATTCATGTTAAGGTTTATAGTCGGATAAGGATGGAGCACATTTGCATTAGGATTCCACTCAGTAGAATTCAGAGGAAGATTCAGAAGGAAGCAGTAGACCTTGTTTTTATTCAATAAGCAAATCTGTTGGTTTTCTGGACAAAGAACTTGCTGCTAGTGGGTTTACTAGAAAAGAGCAAGATGATATGGACAAGGTATAGTGATTCACGATGATTTGCAAATCGTTAACATTGTGTTGTCCAACTGCTTAATTTGGTGTTAGACCTAGTGGCTGACCATAATTGATTATTCTGGTTCATGCTTGGACCACTTAGGAGTGTGCCTATTTAGTCTTATTCCTTCCATGGATTTTACTCTTTGTCATTCTTGGCTTCTGTCAGCTCCTTCTCTCACGATCATCTTCATTCTCTTGCATCTGAAAGCCAAAATAATATCTGGCCAATTGCCTGCATTGTGGTTCCTGGCTTTGCATGTTTGGTCCTTGATTGGAAGTGGAAGTGGAAGTACTTTGGTAGTATTTTAATTTTTGTTTTCTGTTTTCTTGGAAACGTGTGAATGAAAATGAAAATTCTCTAACGGGATGAAAAATGGGAGTATATGCTTGTATTCCATCAAAGCTGTAAAATAGAATTTTTCTTTTTCCTTCCAAAGATCTGTGCTTTTGTTAGAATGAATAAATACTGGATACACCAAAATGTCATTTTCAGCTTTGAACTCTTTTTCATTCATAACATGCTTTCCATTGTCGAAGATGGAGAAACTGGAACTTTTTTCTAGGTTGCTTACTGTTGCTGGTTAACCATGTACTATGTGAGCTCAAGAACGTGTCAAGTGGAATTCAGGGAAAATGAACCTTTTTGTGCCGTTTCTCTACATCAACAAGGCTCTCAGTTAATTCTGTCATGTAGCATGGCACTTTGGATAAGAAAAACTCTAGAATGGGTTGTCGGGGGACTGTTCTATGCAAATGATGCTTATATTGCAGACTTGTACAGAAATCTGTAGATTGCATTGTGGGGTGAAATTTTGAAGGAGCTAATTGGAGCCTTCGAAAATGCGTGTTTTTATTTATGAGGTGAGAAAGAAGCGGGAAATACGATATTTTTTGGTGAGAACTGTGATGGGGGGCTATTTTAGTATTCTCTCGGAGCGTTCTCGTCATGCTTCGATGAATTTCTTGGTGGTAGTTTTAGGTGAGTCAGGGAATGGCATCTGTTGCTGCTAGGGTTAGAAATGACACTTCTGATGTTTAAGTTTATAGATACATCTGCAGCAGGTATTGCTTTATCTCTTGTACGTGCGTCTGTGGCAAGTATCTTGGGCCATTTGTAGGCCATCTTGCCTTCAAATGGTGCTGTTTTTCTCAATTTTTTCTTGCTGTTGAGCATCTGCAGATATTGTAGGTCCGCCCTGTGGTGATTTTGTCACAATATAGAAGTGAATAAATAATTGCGTCGGTCAATGCAAGATGATATATTTCATTTGTTGTTGAAGTTTTTTTATATGGACTTCTATGAAGAATTTGCAGTGCATGCTTACAATTAATATGTCTTCAGGCTTGGGTTTGGTAAAAGGAATTGAACTTTTTAGCGCTTTACTTTGGACATTGCTTCTTATCTACCTAGGCAGGTATGACTTAAATTCTCTCAACGGGATTTTGGCTTCTTCTTTTGTAGTTGCAAGTGGCACAAAAGCCACTTTAAGTTGTTTTAACAGGAAAAATGCTTTCGATTGATTTCTCAGCTGACATTTATGTGCATTATGATGTGATTCTTATCTCAGTGTCACAACGTGCTTCTACATTCTTTTGCAATTTCTCAAGCTCTCACCTCAAGAGTCTTCACAAGATCCCATCTACCATGTTCTGCTGCAGCATTCTAGCAAGTATGTTTGCACTCCATTTTATTGTATCATGATGCTATGTGCTCACAAGTTCTTGAAAGGCCAAGCAGTGCGTTTGCCATTATAGTTGGCTTAACTGTATCCTGTGAACTTATCAGTGGAAATTAATCTGCATACTCTGATTTACTTTTGTTACTTGCTAGGTTCATTTAACCAAGTTTAGATATATTTGCAATATTCATCAGGATAGAATGCATGAAGATAATTATTACTCAAGACATTGTTCTTTTAAAGAAATCCCTACAGTTCTCATAAAGTTGAGGTATATGTATTATCCTATGTTCAGTTTACGAGAGCACACTTAACATGGGTGGTTTAGTATTCTGTCTAATGCTTCCATGATTGTTGAACAAGGAAATCCTAAGACTGTTGCATATGTTTTACATGAGTCAACCTGTAGATATGTTATGTTTCTAATAGTTTCAACCATACAAGTTTAGGAACCCATCATGGATAAGGTCATAGGTTTGATGAGTAGAGTTTTTTACAAATGCGAGTTGAGATATAACTTCAGTCAGTATATTTACATTTGCTTTTCTGTTGGATACAGAGGAGGTGAAGTCCAAATGTCTGAGGATTACACATGCAGATCTATACCAGGTGAAAAGACTGTGTAAAGGATTGGTTCTTCTGTCTTACATATCACGAGTTGGCTCCCCAAATAGGCGGACAAAATCATTGTTGATATAACAAGCTTAGTTTGAAAAAGACTTACTATTTTTGCCATGTAACTTTGATGTTTTCTGCCCTCCAGCATGCAACATCTTCAAAACTAATATGCATGCACGTAGTGAAGCCCTTAATTGGCATAACCCACAAATTCTCTATTTTCAGATGCTTTAGGAGCAAATCTTTATCTATCTTATTTTTAGTTCTCTGGGAATTTAGTTCTCAGTTGCTTATAGGAAATCTCCTCTGTCTAGTTCAACTGGTATTTTTCTTGGTTGTGGCCTGTTAGTTTTGAAATGTATGTCCATCTAATCTGAATATCAATTAGTAAGTTTCCAGAGGAATGATTTGAATGAGATAAGAAGCGCAGTGGAAAAAGAGGTATCGGAGCTAACTGACATTCAAATGTTGTACATCCCATCTAAATGTCAGTAAGTTTTCAGATTAAGAACTGCACAAGCAAAATGGGCACGGTGCCTATTTCGCATGAGTCAGCTGTTGTGAACTCACTACAAAGAATGACTTGAGAGAGAAGTGCTGGGATTTGAACTCTTGATCTGTCATATGAAACAGTGCTAGAATATCCAGCCTAAAAGTTTAAGCTGTGATGTGGACAGAGACAACATGTATATAAGAAAACTGAGCCATTAGGTGAGAGAGACTATATGTGTATGAGACTCATTATGACCATGTTTTCAGGGGATGTTTGATTATATTAAAAACAATATTACTACTCATGCTTTCACATGATATTTTATATCTGCAACTCACTGTAGCTGATCGAAAGGAGGCTCAAATGAAAGGAGGCCTTCAACCGCAGCTTGGTTAAGCTTATCGATTTGTGATATTCACGTTTAACAATCCACTGCCTATCCATACCTTACCATAGCTCTAAATCCATAGGAGATATTTCATGCGTACAATTAGTAACAGGAGATACATATCTATGCATCTATTGGCTATAATTTCAAGATGTCAAAATCAGCTCCTTTACGACAAAATGACAGCATGAAGCAAATTCAAGTGCAAGGACATATAAACCAGATCCTCACTTCTAAACGTTTCAGATTAAAAATTGAAGGCAACCCCTTGCTTGCAGCGGCCAATTCCATCAGCTCCAGCTGTTCATCCTCCATAAGCTCCATGGATTCCTTGGCAATTCTGCGAGCAGTGGCCTTCTCCACTGTAGCTTTTCGTCTCTCTGCTTCTTTTTCTCGATGAAGCTCTTCTTTTTGTCTCTTTTTCTCCGCCTTCCAAACAAAAAACCAGAGAAGTTGGTAAAGAAAAGAGAAAAAGAAGAGATGCTGCTTAACCAATCAAATAAAGCAAAAGAAACTAACTAGTTAAAATGCAATATCAAGCTCAAATACTTACCTTAATAGATTTTTTCTGTAAATACTTCTCCCGTCGCTCTGATTCTCGCCTTTGCTCACGTAGCAATCTCTCCTCCTCTCTCTGCTGTTCACGCATCAACCTTTCTTCTTCCTTCCTTCTTTCACGATCAAATCTTTCCATCTCTTTCCTCATTCGTTCCTCAGACTGCAATAGAAAAATACAGGATAATCAGTACATGCCAAAGTTTTCTCCACAAAGCTTACATATCCTTAACAGTCAGCACAACTCTTCAAAAAGATTGAAACCTTTGGAAGATGACTACATCAAGGAAATAGCAGCAAATAACAAATTAATTGCACACAATCTCCATATGACAAGTAATGACCAACATATTAGAAGGGGTTCCTCTTTTTGTACAAAATTGCATGTGTGGCTTTTCTTTTGATATGGTAACTGACTATTACATAAACATCATTACAGTAACTGACTATTACACATATTCTGCAGCAAAATAGCCACCTATCTATACTTCCAATACACAAAAATCTCCTTTATCTTCCCTAGCGAAATATGCTATAATACGAAGTCTTAAACTCACACCTTCCTCCAGCCCCTACATGCTGCTGAATTCTTCCAAGTGCACTACCGGGAGCTTAATTGTTTTTGAATTTTGGAATTGTGAGATGACCTTCCACCTTTGTCCTTGTAAGAATTTCTAGAAGCAATGGTCTTCCCTCCTCTATGAACAGCAGCAATTGCTCGCCGTCTCTGCTTGTTCAGGCGCTTTACCAACTCAGCATCATTCGCATTCTCTTCACTTTCATCCTGCACCAGGTGGAAAAGAAACTCTCATTACTGAAGCTAACGAAAGAGCAATAAACAACGATAAGTGATGACTATGGAAAAACTTCTTTAAAAAATTTAAGTCACTTTTCATTTTCAATAAACTACAGTGAGTCATGACTCACTGATAAACACATGTGAAAAAGCACCAATCACAACAATTAGTAAACACTATACTAGTCCATTATCCCCTCGAAAAAAACAGTTGACAGCAACACAATTACTCAAGCTAAAATTGCATGTATTTATCAGCAAAAATTTCGAGAAGCAAATTTACGAATAGCTCATTTTTGTAAGTTCAAACAAGACCAAATTTTGAGCTGCTAAATTCAAAAGACCTCAAGCCAGAAACTTACTTGAATTAGCCACTCCATCAGGCGCCATTAAATGGGATTTTAAAGGAGAACATAGAGAGATAAGTTCATTTCACAGATAGCTGGCATCTCTCAAAGCTTATTCATCATCGTTGTCTATGAAATTTGTCACAAGTACAGAGACTAAACACTTGAGTATAGTCAGAGGTTCTCAAACAAGGAACCCAAGCCCAAAACTATCAAAATGGGCCTGAGCATCATAGAACACAACAAAGGTAGATCCAACTTCAAGATATCTGCAAGCCAGAATGTCTTCAATGTGATTCATATTACTCAACCTTCATGCTTATGTTGATAATCAAAAGTGCTGCCACGCGCTATCCAAGACTACATAGCTAGTGGGCGAAAGCCAGACCTAATGCCTAAAAAATTTCACCATATATACTTACCTCATTGAAGTATCCCTCACAACAAGGTTTGCTGAGTTGTCCTTCACATCTTTGTCTATTTTCTTTGATTTCCTCCTCATTTCCTTCTACAATGTGCCCTGGCTGGTCATTCAAATAGCAGGATTAGGATATAATACTGAGTGAGTCAGCACATTAGACTTTAAAATATATTTTAAGGGGGATCTCAGCTGACTGCCAGAAAATTAATACTGCATCCTCCAGTTAACCATCCAGGAAACAAACCAGGAAATTCTCATAAACGAATATATAAAACATGACTTCATCTTATCCGGTGAAAAGTCACTCAAGTGCTCCAATAGTCTTAAAAGATCTGCTCGGTTTTTGAAAATAAAGCACAGCGAACAACATAGCTTCCAGTAAAAAGAGGAAATCTCATGCCCTGATGTTATAGGTTTCACAAAGTTTCAGCAATGTTGATTTTCAGGCCTATCACAGCGAATGCTCTGATACTAGTACCTGATCCAGCAGATGCAAAGAGTCAACATCACTCATGATTGTTTCATCCCTTCCAGCACTATCTTCTTCATCATCATAACATATATCCTGGTCCTTTTCTTCTTCGACGAACTATATCAAAGGAATCCAATAACAGAAGGTTAATATCGCATCATGGACAATGCACACTTACAATACTCAATCAATGACACGCTAGGATGAACTTTCGATTAATGTGTCAACTAGTTGCACAAAATTCTCCAGGGCAACATGTAATTGGTTCCAGAAAATTTGTATATGCTGTTTTCATTTACATTTCAGAATGCGGCAGCTTCAAAAACACGTTTGGAAAGACACTGGAAATTATTTTACAACTTCGACAATGGAAAGCATGTTATGAATGAAAAAAGAGTTCAAAGCTGAAAATGACATTTTGGTGTATCCAGTATTTATTCATTCTAACAAAAGCACAGATCTTTGGAAGGAAAAAGAAAAATTCTATTTTACAGCTTTGATGGAATACAAGCATATACTCCCATTTTTCATCCGTTAGAGAATTTTCATTTTCATTCACACGTTTCCAAGAAAACAGAAAACAAAAATTAAAATACTACCAAAGTACTTCCACTTCCACTTCCAATCAAGGACCAAACATGCAAAGCCAGGAACCACAATGCAGGCAATTGGCCAGATATTATTTTGGCTTTCAGATGCAAGAGAATGAAGATGATCGTGAGAGAAGGAGCTGACAGAAGCCAAGAATGACAAAGAGTAAAATCCATGGAAGGAATAAGACTAAATAGGCACACTCCTAAGTGGTCCAAGCATGAACCAGAATAATCAATTATGGTCAGCCACTAGGTCTAACACCAAATTAAGCAGTTGGACAACACAATGTTAACGATTTGCAAATCATCGTGAATCACTATACCTTGTCCATATCATCTTGCTCTTTTCTAGTAAACCCACTAGCAGCAAGTTCTTTGTCCAGAAAACCAACAGATTTGCTTATTGAATAAAAACAAGGTCTACTGCTTCCTTCTGAATCTTCCTCTGAATTCTACTGAGTGGAATCCTAATGCAAATGTGCTCCATCCTTATCCGACTATAAACCTTAACATGAATTCTACTGAGTGGAATCCAAAAGAAAAAGAAAAAACGAACCTCCGGACGTACGGGAGTCGCCAATGGGGTGCCTACGGTGGGGCTTGGGAAGGCGACGGCGGGAGGCGACGGCGTCCGCGTTCAGGAGCAGGGGGCGATTCGCGGAGGAAAGAGAGAGAGAGCGACCTTCGTTCGCGGAGAGGGAGGCCAAAACGCGATCAGGGGTTCGTCGGCGTCGGGGTTAGCCAGCAAGGGCGCTCCGCAGAGGAAAGAGGGAGAGAGCGGAGCAGAGGTCGCGAGAGGGAGGCGAAAGGGCGTCGGCGACGGCCTCGGGGGCGGAGGCGTCGGCGTCGACGTCGGCGTCGGCGTCCGCATCGGAGTTGGGGGCGACGGAGGGGCGTCGGCGCCGTGGGCAACCAGCGGAGGAGAGCAGACGCGTCAGCGGAGGTGGAAAGGGCGTCGGCGTAGGCGTCAGCGTCGGCGTCGCGGGCAACCAGCGGAGGAGAGAGCGTCGGCGTCGGCGTCGCGGGCAACCAGCAGAGGAGAGAGAGCAGAGGCGTCGGCGGAGGTGGAAAGGGCGTCGGCGTCGCAGGCAACCAGCGGAGGAGAGAGAGCAGAGGAGGGAAGAGCATTCGGAGAGAAGCCCTGCGATTTTGTTCTCTCGCAAAACGGAACGGAGAACGGGGAGAACGGGGAAAAGAGAAAGAGAGGAGAGAGAGGACGAGTGGACATGTCGCAGAGGAGAGCAGAGGGGAGAGAGCGTCAGAGTGGTGGGCCCACGAGCGGCGCGCGCAAATTTTAAACGCCTGACATCCTCGCCTACGTGGAGCCACGCGTCGATCGCTCAGTGGTTTAACCCACCGCCTACGTGTTGGGTTAAACCCACCCAATATTTTCTCACTCGCCCCTTCGCAGCCGAAAGATGCGACATTTTCCCTCCGCTTGATCCTCCCCAAATTGACTTTGCTTCACGTTGGAGACAGGCAGATGATTTTGTGACAATTTTTAATATGTAATGAGAATAAAAAATTATTTTTAATTATAGTAAGTTAGATTGTAAATAATTATAAATTATTGCAAGATATAGTTTTTCACAAATTTATGGCTCGTAATATTTGCTCAATTAAAATATTAATCTTATATAACACAAGATGGGGTCTCTACTATTTTGGCAATTTCTCTCCTTAAAAGCTCATCAGATTGACCTTATAAAGGAGAAATTCCAAAAAGGGATTTGAAATGCTTTTTTTTTTTCTCTCAAATAAAAATTAAAAGTAGATCTTATTTTAAATAAGGATAGTACATTCTTTTTCTCAAATAAGAATCTAAAGTAAATGTTATTTTAAATAAGAACTTGAAATGGTTATATATATTTCCAATAAGGATTTTGGCTATCTCCGATGACTTTCTAGCGGTTAAGGTTATTTTCTTCATTTTTTTCTTATTTGTTTGTTTTTTCCCCTGGTTCTTCTTCTTCCTCTTTACTAGTGGCCGATCGAGCACCGGCAATGCCCACAAATGATGGAGACATAAATATTTTCTCAATTAGAATATTAATCTTATATAACCCAAGCTCGGGGTCTCTACTAATTTGGCAATCTCTCTTCTCAAAAGCTCATTAGACTGGCATTATGAAGGGAAAATTCCAAAAAGAGATATGAAAATGCATTTTTTTCTCAAATAAAAGTTCAAAGTGGATCTTATTTCAAATAAGGACAATACCTTCACTTTCTCAAATAAGAATTTGAATTGGATGTTGTTTTAAATAAGAACTTGAAATTGTTATATTTATTTTGAATAAGGGACTTAGCTATCTCCGTTGACTTTCTAGCGGTCAAGGTTAATTTCGTTATTTGTCATTTGTCCTCCTTTTTCTTTATATTTTTTCCTCGGTTCTTCTTCTTCCTCTTTGCTGGTGGTTGATGGAGCATCGGCAATGCACACAAATGATGGAGACATTAATATTTCATCAATTAGAATATTAATCTTATATAATGCAAGCTGGGGGTCTCCACTAATTTGGCAATTTCTCTCCTCAAAAGCTCATAAGATTGGCCTTATAAAGGGAAAATTCCAAAAAGAGATTTGAGATGCCTTTTTTTTCCTCTCAAATAAGAGTTCAAAGTGGATCTTATTTCAAATAAGGACAATACATTCACTTTCTCAAATAAAAATTTGAAGTAGATGTTGTTTTAAATAAGAACTTGAAATAAATATATTTATTTCGAATAAGGGTCTTTGCTATCTCCGTTGACTTTCTAGCGGTCAAGGTTATTCTCGTCATTTGCGATTTGTCCCTATTTTTCTTCATTTTTTTTTTTTTTTTTTTTTCCCCTGTTTTCTTCTTCTTTTTTTTTTTTTTTTTGGTCAGTTCTTCTTCTTCCTCTTTGCTGGTGACTAACCAAGCACCGGCAATGCCCACAAATGATGGAGACATTAATATTTCCTCAATTATAATATTAATCTCATATAACGCATGCTAATCGAGCACCGACAATGCCCATAAATGATGGAGACATAAATATTTCCTCAACTAGAATATTAATCTTATATAACACAAGCTGGGGGTTGACAACTTCTCTCCTCAAAAGCTCATCAGATTGGCCTTATAAAAGGAAAATTCCAAAAAGGGATCTAAAATGTTTTTTTTTTCTCAAATAAGAGTTCAAAATGGATCTTATTTCAAATAAAGACAGTACCTTCACTTTCTCAAATAAAAATCTGAAGCAGATGTTGTTTTAAATAAGAAATTCAAATGGTTATATTGATTTCGAATAAGGGTCTTAGCTATCTCCGTTGACTTTCTAGAGGTCAAGGTTATTTTTGTCATTTGTCATTTGTCCCAATTTTTCTTCATTTTTCCTTTTTCTTTCCCCCGCTTCTTCTTCTTCCTCTTTGTTGGTGGCTGACCGAGCACTAGTAATGCCCACAAATGATGGAGACATAAATATTTCCTCAATTAGAATACTAATCTTATATAACGTAAGCTGGGGGTCTCTACTAATTTGGCAATTTCTCTCCTCAAAAGCTCATCGGATTGGCCTTATAAAGGGAAAATTCCTTAAAGGGATCTAAAATGCCTTTTCTCTTTTGTCAAATAAGAGTTCCAAGTGGATCTTATTTTCAATAAGGACAGTACCTTCACTTTCTCAATTAAAAATCTTAAGTGGATATTGTTTTAAATAAGAACTTGAAATTGTTATATTTATTTCGAATGAGGGTCTTGGCTATGTCCGTTGACTTTCTAGCAGTCAAGATTATTTTCATCATTTGTCATTTGTCCCCCTTTTTTGCTTCATTTTTTCTTTTCTTTTTCCCCCAATTCTTCTTCTTCCTCTTTGCTGGTGGTTGATCGAGCATTGGCAATGCCCACAAATGATGGAGACATTAATATTTCCTCAATTAGAATATTAATCTTATATAACGCAAGCTGGGGTCTTTACTAATTTGGCAATTTCTCTTCTCAAAAGCTCATCAGATTGGGTTTATAAAGGGAAAATCCCAAAAAGGGATCTAAAATGTCTTTTTTCTTTTGTCAAATAAGAGTTCAAAATGGATCTTATTTCAAATAAGGACAGTACCTTCACTTTCTCAATAAAGAATCTTAAGTGAGTGTTGTTTTAAATAAGAACTTGAAATGATTATATTTATTTTGAAAAAGGGTCTTGGCTATCTCCGTTGACTTTCTAGCGGTCAAGGTTATTTTCGTCATTTGTCATTTGTCCCCATTTTTCTTCATTTTTCTTTTTTTTTTCCCTCGGTTCTTCTTCTTCCTCTTTGTTGGTGGCTGATTGAGCATCGACAATGCCCACAAATGATGGAGACATATATATTTTCTCAATTAGAATATTAATCTTATATAACGCAAGTGGGGGTCTCTACTAATTTGGCAATTTCTCTCCTCAAAAGCTCATCGATTGGTCTTATAAAGGGAAAATTCCAAAAGGGATCGAAATGCCTTTTTCTTTTGTCAAATAAGAGTTTAAAGTAGATCTTATTTTAAATAAGGACAATACATTCACTTTCTCAAATAAAAATCTGAAGCAGATGTTGTTTTAAATAAGAACTTGAAATTGTTATATTTATTTCGAATAAGGGTCTTGACTATCTCTGTTGACTTTCTAGTGGTCAAGGTTATTTTCTTCATTTGTCATTTGTCCCCATTTTTCTTCATTTTTTCTTTTCCTTTTCTTTTTTTCCCCCTAAATCTTCTTCTTCCTTTTTACTGGTGGCTGACCGAGCACCGACAATGCCCACAAATGATGGAGACATTAATATTTCTTCAATTAGAATATTAATCTTATATAACGCATGCTAATCGAGCACCGGCAATGCCCATAAATGATGGAGACATAAATATTTCCTCAACTAGAATATTAATCTTATATAATGCAAGCTGGGGGTCTCTACTAATTTTGCAATTTCTCTCCTCAAAAGCTCATCATATTTGCCTTATAAAGAGAAAATTCCAAAAAGGGATTTGAAATGCCCTTCTTTTTTTTCTCAAATAAGAGTTCAAAGTGGATCTTATTTCAAATAAGGATAGTACATTCACTTTCTCAAATAACAATCTGAAGTAGTTGTTGTTTTAAATAAGAACTTGAAATGGTTATATTTATTTCGAATAAGGGTCTTGGCTATCTCTGTTGACTTCCTAGCGATTAAGGTTATTTTCGTCATTGGTCATTTGTCACCATTTTTCTTCATTTCCCTTTTTCTTTTCTTTTTTTTCTCCCTTGGTTCTTCTTCTTCCTTTTTGCGGGGTTCTGACCGAGCATCGGCAATGCCCACAAATGATGGAGATATAAATATTTTCTCAATTAGAATATTAATCTTATATAACACAAGCTCGGGGTCTCTACTAATTTGGCAATTTCTCTCCTCAAAAGCTCATCAGATTGGGCTTATAAAGGGAAAATTCCAAAAAGGGATCTGAAATGCCTTTTTTCTTTTGTCAAATAAGAGTTCAAAGTGGATCTTATTTCAAATAAGAACAGTACATTCGCTTTCTCAAATAAGAATCTGAAGTAGATGTTGTTTTAAATAAGAACTTGTTATATTTATTTCGAATAAGATCTTGGCTATCTCCATTGACTTTCTAGCGGTCAAGATTATTTTCGTTATTTGTCATTTGTCCCCATTTTTCTTCATTTTTTTCTTTTTTTTCGCCTAGTTCTTCTTCTTCCTCTTTGGTGGTGGCTGATCGAGCACTGGCAATACCCACAAATGATGGAGACATTAATATTTCCTCAATTAGAATATTAATCTTATATAATGCAATCTAATTGAGCACCGGCAATGCCCACAAATGATGGAGACATAAATATTTCCTCAATTAGAATATTAATCTTATATAACGCAAGCTGGGGGTCTCTACTAATTTGGCAATTTCTCTCCTCAAAAGCTCATCAGATTGGCCTTATAAAGGGAAAATTCCAAAAAGGGATATGAAATGCCTTTTCTCTTTTGTCAAATAAGAGTTCAAAGTGGATCTTATTTCAAATAAGAACAGTACATTCACTTTCTTAATTAAGAATCTGAAGTAGATGTTGTTTTAAATAAGAACTTGAAATGGTTATATTTATTTTGAACGAGGGTTTTGGCTATCTCCGTTGACTTTCTAGCGGTCAAGGTTATTTTCGTCATTTGTCACTTTTCCCCATTTTTTCTTCATTTTTTCTTTTCTTTTTCCCCCGGTTCTTTTTCTTCCTCTTTGCTGGTGGTTGATCGAGCACCGGCAATGCCCACAAATGATGGAGACATTAATATTTCCTCAATTAGAATATTAATCTTATATAATGCAAGTTGGGGGTCTTTAATTATTTGGCAATTTTTCTCCTCAAAAGCTCATCAGATTTACCTTATAAAGGGAAAATTCCAAAACAGGATTTGAAATGCAGTTTTTCTTTTATTAAATAAGAGTTCAAAGTGGATCTTATTTCAAATAAGGAAAGTACATTCACTTTCTCAATTAAGAATCTTAAGTGGATGTTGTTTTAAATAAGAACTTGAAATGATTATATTTATTTCGAATAAAGGTCTTGGCTATCTCCGTTGACTTTCTAGCGAGTGGTCAAGGTTATTTTCGTCATTTGTCACCCTTTTTCTTTTTTTTTTTTTCCTCTGGTTCTTCTTCTTCCTTTTTGCTGGTAACTGACCGAGCATCGGCAATGCCCACAAATGATGGAGACATAAATATTTTCTCAATTAGAATATTAATCTTATATAACACAAGCTAGAAGTCTCTAATAATTTGGCAATTTCTCTCCTCAAAAGCTTATCAGATTGGCCTTATAAAGGGAAAATTCCAAAAAGGGATCTGAAATGCCTTTTTTCTTTTGTTAAATAAGAGTTCAAAATGGATCTTATTTCAAATAAAGACAAGACATTCACTTTTTCAAATAAGAATTGAAGTAGATGTTGTTTTAAATAAGAACTTGAAAGGGTTATATTTATTTTGAATAAGGGTCTTGGCTATCTCCATTGACTTTCTAGTGGTCAAGGTTATTTTCGTCATTTGTCTTTTGTCCCCATTTTTCTTCATTTTTTTCTTTTTCTTTTTCTTTTTCCCCGGTTCTTCTTCTTCCTCTTTGCTGGTGGCTGACCAAGCACCGGCAATGCCCACAAATGATGGAGACATAAATATTTCCTCAATTAGAATATTAATTTTATATAATGCAAGCTGGAGGTCTCTACTAATTTGGCAATTTCTCTCCGAAAAGCTCATCAGATTGGCTTTATAAAGGGAAAATTTCAAAAAGGGATCCGAAATGCCTTTTTTCTTTTGTTAAATAAGAGTTTAAAGTAGATCTTATTTCAAATGAGGACAGTGCATTCACTTTCTCAAATAAGAATTTGAGGTGGATATTGTTTTAATTAAGAAGTTGAAATTCCAAAAAGGGATCTAAAATGCCTTCTTTTTCTCACATAAGAGTTCAGAGTGGATCTTATTTTAAATAAAGACAGTATCTTCACTTTCTCAAATACGAATCTAAAGTGGATATTGTTTTAAATAAGAACTTGAAATGGTTATATTTGTTTCAAATAAGGACTTTAACTACATCCGTTTCAAATAAGAATCTGACTTTCTAGCAATCAAAGTTATTTTCATCATTTGCCATATTTTTTTGCTCTGGTTCTTCTTCTTCCTCTTTGTTGGTGGCCGATTAGGTATCGACGATGCCCATGAAGGGTTGGGCGAGGGACGGCCTCACCTAGGCTTGGTGACCCTCGCCTAGGGGCCATTTGCGAGCTCGGCCTGCGTTGGCCCCAGGCAAGGGATAGCCCCGCCGGTGAGGGTAACTCTTGTCCAACCTACTTCATATCCTTTATTTGAAACAATCAAACCCGCTTCAGGTTTTTATTTGAAATAATTAAGATTACTTCATGCATTCATTTAAAATAAAATTCACTTTAAACCTTTATTTGGAAAATAAAAGCACTTTATATCCTTTTTGAAATTCTCCCCCTTTGGTAAAAATCAGACAAACTTCATTTCAAAAGCCTCCCTCTCCCTCCCAAAGAGCTTTAGCGCGTGTCTTCGACATGCCGCTCCTCTTCCCCTCTCTGCAAAGCTTCCTCGTCCCCCTGCCGCCGCCGCCGTCCGTCCGCCACCTCCGCCGCGATCTCTCTCCTCCCCCTCAGTCCCAATCCCTCCCTGCCACTCGCCTGCAATCCCCTCAACAATCTCTCTCCTCCTCCCCCCGCCTCCGCCGCCGCCTCCGCGTCCAGTCCTTCGACGGCGCCCGGCCGCTCGACTGCGAGCCCGAGCTCCCCGCCGGCTCCGAATCGCGCGGCGAGCTCAAGATCGCCGTCGTCGGCTTCGGCAACTTCGGGCAGTTCCTGGCCAAGACCCTCGCGCGCCAGGGCCACGCCGTCCTCGTCCACTCGCGATCCGACCACTCCGACGCCGCCCGCGAGCTCGGCGTCACGTTCTTCCGCGAGGCGGACGACCTGTGCGAGGAGCACCCGGACGTCATCTTGCTTTGCACCTCCATCATTTCGCTGGAGCAAGTCGTAAAGGCGCTGCCTTTGCAGAGACTGAAGCGGAGCACGCTGGTCGTCGACGTCTTGTCAGTAAAAGAGTTCGCGAAATCTTTGCTCGTTCGGCTTTTGCCTCCCGATTTCGATATAATTTGCACGCATCCGATGTTTGGACCTGCGAGTGGGAAGAACGGATGGAGCGGGCTTAATTTTGTGTATGAGAAGGTTAGGATTGGCGATGAGGAATCGAGGATTTCGAGGGCCGAGAAATTTCTAGAAATCTTCGCGAGGGAGGGGTGTAATATGTTGGAGATGACTTGCGCCGAGCACGATAAGAGTGCCGCCGAATCACAGTTCATTACGCACACGGTCGGGCGGGTTCTGGAGAAGTTGGATTTGGAGTCGACGCCGATTAATACGAAGGGGTACGAAAAGTTGCTAGCTCTGGTGGATAATACTGCAGGGGACAGCTTCGATTTGTACCATGGGTTGTTCATGTATAATAAGAACTCGTTGGAGATGTTGGAGAGGTTGGATTTGGCTTTCGAGACATTGAAGCAGCAGCTGTTTGGAAGGTTACACGATGTGGTGAGGAAGCAGTTGGTTGAAAGTGCTAAGACAGAGCCCGTCTCGCCAGAGAATTACAAGGCGTTGATGAATATTACAAGTGGTGCGGCTGCTTCAAAATCAAAGGGGTATGATTTTGCTGATAAATGGTTTTGTTGGTTTTGGTTGTGGGAACTTATCTTGTTCAGTTATATCGCTTATCCTTGACCATTTGACTGTATATTCTCTGCTTTTCACCAGAGCAGTAGAAAAGCTGCCAGCGCAAAGTTTTTAGGCATTATGCTGTTCCCTTTTGAGTTGTGGCAGTGAGAATGAAGTCTAGTGTTGTGGTTTAATGATTTGATATACCTCAAAACTGATGGCCAGTTGCCACTAATGTTCCCATTTTCACTGTTTACTCTGTGGAACAAATGAGATATACTTAATGTAAGGAAACCCTGGTTGTTTCTTGTGTTTGCTGAAAGATTTGTAAGATCATTTTACCTCTTCTAGAAAATTCATGCGATGTAGAATCTCATTCATAATTTTTCTCTAAACCATCAGATTCCAAGATGTTGCTCCATCAATCAGCTATCTAGTGCCTAGCGCCAGCAATTCTCAGGATAGGTCGCCCCTCAAGATTGCCATTGTGGGATTTGGAAACTTTGGCAAGTTTCTAGCAAAGACCATGGTCTGCCAAGGTCACACAGTTATAGCTTATTCTCGATCTGATTACTCTGAGGCAGCTCAAAGGTTGGGGGTTTCTTTCTTTTCTAATGCAGATGATCTTTGTGAAGAGCATCCAGACGTGATTCTTCTTTGCAGCTCAATTTTGTCCACAGAGAGTGTCCTTAAGTCATTGCCTCTCCACAGATTGAAAAGGAATACTTTGTTCGTCGATGTACTTTCTGTGAAGGAATTTCCGAGGGTTTTGTTTCTCCAGAACTTGCCATTAGATTTTGATATTCTTTGCACACACCCAATGTTTGGACCCGAAAGTGGCAAGAATGGATGGAATGGTCTTTCCTTTGTTTATGATAAAGTTAGGGTTGGAAATGATGAGTTAAGACAAGCACGATGTGACCAGTTTTTGGGCATATTTGCACAGGAAGGGTGTCTGATGTTGGAGATGAGTTGTGCTGAACATGATTGGCATGCAGCTGGGTCACAGTTTATCACGCACACAATGGGGAGGACTCTGGAGAAACTACAGTTGGAGTCCACCCCGATCAACACGAAAGGCTATGAGACTTTGTTAAATTTGGTGGAGAACACGGCGGGTGATAGCTTTGACCTCTACTATGGGCTATTCATGTATAATGTGAATGCGATGGAGCAGCTGGAGAGGTTGGATTTGGCATTTGATTCCCTAAAGGAGCAACTCTTTGGGCGTTTGCATGGTGTCCTCCGGAAGCAATTGTTTGAGAATGCGGATAAGCGTAAAGTTTTTGTGAAAAACCTGTATTGCCAAAGCCATCTCAGGATGTTGATGCTTTGTTGTCTTCAAATTGGATCCAAGTTCAAAATTTATGAAGTCTAAGCTTTGTTGTTTTGAGGTAGGCTTCCCACCTTTGCCTGACATTGGTTTGTGCTTAATTTTCCACAAAATCTAATGCTGAGAGAGTGATTTTGGAGAAGAAGATTGGACAATAAAGTGTAGTTCCATTTTGAGGTTAGGAAAAAGCTGCCAGTGTATTTACTATTAAGTTTCTCCAGAGAAATTAAATAAGATACTCTGATTTGAAAGCATTAGTGGAGCAGTACTTTCTTATTTTGGGGAGCAATACCTGCACTTTCCGATGTCTGCCGAATAATGCTCAGTTGCGTGTATTGGCCGCAAAGACGACACCCTGAAGCTAAACTTGTATTCTGGATGTTGTCTATTTGAAGGCGTATTTGTGGGTGCAATGGTTGTGACTTTGTTCGAGGATCTAAATGCTTGAGCATAGACTTTGCTTGAGCCACTGACGATTGTTGTGCTGCTTTCGGGCCTAGAATGCGAGCTTGTTTCAAAATGGAATGATCTAGTGTATTCCTTATTTATTTGTACAATCGAGTTTGGGGTTTCAATTTGGCGGAACTGTCCAAGCTCATATTTATTATTTTAGAAACAAATAAATTAATCTTTTTCTCTGCTGTTGATTTCATCTTCTTCTCAGCAACTGTTGGTATTACTGGATTTTCATCTCCAGAAAACTTGATAATGTCCTGGCTTAGCCTTGAAGTTGGCATTGAGGAGTACTTGTGCAGTTGAAATTCGACATCGATACTGCACTCTTCTATCTTTAGATGCATTAACAGCAATCATTCCTCTTCGTTGCTTGTAGTTTTAGAGGGCAACGTGATTCCCAGAGGGGAAAGTGCGCATCAAATGCTAAAATATGGACAGGAAGTTAATCAGGAAATCTTGAGTTGTCTAACCTCATGGGAGTTTGACAGAGAAGATTGTCACATTACAAATGCATGCCAATATATATGAGTTGTGTTTCCATGGTTACTGATGTTACAGTTTCTAGTTTGGTGTATTGCAATATGAGTGAGTTGTGTCATGTTAAGTTACTTTAATTGAGTTATTCTTTTATTTTCAGAGTTTTATTTCTTTTTTATTTACATAAGGGTATTATGGTCATATACAATTTATATTTAATATAAATACAATGAATGTAAGGTTTCTATTACTACAAAAAACTACAACCCACTCTTTTTTTTTTTTTTTTTTTTTTTTACGTTCTCCTTCTCCTCCTTCTCTCTATTCCTTCTCTCTTCCTTCTTTCTCTCTTTCTACTTGCTGCAGGTTCTCTGATCAACTTTGTCACATGGTATCAGAGCAGATCTAACTACCTGATTACTTGATCCTATTGCTGGTTTGAGAGTCCCCTAGTAACCCTACTTCTTCTCTAGTGTGCAGCCACCTAAAGTTGCAATTTTTATCGGTTTTCTCTTTGAGTCTTGATATATATGAGATCAGAAGATATCAGATTCATCAGGTTCGATTTTTGAACATGGATTACAACACTTATTGATCAGTGGATTCAAGAATAAGAGTATTTCATTGATTATGGTTGACTAATTTTGTTGGATTCCCTTTGGTTAACTGATGGAGTCAATTACATATGATTATACATTAGTATTGCTGTTTTGTTTCTTGCATTAAAGTTTCAGCCTTCTTGATTAAGTGGTAGATATATTTATATTGAGACTATCATCATGAGTGATACTAAGGCTTCTACAGATAGTGTCAATGTTTACATTACCACTATTAAATTAAATTGATCTTCCAATTACTTGTTATGGGCCCAAGCTGTGAAGGTCTATATTAATGCCAAAGGGAAACTCCATTATTTTACTATAGACCCTCCTGCTGAAAATTCTAAAGACTATAGTGATTGGATGAGAGAAAATGATATACTTTTGGTGTGGTTATGGAATAGCATGGAACCATCCATTGTTGCTAATGTCATGTTCCACACAACTGCCAAGGGGTGTGGGATGATCTTATGGAGATTTACTCACAAGACAAAAATATGTCTAGAGTTTATGAATTATATGAGAAGATCTTTAGTTTTAAATAGGGAGACAAGTCTCTTGGAGAGTATTATAGTGGTTTGAAAGGTATGTGGGAAAAACTCAATCTTTATTAGCCCATCACTACTGATCTTGAGAGACTTAAGACATGATGAGCTGAATTTCAAGTGGCCAAGTTTTTATCTGGCTTAAATGCTAACTTACAGCCTGTGAAGAGTCACCTTCTTGCTGGAGAGAGAGTTCCTTCTATGAATGAAGCATTTTGTTAAATTTAGCACATTGTCCCTCCGTCTTCTACGTCATCTAAAGACAATTAAGCATTTGTGGCTAGTAGTAGTGGTCGTGGTCGTGGTCGTGGTGGTTTTTCCAATAAAGGTCATGGTTTTGGGGGAGGTTGTAGTCGTGGTGGTGGACGTAGTGGACAAAATTCTGATTGAGATAGCCATCAGTGTATATACTGCGGCAAATCCGATCATATTATTGATACTTGTTGGGCCAAGCATGGCAAGCCTGAGTGGGCTTAACGATTAATTACTGCAAATGCTAATGTGTCTAAAGGGAGTGCTGGAATTGTGTCTTACAATGACATGAACCCATTTATCCCACCTGGGGCTAGTTCTTCTGAGTCTACGAACTCGAGATGATATGGTTGCACAACTCATCAAGCGTGTGCAACAACTAGAGGCTTCCAATTTTTCATCATCAAGCATGTCCAACAACTAGAGAGGCTTCCAATTTTTCATCCACTGCCACTCTTGCATGTATAGGTAACATGGCCTCTTTCTCTACTTTGTGTCTTAGCACCCCTTGGGTCATTGACTTGGGAGCTTCTAGTCATATGACGGGTAAGCAAGAACTATTTTCTTCCCACCATAACTCTAGTTCTTCATCAAAAGTTATTTTAGCTAATGGTTCCTCGACTCAAGTGATTGGATCAGGGACTGTTTCACTCACACATTCCTTATCTTTGTCCTCTGTTTTACATGTTCCCCAACTTCCTCTAAATTTGTTATCTGTTAGTTAGTTAACTAAAGCTCTTAGTTGTTTAGTTACATTTTACCAATCTTATTGTGTTTTTCAGGACCTTCAGACAAAGAAGTTGATTGGTGGAGGGCATGAACGTGATGGACTCTACTATCTAAATAATGTCTCTACTGCTGACGCCAATGGTCTAGCTACTAGTTCTATTATCCCCCTATTATGGCATTCTCGTTTAGGGCATTTATCTTTATTTAAGTTACAACAAATAATTCCCGAGTGTAAATTACTTTGTTACTTTTGTGGATGATTATTCTCGTTTAACATCACTTTATACGCTTCATGACCGTTTTGAATTTTTACATGTTTTCCAATTATTTCATTGTGAAGTTACTAATCAGTTTAATACATCCCTTAAAATTTTGCGAACGGATAATGCTCTAGAATATACATAGAAATCAATTTCTTTGTTTTGTTCTAATCTTGGCATTATACATCAAACAAGTTGTGCTTATACCCCTCAGCAGAATGGTGTGGTCGAGAGAAAGTACCGTCACCTCCTAGAAGTTGCTCATTCACTCTTATTTCATATGCGTGTGCCAAAATCATTTTGGAGTGATGCTGTCCTTACTGCATGTTATCTCATAAATCGTATGCCTTCCATTGTCCTCAATCATTAGTCACCAATTAGTGTTATATTTCCTGACAAGTCGTTATTCCCTCTTACCCCGCGCGTCTTTGGGTGTGTTTATTTTGTTTATAACCTACGTTTCGGTTCTGATAAACTATCTCTTCGTGCCACTAAATGTATTTTTCTCGGGTACTCACATACACAAAAGGGATATTGGTGTTATGATCCAATGACTTGTACCCAATACGTTAGTGGTGATGTTACTTTTTTCGAGAGCACACCATACTATTCTACTGAGGGTAAAGAGTTTTCAACTGACATTGTAGCTGATCCTCCTATCCCACGTCTTATCTTTTTAGATTATGTTAGTTCTTCTCAAATACCTCCTCCCTTGCGGGTGTATTAGCGGTGAAAGCAGTCTACGGCACCACTAGTTTCCAGCTCTTCCATGCCCTTCGTTCAATCTTCCTCCTTGTCTCCTGGAATCGGATGATCTTCCGATTGCCCTTCGCAAAGGTACTCGATCGTGCACGCAGAAATCCTCTTTGGCTTACCCTATTGAGCTTTATGTGTCTCTTTCACATCTTCCTTCTCCATTACATGACTTTGCTCTATCATTACAAACTCACACAATTCCTACTTCTACCACTGAGGCTTTGTCTCGCCTTGAGTGGAAGAAAGCTATGAATGTGGAAATGGAAGCTCTGGTGTCTTGCCAAACGTGGTCATTAGTTGATCTTCCTCTTGGGAAAGATGTGGTGAAGTGTCGTTGGGTGTACACTATCAAGTACAATCTGGATGGCTCAATTGAACATCTTAAAGCTCTGCTCGTTGCTAAAGGTTTTACTCAAACTTATGGAGTGGATTACTTTGAGACTTTTTCTCTTATGGCACGTCTCAATTCTGTTCGTGTTATTATTTCTCTTGCTGTGAATTTTGATAGGCCATTATATCAATTAGATGTCAAGAATGCTTTTCTTTATGGCGATTTGTCTGAAGAAGTATATATGGAGCAACCTCCTGGGTATGTTGCTCACGGGAAGAATCGTAGTAAAGTATGTCGGCTACATAAGGTCATTTATGGGTTGAAACAATCTCCAAGAGCATGGTTTGAAAAATTCAGTTCAGTGATTTCCAGATGTGGTTTCCACCAATGTTATTCAGATCATTTTGTGTTTGTTCGCAAGAAGGAATCGAGAGTGGTCATTCTTGTGGTATATATGGATGATATAATTGTCTCTGGTAGTGATGTGATTGGCATTTCTGAGGTTAAGTCCTTTCTTTAGCAGCAATTTCAGATTAAAGACTTGGGAATCCTTAGATATTTTTTGGGTATTGAAGTTTTATAAAGTAAAAAAAAGTATTAATTTGTCTCAGTGAAAGTATATTCTTGATCTTTTGTCTGAGACTAGTACACTAGCTTCCAAGCCAATTGATACTCTTACGGATCCAAATCAAAAGTTTGGAGTTGATGATGGAAATGAAATTGAAGACAAGCAACAATATTGATGTCTGGTTGGGAAACTAATTTATCTTACTGTTACATGTCCTGATATTTCTTTTGCTATTGGTGTGGTGAGTCTATTTATGGAGTCACCTAAGAAGGCTCATTGGGATGTTGTTTGTCGCATTCTTCGATATCTTAAAAGCTCTCCTGATAAGGGACTAATTTATAAACCTAACGGTTCTTCCACTCTTATTGGCTATTATGATGCTGATTGGGTTGGGTTAACGTATGATCGACGGTCTACAATTGGGTATTGCACATTTATTGGTGGTAATTTGGTTACTTGGAGAAGCAAGAAACAGATTACTATTGCTAGGTCTAGTGCGGAAGTTGAATATTGTGCTATGGCACATACTGTGGCCGAATTGTTGTGGTTGAAATCTCTTCTCAAGGAGCTTGGATTTTCTATTAATCAACCTACTGATATGATGTGTGATAATGTAGCAGCTATTTATATTGTTGGGAATCCTGTTTTTCAAGAGCGAACTAAGCATATAGAAGTTGACTGTCACTTTGTTCGTGATGCTGTGAAGCAGAAGCTGGTTGCTACTCCTTATGTTGCCTCTAGAGATCAGTTTGCTGATACGTTTACCAAAGCATTATTTTGCCCTGCTTTTGTTGCTGGTTGTTCCAAGCTGGGCATGGGTGATCTATATGCTCCAGCTTGAGAGGGAGTGTTAAGTTACTTTAATTGAGTTATTATTTTATTTTCAGAGTTTTATTTCTTTTTATTTACATAAGAGTATTATGGTCGTTATACAATTTATATTTAATATAAACACAATAGATGTAGGGTTTCTATTACTATAGAAAACTATAGCCCTCTTTGTCTCTTTTACGTTCTCCTTCTCCTCCTTCTCTCTATTCCTTCTCTCTTCCTTCTTTCTCTCTTTCTACTTGCTGCGGGTTCTCTGATCAGCTTTGTGACATGTCACAAATACGTTCATTCAGAGCTTTGACCTTGCGTGGTCAAGCACGTTGGAGGACCGTGCAGGGAGCTGTAGACAATTCCAGTCGTCATCATCCTCGAATGCTTTAAATAGCATGTCCACCATCTCTGCTCCGACCAACTCTAACTTCGGCGGCTCCCACTGTGTTCATCAAACAAGAATCAGGCTCAAGCTCAACCTCGTGCATTAATTCATCCAAATTGTAAGAAAAACCGTTTGTCCAAAAAGGCTAAGCTGTTAGGAAACGGTCAAATGATGTATTATTAGCATATGACTTGATACAATCCTAGCTTACACCATGCCTTATTACCTTACACAAACGATTATAGGATCTCCAATCTCTGCGAGGCTTTAATGATTGTCTCTTGAACTCAATGAAGTTTAAGTACTTGGATTTTTATTGTAAGGATAATATACAACAGACTATAATTTGTTGTTGCAGCATATACCCTTCTCTCATTTATCAGTCAAGAGAAATTTATGATTTGGACCGTCTTCGTCTTCGTTTAGCCAATGCACAACAAATGACAGATAAAGCCAAGTACCAATCAAAAGGTTTTGGACGTAAAAAGAAGATGTCTAAAGCACGATGTCATCACCATATTAAATGACAAATAAACTGATACATCGTTGCTCTTTCTAGCTGAAGTTTCAAGATCCATCTCAACAAGTCAAATAGCAGGTTGATAGTCTATATGCTTGTACCTTGGGTTTTTTGTCTTTATCGAAAAAAATTGCCCTTGAACCCTGCACCAAAACGGATTCACCAATGCATTACACAAATCGATGAAGAGAAGGATACATACGACACAAGACAGACACCCTTGGCGAATGCTCTAGTTGCCAAGATATCATATGGTCTATAGATATTTTAGATCATGTTCATCTGTACCATTGATCATATAAGCTTCACAGTTGGACCCACATAATCAATGATTGAGATGGTATTGATCTATGTGGTTCATAGTTCATGAAATAACTTCTCGGCCAGTGGAGAGTTGCTTATAAAAGTGACGTGAGAAATCAAAAGTTCCCATTGGATACTTGAATATGTCCTACCTATTAAAATATCCAGTTAGAGTTAGTACCTCATAGTAGTCATTGGTGATCTTCCTTCGCACGATGTTGCAAAAGACGGTGTACTCGCGAGCTAGACATTGTTCAATCGTCTGACCACGTCCTTCTCTTATCTAATAACCATCAAGATCCACAAGTTCTTTTAGCTGTTAGATGCAATATGCCATGCTCCTTGTAATGTTACACATAAATGATAGATATCCATGAGTACCATGTACCCAACAACTGCTGGAACAAGCATACACAGACATAAATGTACGTACGCAAAGAGTTAGTTTATAACTGGAAAACTCCCATTCCATTCTAACACAAACTGCTGAGTACTTTCTACTTTCAAATTCCCATCTGCACACACCCTATAAGAGTAGATTTTGAGAAGTGGAAGATATCTGTCGAATTTCACTATCATTGGAAAGCGCGTTACTTTGTATAAATTACCACTAAGCTGGATAGTATACGTTTTGTTTTGCATATTACCGATCTCAGAGAAATCTTTAGGCTGGTCGGACTAGCAGACTTCATACTGTTCACTGCCTCGGCGATCCATTTCTCTGCCAAGTTATTTAGCAGCTCCTCCTCCTGCACCGCGAAAGTATCTCAGCTGTGCAACTAGAAAAGAAGAAGGAGAAAGAATTCAAACCAACGTGTGCTTACAAGAGAATGTAATATGCCCTCCACCGTCTGTCTTGAAAAACATCTGTTTATGCTCTTCAATCTATTCCAACAATGAAGAGTTGTTGATGTAAGAGAATATATTCGACAGGAAGAGAGTGAAGTCCTAGAGTAGAACATCAGCAACCTTTTGTGGAGTTCTTCCTCTTTCATATTGGATTTGCACGCATAATTGTTGATGACCGACAATATGTCTGATGCATTTGACGAATCCACCGAAGAGAGAGCATGCTCTAGAAGAGGAAGATCCTATCGAGAAAATAGAGGGTTAACCATATACATATAAAAGACAAACTAAAATCGTATTGGTTATCCGATACATCTAATGCGTCGCCTTTTTCCTTTTAAATATTAAATAACAAAGCGAGCAAGTTTTGGAATCGCTACCATCCAGTTACCTTTGAAAAGACAAAATGAGTTGCGAGGCCACATGCAAGCATTGTTTCTCCATCCAGCCGTGCTCCGGTTAATCCTAGATATTCACCTGCTTGATGTAACATCACTTGTAAAATCTAAAGGATAGGATAATCTAATCTAATCTAGATATTCGATAATTAAAAAGCTTGGCACAATACACACACACACACACACACACACACACACTAATTGGTCAATTAAAATTTGACAATGTGGCACAAATACAAAGACGTCCAAAATGAGAAGATCCATACATTGTACTTCTCTTCCTACAATGGACAGTATGTGTATAATGGGTTCATCTGAAGTGAAAAAAGAAAAGAAAAAGCTGTTCAGAATTACCAAAGTAACCGGGAAGCTTGGGTAGGAAATGAGATGCACCCACATCAGGAAAGATTCCGAGTATTGCTTCAGGCATTGCAAATACCTGCAACACCAGGAATCGAAACACTCTTCAAAAAGATTCATTTTCTGTAGTTTCAAGCAAGTTTTTATCAGATGTCTCAGAAGATGCATTATGATGAACAAAGCTCATCTGCAAACATCATTCATCACCATTGAGTCCGGTTATAGAAATCAAATGAATTTATAAATGAGGGCTATCTACCGTCTTCTCTGTCACGACTCTAAAGCTTGCGTGCATGGAGAGTCCAGCGCCGCCGCCCATTACCACTCCATTGGTGAGGCATACCTTTGAGGTCATTCATATGAAAAAGAAAATGTTTAAGTTGATTTTGACGGAATTGCTAGCTTTAACTACAGATACTTATCGTTTGGTTCATCAGCCATGGAAGTACTGCATAAGAAGAAAAGCCCCCAAATCTCACCAAAGGCTTTTTATAGGTGGCTATCAAGTGATCCAAGGTGAGTTGTTTCTTGTAAAAGCTTGCTCCAAAGCTCCAATGTCCTGAATGATTTCAGAGATACCAGAATTTACTCAGATTATAAGATAAAGTTATCAACTCTTATTTGAGTTAGTTATGAACGTATATTTGATTATTTTTTCGTATCTTTGACAGTCTATTTTTAAAATATTTTCCCAACTATTGTTTACATATTCTTTTTTTTTTGGTCGAAATTGTTTACATATTCTAACAAAGCCTTAACTTTACCAAGTATTATGTCAAATTAACAAGTGTTGGTAGCTCAATAACTTAATTAGGAAAAAATGTCACCATTTACTCGTTTTTACTAATGGTTTTTTGTAGCACTCATTAAAACTTATCGAAATTTAACAGCACAAAAAAAAATTCCAATTTTTGTACACGAAACATTATAATTTTGCATGTATATATGGCTGTCCCCCAAATATTGTAAGTTTTTTGGAAACGAATACCATATCTCTTGCATATTTCAAGGGTCACAGTTATATTAAACACAATCAAAAAAGAGCAAATCCGGATTTGATCACCTGTTAACATGGAGCAGATATTTTGGAAAACATCACCGCCCGCACAAAATGCTTTCCCGTTTCCCTGATGAATATTTGATCAAGAGGCGAAGAATAACATAGAGTGTAAATCAGCTAATGCATATCCAAGAGAACATATCATTGATCAGATGGAGCATGATCAATCGAATTTGAATCTAAATGTATACACTAGATGAAATCTTGAAACGCCTCCACTGTTATTTGCTTAAATATGTACTAGCACCTCAGTAGGGAGAAAGGACAGAGATAAATACAACCTCCAATTACCTTCAAGATGACAGCATTGACAGTAGGATCGTCCTCGTAGATCTTCAACTTGCTAAACATCTGAGAAATCTGCGCGCTCAGAGGAGACGCACTTGAGTAATGGACCTGCGTAAATGAGTAAAAGAAAGAAGAGAGGGTCGCACCATTTCGAGATTGAGGGAGTTTAACTTGGAAGGCCGGTTCAAGATCACCTTTCTCACTCCCGAATGCTCTTCAAACAGCACCTGCCAAACGCAAATGAAATCATGGTCTTTCAGGGCACCAAGCATGGCTTCTATTTAAATTGTTGGAGATCAATGAGTAGACAAGACAGACCGGCTGCTCGGTCAAGTCTCTGCGGAACAACTCGGTAGAGCTCAGAGACTGCATATTCATTATCTCTCTCTCCCTCCCTCTACCTCCCTCTCCCTCCCTCTCTCTCTCTCTCTCTCTCTCTCTCTCTCTCTCTGTGCTCTCTCCTCCTCCTATTTGGGCTGCGCAGGGTCAAGGAAGGAAGCTCAGTTCCTATTTATAAGCAGATCCAGTAATCCTGTCATGACATTTAACCAAGTTTGTCCTACTCAATACTTCATGCACATACGCAACCTCATTCATATATTCGGCCTCCCCAGTATTGTTGATGAGCAAACGTCTTCGAATTACACTATCAAAGATTATAAAATGTTCGGATGACCAGAATTTGAAGCCTCAGCTATGGGAGGTGCGTACGTCAGCATGATTACGTAATTCATGTTCCAACAATCGTCAAGTTTGGCCATTGCATGACCCGTTCGTATGCTGTCAAAATCAATAATGAATCTTATCTGGGGAGAAGTAGAATAAACAAAGACTCATCAGGTCTTGCACGGGGAAAAGGCCTCCTGACACAATCAGCTTTCTCTGTCCTTGTCCTTTGGTGGAATCATTTTTCATCAGCATTGCAGATACCATGTTCTTGGGGGAGTAATGTTGGCAGTCAGACACTGTGTCTTTCCTTGGGATTCAATTTGGTGCGCTCTCCTCCCATTTCCTTCACGAGAGAATCTTAACCTAGTACAGCAATATGTATTTATTCAACTAATTGATTGGCCTGTAGTGGAAGCAGTTAAGACAAAGGAAAGCACCTTTTTGAGCACTTCTTATATTAACTAGCTGAAACTTGAAAGCTGTAACGATCATCAGTTTTAGAGAGAGATTCTATACCATTTAACGAATTGGCGGTCAACATAGGAATACGCCCTTAGTCTGTTTATAACTCTTGCATCGGTGCTATGTTACCCTAGCTTCTTTCATGATGTAAACGAAGGCTTTTGGCTCACTCTTCCCAATGCATTGCATCGAGACAGAGGAGCCTACTCATTACCTAATATTTTATCTATTTCTCGAGGCAAAAGAGGGTCTAGATCCGTCCCCTTTAAACGAAGGTACTAAATTACAAGTTGCTCCAATATTTATAGTCTTAAATGATCAAGTGGCGATTTTAAAGCCAACCCAATTGCTTAACTTTCTCACGGGTTCCCTTGATCACGGTAGACAATCCACCGCTAGTTATTATATTTAATTACCAATGCCCATGTTAGCATACCATCAGAATACTTAAATACATATTAGGTAGCTTTAGCTTTTACCATTTGATATAGTGAACTTATAATTTTTTTTTTCTGGGAGATTATTACCAATAGGTTCGATGACATTGTGTCCACAAATTGAAATACTAACTCATTGTCATGACCTTCTCATAGTGAATTTTCGAGGAAAAGTAAATGGATTATTAAGCAAACACTTAGCGTAGACTCTTCTAAATCCATACCAATCGCAACATTGGGTTTTAAATTAATTCATTAAACATGCAGATTAATTCATGTTGGAGTCATTGCTAATTTATTTTGGGTTGATTAGAAACTCAAGTAAAATGTGGGATAATAAATGGTTTGTTTTGTTTCTAATATATAATATCAAACTTCTTAGGCCAAGGTGCCATGTGAATGTTTGCTTTCAATGAATTGTGAGGGCTAAATGCTATAACTCGTTATTGATAGTTATTTTTTCATCACTCAAAGTTTGATGCTTGGCATATTTGGTTTCTAATGTAGATGCGCACGACTTTGCGTTGGGGCCTCTGCTTTCAATTCTAGCTCGTAGTTAAATTTTTATTTAGACCAATGCTTATACTTAAAAGAAATATTATGATAGAATTGAGCTTTTCTTGATCTTGATCTAATCGATCCCAATTTATTTAGAGCAACAACGATTGAGCTTGATACAATCTATGTAGGATCCATATCGAGTTTCTATGCTTAGTCTTTTCCATAGAACTTCCTATATGTTTGGTAAACTAATGACTGTAGCTTTGATGCCCTTTTATTACCGGAGATAGGAAAGAAGATACAGATATAAGATGATTAAGTCGGATTGCTTGTTAAAGATAATATATGCTCTGTTGCTGGATACGACATCGCTGGACGGTGGTTATTTAGGTCCCAGAAGTCTATGTCAACATCAATTTTGAGAGCCTAATAAAGAATTTGTCTATTAGCACGCGAGATTACTCAGTAACCAATATTCTACCTAGTCTTTAATTATTATGTATAATTACTTATTCCAATGCAAAACATACCATCAACATATTTATATACAGATTAGATATCTTTATCCTTTACCTAATAATACCGTTGATTAATAATTTTTCAAGAGGTTACTACCAATAGGTTCGGCAACATTTTGTTATCATATTGAGTTACTAAGTCATCACAGTGATAATCAGTTGACCTTTATGGTCATACGAAACACAGTTAAAAGAAAGCAAAAAACCCTCCTCATTGATCAACCTTCTATACTTAGGACTCATGCACAGATGGCAACACACATGAAATGATAAAAATTAGACAGCAAGTTAATCAGGAAAACTTGAGTTGCCTAACCTCATGTGATCTTGACAAACCAGACTGTGTCACATTACAAATCGATGCCAGTAAGTGGGAGTTGTGTTTTTACGGCTATTGCTGTCACAGTTTCCAGTTTGTAGAACTGCAATGGATAATGTTCTCCATAGAGTTGAAGAGAGGGAAACATCAATGAAGATACCGAATTTACCTGCGCCACAAGCAGTCGAAATCCTCTTTCTTTTGGCTGGCTAGCAGGAACGCCGTGCGTTGAATTCAACAACTTAGGAATTTTTGTTTCTTGTAAATAGCATGTAATAATGCACTTGTAAAGAGAAATGTTGGACTTGTAGGTCTCATACACAAATAGATAAATAGAGAGAGACATAGACGACGGTCTAATTGCATCCATATTAACTAAAAACTACAAAATGGGTCTGTTCAGAGGTTCGATCTCGCGTGATCTAGCGAATTGGAGGACCGTGCATGGAGCTGTAGACAATTCCAATTGTCATCATCCTCCGATGCTTTGAATAGCATATCCACTCTCTCTACTAGGACTAACTCTAATTTTGCCGGCTCCCACTGTGTTCATCAAACAAAAATAAGGCTCAAGCTCAACCCCGCGTATTAATTCATTTAATTTGTTAGATAATCTGTTTGTCCCTGAAGGTTAACTTGTTAGGAAAAGGGCCAAAAATGTATTTATAGCATACGACCCGGTAGAATTCAAGCTTGCACTTTACCTTCCCGACTATTATAGGATCTCAAATCTCTGCGAGGCTTTAATGATTTTCTCTTGAACTCATTGAGATTAAGTACCTGGATTTTAATTATTTGGATAATAAACGACACTCTATAATTTGTTGTTGCAACATATATCCTTCTCCTCCCATCGGTTAGTTAAAAGAAATTAATGATTAAAAAATTGCCAAAATGTGTATTTTCCCATAAAATAGAGAATTCCGATACATTGGACGTGTTATTTCATTAAATGTATATTTTTTTATACACGCGAAAAATTATTATTTTATGATTATTTTAATCATATTAATTTGATTCAAATTCATAAATAATAAATAAATAAATAAATAAATAAATAAATAAATAAATAAATCAATCAATAAATAATAGTCTAGAATGAATTTATATTAAAAACATCAATCCATCATTTGTTAATATTATTCATTGTTTCGATTTGACAAATTCAACTATATTCCAATAATCCATAATATGTGGAGAAAATGGAAAAACAAACAACCCACATTCTTGACTCACATGTCAAAGCGTATTGGAAGAGAAGAGCAAAAAAATAAACTTGGGAGAATGAATGGTGTGTCGCTAGAGGTGAGAGTTGAAAGAGGGGAGAAAACTACATATATATATTTTTATTTTTCCATTATTATTATTATTATTATTATTATTATTATTATTATTATTATTATTATTATTATTATTTTATATCTATATTTTGACCTTTCATGTATTGAAAATTTTTAGAATTGACTTGTGCGTGTAGGAATCACTTGTTGGAATTCCAAATTCGCATGTTGGAATTCTGGATTTGCATGTCAAAAAGTGTCGGGAGAGTTAATGTGTCGGAGTGTTCGACAAGACACAAAGATTTCAAAAGAGTGTCGGTGCTTGCTTCTTGGAATTCAAATTCCAATAATCATGCAAGACTAGTTCATATGCAGTCAAAAGTTGGAAATGAAGCATATCAATTATGAGGGAGAAATAGAATAAACAAAGACTCAATCTCGTCTTGCATGTGCAAAACCCTCCTTAGTGATCAACTTCCTGTGATCAAGACTCGTGCGCAAATGGTTTCTAATTACATGATTCATGTTACAATATTCATCAAGCGGAGCCTTTGCAAGACTAGTTCACATGCTGCCAAAAGTCGGAAATGAAGCATTTTTAATTTTGACGGAGAAGCAGAGTAAACAAAGACTCGTCTCGTCTTACACGTGCAAAACCTCGTTATTGGAAGAAACAGAATAAACAAAGACTCGTTTCGTCTTACATAGGCAAAACCACTTTATTGATCAACTTTCTGTGGACGGGAATCATGCGCAAATGGTTTCGGATTACGTAATTCAAGTTGCAATAATCATCAAGCGGAGCCATGCAAGACCAGCTCGCATGCGGTCAAAAGTCGGAAATAAAGCATATTAAATTTGGGGGAGAAGTAGAATAAACAAAGAAATAGTCTCGTCTTGCATGTGCAAAACTCTCCTTACCGACCAACTTTGTGTGATTAGGACTCATGCGCAAATGGATTCTAATTAAGTAATTCAAGTTGCAACGATCATCAAGCTGAGCCATTGCAAAAACAGTTCATTTGCTCTTGAAAGTCAGAAATGAAGCATACGAAATTTGGGGAAAAAGCAGATTAAACAAAGCCTTTGGCCGACTCTTCCCAATGCATTGCAACAAGACACTGGAGCTTGCTCATCAACTAATATTTTTCCCGCTCTTTATCTATATAAATTGCCCAAGGAAAGTCGGAGGCCCACGTCTGCAACAAAGAGATGCTTGTTTACAAGTTTTTTTTTTTTGGTCGGAGCTTGTTTACAAGTTGGCTCTAATACAAATAGTCTTAAATGATCACGAGGTGTGATTAGGACACGCACAAATGTTTTCAAATCTGGATTATAAAAATGTTGCTAGGACCAGAATTTGAAGCCTTAGATATGAGAGCTGCGTGCGTACGTTTAATTATGTAATTATCATCAGGTTGAACCATTGCGTGACGTGTTCATATGCTGTCAGAAGTTGGAAAAGAAGCATACAAAATCTGGGTAGAAGTAGAATAAACAAAGACTCATCTTACCTGGGGAAATTATTTAAAAAGTTCTAAACCTATTGTTCGGTGACCTATTTAGCTATAACATTTCAATTGTGCCAATTTAATAAACATTTTTCGGTAAATTGTCAATTGAGTCATAAATTTTTTAGTTGTGTCAATTTTGGTCATTCAATCTAAAACATTTTGATAGTTTGCCAATTTAGTATTAAATCTTTTAATGATTTATCAATTTAGTCATTTTGGCCAACTTTGGTAAGAGATTGCTGTCGGTTATTCTACGTGGTATGGCTAATGTCGGCATGGACAATTTTTACATTTTTTGAATTTTTTATAAATATTTTGAATTTTTTATTTTATTTTCTTCTTTTTTCCTCTAGCTGGTCACCAAGCCTCGGCAATGACCGGCAATCGACCACTAACAAGGTTCAACCTCACTGTTGTTTGGGCAAGGCTCGTCCTCGTCAGGTTGGCAAGGTTGACCTCATTAGTGGCCTTGCCAGCTTCGGTTGACCTCCGGGATGGAGGAGTTGTTTTTTTCAGCTACGGAGTTTGGTTGTACAACCATAGGAATTGCCTCCTGCTGTTAACAAGGCCATCTATGTGAACTTGTGTCAGTTGAGAGTCATCATACTCCTAAGGTCGACTTCACATATATGTGGTTGGAAAGGTTTTAGTCTCATATACAAGAGAAGCCAATCGAAGATGGGACCTTCAAATGGCAGATTTTTAAAGATTTTTTTTTTTCAAAGATTCAAATCCTATATTAAGATGCACCAAACATATAATGAGATATTTTTATAATTTGGGGATATTTGGAGGATTTTAAATCCCTCTTTAATCTATTCTATCCCAATTTGGATCCGAACAACCAAATACAGGATAAGCCCTCGTCGTCATATGAAACATAGTTAAAAGAGAGCATATCCCGATTGGATCACCTATTAACATGGAGCACATAACATCACGACCCACACAAAATGCTTCCACGTTTCACTAATGAATATTTGAGCGAGGGGCGAAAAATAACATCAATATTAGAAATAAGCTAATGCCATATCCTAGAGAATATATTATTTGATCAGATGGAGCATGACCTATTTATGTGGCGTAGAATAGACACTTGTGTACTCAATTAGCCTAATCTAAATTCAGATCTAAGAACTAAATAAAAATGTGAAATGCGAGAGGGCATTTTCGAGCTTTTCCTCTTCCAATTATGCACTTCGCAATTTACACCCAATTAATATATATTTGTGAAACAACATGGACTTAACAATCTAAATATATCTATCAAATTTGTCATCAAAACAATACGAGTCAATATGTGTTAAAAAAGAACATCCTACACATATAATAAGCATATGCAACCTCATTAATATACTTGGTCCCTCCCAGTAATTCATGAATTTAAACTATCATCATGACCATTATCGAGATTATAAAGTGTTTATAGGACCAGAATTTGAGGATTTAGATATAAGAGGTGTGTACCGTGGGCTTACTTACGTAATTCAAGTTCAAGTTCCGATAATCATCAAGCTGAGCCATTACATGACGAGTTCATATGCGGTCATAAGTAGAATAAATAAAGACTCATCTACTCGATAGAATAAATAAAGACTCGTCTACCTTGTCTTTGTTTAATCATCTAGCTGATCCATTATTAGTCTTTATTTAATCATCGAGCTGATCCATTGCAATTCTAGTTGGAAATCAAGCAAATTTGGGGGAGAAGTAGAATAAACAAAGACTCGTCTTGTATTGCATGTGCAAAACCCTCCTTATTGATCAACTTACCATGATTAAGACTCATGCTCAAATGGTTTCTAATTACGTAATTCAAGTTCCAATAACCATCGAGCTGAGCCATTGCAAGTCTAGTTCACATGCGGTGAAAAGTCAGAAATTAAGCATATTAAATTCGGGAGAGAAGCAGAATAAGCAAAGGCTTGTCTTGTCTTGCACGTGCAAAACCCTCCTTAGTGATCAACTCTCTGTGATCAGTGACTCATGCTCTAAATATGAGAGGTGCGTGCGTAAGCTTAATTACGTAATTATCATCAAGTTGAGCCATTGCGTGACGGGTTCATATGCTGTCAAAAGTCGGAACTGAAGCATACAAAATCTGGGTAGAAGTAAAATAAACAAAGAATTATCTTGGGAAAATTATCCAAAAGAATCTTAAACTTATTATATGGCGGTTAATTCAATGTTAAACCTTTAAATTATGCTAATTTAGTTCTAAACATTTTAACGATTTGTCAATTTAGTCATTCCGGCAAATTTTGACTGGAAATCATTGATATGATGCTTTGCTTTATGTTGGCCTTCTTACGCGGTGCGATCGATGTTAACATAAATTTTTTGTTTGCATTTTTGTAATTTTTCTGATTTTTTTATTTTTTATTTTTTTTCATCACCTTTACTTTATTTTTTTCTTTCCTTTTTCCTTTGGCTAATTGTTAGGCCTTGGCTATGGCTAGCAACTGGCCATTGGCAATGCTCAACCTTGTCATCACCGGGCAAGGCTCACCCTCACTGGGTTGGCGAGGTTGACCTCACTAGTGGCCTTAGCAGCATTGGTTGAGGCTCGGCCTCATCGAATCTAGCAATGGTCAAGCCGCGGGGAGATTGCTATCTTTTGAAAAATAAGGGGATTGCTAAAAAGCAAGATTTCATCTCTCCACATAATGTCATATTGATAGAATATTGTAGAATGCAGTATTCAATTTATTTCCTTGTTCCGTTTCTTTTTCCATTATGTTTTTTTTTTTTTTTTTGGGTAAAGGTAAGAATATATTACTGAGCTTAGGACAAAAGTACAAACGGCGCCAAAAACTTTCACTCTAGCTGCATAAAAAACAGGGAGAGTGGAAGGGGGCCGCAATCAAGCCAGACGGCAGTACAAGAAAAGAAAACACAAAGCAACAGGCACAACAACTTCAACCGAACCTCCACGCACTAGGGGAAGATCGCTGGAAAGTGCCACACCCGACAGCTCAAAACACCGGAGGATTAACGAAAACTGACGGGTCAAAACCCCAACCTCTCTGAAGGCGACGATTCCTTGGAGTGTCAGGGACATTCTTATATGTAATGGCCTTATCTTTGACCACCTTAAACAGGTGGTTCTTGAGGGCAGAAATAGCTAAGGTATCTCCTCGAAATATCATGTCATTCCTTTTCTTCCAGATTAGATGACACAAAGCTCCAAAGGAAAACCGAGCGATGCTATGAAAGAAATCCTTACCCACTAGAAACTTCATAGCCCAGTAAAGGTTGTCCACCCAAGTGCCATTTCTCCATGGCAAATTGCATCTAGAAGCCCAAAAGTAAACTAGAGTAGCTGAGGTGTTGCATTCGAAGAAAAGGTGGTCAATAGAGTCCGGCTGGGACTTGCAGAAGATACAGACCGAGTGATCAATTCTGCCAAAAGCAAGAAGACGCACTTGTGTTGGCAAACCATTCTTGATGATGAGCCACATCAAAAATTGAAAACGAGGGGCCAAGGCCCCATCCCAGACAAGAGGAGCCCAGGGGACTCGAATCTTCCTGACTCTGATGGAGTTCCACGCAGAGGCCACAGAAAACGATCCCGAAGGGTCTACACGCCAAACAAACCGGTCATAGGCCGAAGAGAGGGTCGGAAATGAGAGACCCCAATCCTCCAGTCGTAATCTGGAGGGAGTAGCTGCATGAGAGTAGAGAGTCGCCACAACCGCATGCACAGGAAGGTATGGGTCATTCAAGAAGGAGTCAGGGATCAGTGAATAGAGAGGGCCACAAGGCATCCAGTTGTCGAACCATAATGAGATTGACTGCCCATTCCCAACTTCCCAGCCAAACGACTGCCTAAACCCACTACGAAGTTGAAGAATTTTCTTCCAGCCCCAAGAGCAAACAGACGGTTGAGGGGCTACCCAAAAATTATGCTTCTTTAAGAAATTTGAATGGATCCACCGACACCACAAAGATTCTTTGTCCAGAAAGAGGATCCAAATATATTTAAGCATAGAGGCTTTTTCCATTATGTTTTTATCTCTTATATCAGCAACAATGTGAAAAATGGGGAGTGATAAAATCTTGACTCTTTTCATTGAATTTCCTACCTAATAAACTTTGATTGTCCGAAAGGAAATTATCGAAATCAATCTTACTGCATTTGGAATATTTCAATCAACCAAGAAACAATCATATTGAAGATGGAAAGTTCTTCATAGGAAAGACTCAACTTTTGGAAACTTCATCTGCTGTATGGGCGGTAGATGTTCGGGGTTGGGGGGGGGGGGCGCACTTCTTTCTCTACAATTCAAAAACAATCAAATCTTCATGAAGGTTCAAGTCCAACGGTTGATTTAATGGTTCATCCTCGAAAAGAAGCTCCAACGGTCAACTTGGACAGTAAGGAGTATTAAATGAAGTCATACTGCTGAAGGACGTAAGAGAGAACACAGACATTCTGAATTCCAGAGTTCACAAAAGTTTTGTCTCAAATACTTTCGTCTTACTTGGGCTAAACAATGTTAGAGGTCGTGAGTGTGAGATTAGCAAATCTTTCACACGAGCTTGAGTAGCACTTACTCGGTCCTTGTAACCTCTGATTGATTCATACTAGCAGAATCTAACCAATAGGCTGTTAGTGCTGGAGAGGGAGAGTGAACATAGGCTTGTCAAAGTCAAACCACTATAATTATGTTGTGTGCAAATTTCTCTATCCCTAAACTCCTGTTTATATTTCTATGATAATTTATTGACATCGGCAAGATCTTAACACAACACAGTTTGTCGTCGGATGTTGTCTTGTTGCAATATCGTTCTAACTTGTTTAAATTCTACACTATCACCTATTCACCCCCCTCTAGGTGATTGATCTAGTCCGAAAAGAATTTATTTCTCATTTCTATTTCAAACAAATTAATGGACTAAAAATTTGTTTTAGAAATAAAAAAAAATGAAATTGTATTACCAAACAAAATTATATTCCAAATACGTTCCTAGAAACAGAAAAATAGTTTTGGCAATAAATAAAATGATTATCATGTGCGCATTAATTGTTTATCCCATCCTTGGGCTTAAGAACAGCCAGAAAACGGGCCTCTATGACTCGGGAATGGCCCCATCTCAATCATTGACAAAATCATTGATTTATAAAATACGAATGCAAAAACAAACCAAGAGATACAAAATAACTCAAATCAAAACAAAATTTATAAACGAACTATATGTTATGAAAAAAAAAAAAAAAAAAATCAGTACCAAACGAGTTATAATTAAAGCGATCAAGATCAAAACAAAGCAAGATATAATAATGATCAAAAGCATACTAACGAAATACCACGGGTCGAAATCAGACATGGAGAATTCTAACTCGGATTAGAATGTGCTCAAGGACGAATCATGCCGTACTCTCGGTTTGAGGCTGCGAGCGCACTTAGGGGTTGAACACTTGGACCAAATTCAGAAGATGGTCAGCAACTACTGACGGTAGATTGTCTACCATCATAAATCAATAAATTATGATTTTATAGATGACTTATAGAGGTTGGTAAAGTCTTAGAAAATATGAGAAGTTACTAGCGAAGGATCCATCAAAAAGTTAAGCAACCATCTAGACCCTTACGTTTATAAAACTAAATATATTGTACGGATATTAATTTAGTTCTATAATTTTCAATTTTACCAATTTAGTCATTATATTTACATGAATTACATCATAGTCCTTTCAACAACGTCAGTGATTTCTGGCAAAAATCGATTGAAGAGACCATATTAGAATCTCACATAAAGATTTAAGACCGAATTGACAAAATTAAAAGATTTAAAAATGAATTAACATCTGTATAATAGGTTAAGGACTGACTAGATAATTTTCCTCAAACATTTCCTGGTTAACTTGCAAAAAATAAAGACTAGATAAAAGAATAGTTAAAAGGAAGCTCATGTGCCTTAATGCAATGAATTAGGAAGAGTCAGCCAGAAGCCCCTGTTTGCACCATGCAAGGATCTTAGGGTGACATAGTATGCGATGAGGCGAGAGTTGAAATAGACAGATTCATTGGTTAGGAAGCGCAGTCACGTTATCCTGGCTCTCAATAGTGACATTTACCAGTGATGTCCACGCGTCCAGTAACAAAGATAAACATAGCAAGCAATCTCACGTAACCATCCACGTGTAGTTTAAGAATCAAGATGTACTGCTGCACTTTTGAGAAGTCAACGAGGAGCTGATTTGTTAGGCCCTCTCTTTTGGTGACACATCTCCTTACTTTCAAAGATTTTTCTCTTTATTTTATGAATTACTATTTGGTTACGGTCCTACGGACGGTCTTAAAAACATCGTTACACTAAGATGCTGACATATATATATAATTTTTAATTTTGGTGACTTAGCACTTAATTTCATTAATATACTTGGTCCCTCCCAGTAATTCATAAATTTAAACTATCATCAAGACCATTATCGAGATTATAAAGTGTTTATAGGACCAGAATTTGAGGATTCAGATATGGGAGGTGTGTACCGTGAGCTTACTTACGTAATTCAAGTTCAAGTTTCGATAATCATCAAGCTGAGCCATTACATGACGAGTTCATATGCGGTCATAAGTTGAATAAATAAGGACTCATCTACTCGATAGAATAAATAAAGACTCGTCTACCTCGTCTTTGCTTAATCATCGAGCTGATCCATTGCAATTCTAGTTCATATGTGGTGAAAAGTTGGAAATTAAGCATATTAAATTTGGGGGAGAAGTAGAATAAACAAAGACTCGTCTCACATTGCATGTGCAAAACCCTCCAAATTGATCAACTTACCATGATCAAGACTCATGCGCGAATGGTTACTAATTACGTAATTCAAGTTCCAATAACCATCGAGCTGAGCCATTGCAAGTCTAGTTCACATCAGATGAAAAGTCAGAAATTACGCATATTAAATTCGGGAGAGAAGTAGAATAAGCAAAGGCTTGTCTTGTCTTGCACGTGCAAAACCCTCCTTAGTGATCAACTCTCTGTGATCAGTGACTCATGCTCTAAATATGAGAGGTGCGTGCGTAAGCTTAATTACGTAATTATCATCAAGTTGAGCCATTGCGTGACGGGTTCATATGCTGTCAAAAGTTGGAACTGAAGCATACAAAATCTGGGTAGAAGTAAAATACAAAGAATTATCTTGGGAAAATTATCCAAAAAAGTCCTAAACTTATTATATGGAGGTTAATTCAATTTTAAAATTTTCAATTATACCAATTTAGTTTTAAACCTTTGGACAACTAGCTAATTTAGTTCTAAATCTTTTAACGATTTATCAATTTAGTCATTCGACTAATTTTGACGAAATCGTTGATATGATACTTTGCTTTATGTTGGCTTTCTTACGCGGTGCGATCGATGTTAACATAAAATTTTATTGCATTTTTATAATTTTCTGAATTTTAATGATTTTTTATTTTTAAATTTTTCATCACATTTTCTTTCTTTTTTCCTTTCTTTCTTCCTTTGACTAGTTGTCAGGCCTTGGCTATGGCTGGCAACTGGCCATTGGCAATGCTCAACCTCATCGTCATTGGGCAAGGCTCGCCCTCATTGGGCTGGCGAGGTCGACCTCACTAGTGGCCTTAGTAGCCTTGGTTAAAGCTTGGCCTCATCGAATCTAGCAATGGTCAAGCCGCAGGGAGATTGCTATCTTTTGAAAAATAAGGGGATTGCTAAAAAGCAAAATTTCATCTCTCCATGGAATATGTCATATTGATAGAATATTGTAAAATGCAGTATTCAATTTATTTCCTTGTTCGTTTCTTTTTTCCATTATGTTTTATCTCTTATATCAGCAACAATGTGAAAAATGGGGAGTGATAAAATCTCGACTCTTTTCATTGAATTTTCTTATGCTCATTTCACCAGTAATGATACATATCCTATCAGCTTTCTTTGTAGCTATCAACGAAGCACAAATGCATGGAGAGCTCTATCTTGTAGACAACAAAACTACACATAAAAAAAAAAAGGATCATTCAAAGAGAAAAAATTGTATTACGACTTTTTCTCGTATATAAGAGCACATATGGGTATCAACATCACTGTTTATTTTGGCTAATAGATTTTATTATCAATCTGCCTATCAAAGAACTGTTTTCTAGACCTCAAGCTCTCTGTCAACAAGTGGGAGATTGTCTTTATATCTTCGGACGGTTTCTGTGGTACGTTATCTCCTTAATTAATCTGCGAGGTGAGGACACCTGGAGTGCCATAACTTGGCACACCGGGACACTTAAGTGCCATAACTTTAAAATGGTACACTTAAGTGCCATCATCGGAGTAAAATGGGACACTTAAGTGCCACTCCGGCGAAAATCCGGCCAAATGGCTGACGTGGCAATTTTCCGGCGAGTTTAGTCCAAAACGGCGTCGTTTTGCATGCGACGTGGCGGAGAAAACGCAAAAAACGATGCCGTTTCGTGCCTACGTGTAAATAATAATATAAAAATTAATTAAATTATAAAGTATTCAAAAAATTTAAAAAATTAAGAAAAATTTAAAATTTTTAAAAAATTAAGAAAATGAAAAATTAAAAAAAAAAAAGGGTGGGGCGGGTCGAACGGGCGGCGAGGCTGAGCCCTCGCTGCCGCCGCCTCCCCGCCGTCGCGGAAGGGCTGGCGACGGAGGGGGAGGGTCGGCGGGGTCGCGGTCCCCGGCCGACCGACGGCGAGGGCTGCGAGCCCTCGCCGAAGCGCGGCGAGGGCCGTGACCCTCGCCTAGATGCGGGCGAGGGCTCGCGGGCCCTCGCCGACCCCTCCCCACTCCGTCGCCGGCCCTTCCCGGCGGCGGGGGAGGTGGCGAGGGCCGCGAGCCCTCGCCGGATCTGGGCGAGGGCCGCGACCCTTGCCCAGATCCCGGCGGGTCGCGGGCCCTCGCCGCCTCCCGCCGCCGCCGGGAAGGGCCGGCGACGGAGGGGGAGGGTCGGCGGGTCGTCGGGCCCGGCCGGGGCCGGCCGGCCGGCGGCGGGCCCGCGAGCCCTCGCCGCGATTTGGCGAGGGCTCGCAGCCCTCGCCGTCGGTCGGCCGGGGCCGCGACCCCAATCGACCCTCCCCCCTCCGTCGCCTGCCCTTCCCGGCGACGGCGGGGGGCGGCGACGGCGGGGGGCGGCGGCGGCGAGGGCTCAGCCCTCGGCCGCCCGTTCAACCTCCCCCACTTTTTTTTTTTTAAATTCTTAAATTTTAAAATTTTCTTATTTTTTAATTTTTAAAATTTTTTAAAATTAAAATTTTTAAAATTTTTTTTTTTTAAAAAATTTTTGTTAATTTTTATGCTGATTTGGAGCTCCGGCGAGCCACGTAGGCAAAAAATAATAATAAAATATTGCCACGTAGGATTTCCGGCAAGGGTCGCGGAGGTGGCACTTAAGTGTCCCACTCGAAAAAAAGTGGCACTTAAGTGTACCGTTTGGAAGTTATGGCACTTAAGTGTCCCGGCGTGCCAAGTTATGGCACTTGTGCTTTGTTCTTCCGCCATTAATCTGCAGTAGGCATCTTTAGTACGACAGATTCCACAGGCTGGTGAAAGATGCTCCAGGAGGATCAAGCCATTTGATGGAATGGAAGAAAGAACGACCACTTGTTCTCGGGAAAACATCAGCGGGTGACACGGACTCGTATTAGTAGTTAATATCGGTAAATATCACAAAAAAATTTAAATTAATACACATATGACAAATTTATTTTAAATTGATATATTTGTGACAAATTTACTATCGTTAGTTTTTGACAAATTTTACCGTTAAGTTGCTGAATTGAATAATACATGGTAGTCGATAGATATAATAGTTTGGGGTTCCACCGTAAATATACTTATTTGTAATTTTTCGTGATATTAATTCATTTTAACAAAACTAATAAAGGCTATATATGTTATGAATATATCAGTTGAGATTTTTGGTTGTCAGAAATTAGTTTAGAATATATTTATCACAAGTATACCAACTTAAGATTTTTTTGTGGTCAAAAAATTATTTTGAGGTAAATTTATTATAAATGTACCAGTTTTGAATTTCTCATGATATTAACCCATTGTGTAATATGATATTGACGACCTGGTTTGTTTGGGATGATGTTCGCACGCCAAGGGTGGCCCCCTGATCTTTCATTATCCATGAAATTACACATGAATCCTGTGGCTCAATGGGAGTAGGTTAAGGCTCCACCCCCAAAAGTCTATATAACAAGAAGGTTCGGGTTCGATTGTTGTCACTGATCATACGAAAACCCCCTTGCTAGTAGCTAAGCCTTATTCGAAACAATCTTTCAAACCATGGCGACCACAACACTCCTCCCCCGGGAAGCACGAAGGTATTGCTCTTTTGCTCTCGGACTTACGTCCAAATAGATTATTTTCTAAACGATGGGAAAATTTGTCATTCATGTGGCTTTGGCAATGTGCGTGCGATTTAAGGATGTTGGAAATTACGTTTAAGAGTAGAGCTTTGCTCATCAAAGCTGGAAATGCTCTCGTTTTCGTTTCTTTTGTTCATGTAAAACTAGATTGTGTGGCTCATTAACACAAGGTTTTGCAGACTGGAGGGAAAGGTGGCAGTGATCACAGGTGGGGCGGGCGGCATAGGAGAATCGACCGCGAGGCTCTTCTCGAAGCATGGGGCTAAAGTCATTATAGCCGACATTCGCGACGACTTGGGCAAGTCGGTGTGCAAGGATCTGGGTGCCGAAACCGCATCCTTTGTGCATTGCGATGTATCAATCGAGTCCGATGTTGAAAACGCTATTGCCACTGCGGTCGACAAGTTTGGAAAGCTGGACATAATGGTGAACAATGCTGCGATCAGCGACCCGCCTAAGGCCAACATATTAGACAATGACAAGGCCGACTTCGAGAGGGTGATCAGCGTGAACTTGACGGGCGTCTTCTTAGGGACCAAGCACGCTGCTCGAGCCATGATCCCGTCACGGAGCGGAAGCATCATCAATGTCGGGGAGCGTCAGCTCGAGCGTGGGCGGGGTCGCGTCCCACGCGTACACCAGCTCCAAGCATGCTGTCGTGGGGCTCACGAGGAACGTGGCCGCAGAGCTCGGGCGATATGGAATTCGTGTGAACTGTGTCTCGCCTTATTTCATTCTGACGCCATTGACAAAGGAGTTCTTCAAAGTCGACGAGAGTTCAGGAGTCCGAGTGTATTCTAACTTGGATGGGGTGAGTCTACAGGAAGAAGATGTTGCGAAGGCTGCTCTGTATCTGGGGAGTGATGAGTCCAAGTACGTCAGTGGCCAGAATCTAGCGGTGGATGGAGGCTTCACCACCATCAATCCCGCCTTTGGATTGTTTGCTCGTGCTTAAATCATCTCCTCTTCGTACGAGCATTATCGTGCCATCCACTTTGTACCTTGTGTCCAATAAGAAGTCTTGAATATCATGTTGAAATTGAAAGGAAATCGAAAGGTTTCAAATTCCAAAAGAGCTCAAATCTATAAGTTGAGATGAGACCTCGTCTGGAAGTTGCACTATTTTTTTGGATTAAGGAAAATTAATGAAGTACATTCTCAACATTAATCCAAGGTCTTAGACATATTTTATAATCAAGTTATATTAGAGGGTGAACTATTTGTTAAGAAATGATGTGGGAAATTATTGAATCTTGTAATTCAAGTCTAATGCGAGAAGAAGAAATTACCAGGTGACATAAGAGATTAACATGTGTATAAGTTTGAAGTTTTTCGTAGTATTAACATTAAAAATAAATTTTTTCTTTCTACTTTGTTGAGCCTGTTTCTTTCGGAGTTTATAGGAAATTAAGTAATGATTTATACAAGGCATACCATGGGCCTAAAATGTTTTCTACATGAGCAGTCACGAAATGGAAAATTTCACTTATTAATGAAATTAGTGTAACGATGTTTTTAACACCGTCCGTGACCAAATAGTAACTCATAAAATAAAGAGAAGTCACTAGAAGAGAGGGCCTAACAAATCAGCTGCTCGTTGACTTCTCCATAGTGCACCAATGCATGTTGATCCTTAAATTTCACGCAAGATGGTTGCGTGAGATCGCTTGCTATGTTTATCTTCGTCGCTGGACACGAGGACATCACTGGTAAATGCCACTATTGAGAGCTAGTATAATGTAACTGCGCTTCCTAACGATGAATCTGTCTATTTTAACTCTCGCCTCATTGCATACTATGTCGCCCTAGGATTCTTGCATGCTGCAAACAGAGGCCTTTGCCTGACTCTTCCGAATTCATTACATCAAGACACATGAGCTTCCTCATTAACGATTCTTTTATCTATTCTTTATTTTTTTTATTTTTTTTTTGCAAGTTGACTGAGGAAAGTGAGAGGAAAATTATCCAATCAGTCCCGAACCTATTATACATATGTTAATTCATTTTTAAACTTTTCAATTTTGTCAGTTTAGTCATAAACCTTTGTGTGAGATTCTAATATAGTCTTTTCAATTGATTTTTGTCGGAAATCGCTGACGTAATTGTCTAGTCATCGCCGGCCATTTTACATGGTACACTATCAAGTCAGCGATTTTGACGAAAATTGCCAAAAATACTATAATAGAATTTATGCAAATATAGTGACTAAATTGATAAAATTAAAAATTTTATAATTAAATTTATGTTCATACAATATATTTAGTTTTTTTAAAATAAGGGCCTAGATGATGTGTTTGGTAACGATTCATTCTTGGAAACAAATTCGATCGAAATGATTATTTTTTATTCGTTCCCTGAACGATTCTAAGTAAAAGAACGCATTTGGTAAGCGTACAAAATTTCTGATTCTGGAATAAAATTGCATTTGATACCATGTTCATTGATTCTATTCCAAATCAATTTATTTTAATTTTTAAATAATTTTTATAATGTTTTCATTTTTTTTCTTTTCTTTTTTTCCTTTTTTCCTTTTTTTTTTTTTTTTTTTCTCATATTCTAATTCTTCTTCAAGTCGGTCGTTGGCCCTCGTCGGCTCGGCCTCACCGGCTGTTGGGCGAGGCTCGCCTGGCCACCGGTGAGCTCGCCGGACCTTGCCCTAGCCTGGTGAGCTTACTGGATCGGTTGCTGGTGACCGGAGGCGGCAGCGGCGAACAGCAGTGGGTGGTGACGGATGGCGGCGGGCGGCGGACGTGGGATGGCGGTCGATGAAGAAGAAGAAAATAGAAGAAGAAGAGTTTTGATTCTCAATTTTGTTCCCGAAACAAGAATAAACTTTTTTTTTATTATTCTTGATTCTCATCCCTAGATTCTGGGAACAAATTTATTCTCAAGAACAAAATTTTTACCAAACGTCCCAATTCAGAAAATCAGAATAAGACACCGTTTGGATGGTTACCCAAACTGATTTCGGGAAAAAAAATCGAAAAATCTGTTTGGATGGTTACCAAATAGTGCCTTAACTTTTTGACGGATTCCTCACCAGTAACTTCCCATCTTTTCTAAGTTTGGATGGTTACCAAATCTTTTCAATTTGGTGTCTTAACTCTTCGACGGATTCCTCGCCAGTAACTTCCCATCTTTTCTAAGACTTTACCAACCTGTAAGTCATCTATAAAATCATGATTTATTGATTTATGATGGCAGACAATCTACTGTTAGTAGTTGTTAACCATCTTCTCAATTTGGTCCAGGTGTTCGACCCCTAAGTGCTTTTGCAACCTCAAACCGAGAGTGCGGCATGATTCGTCGTTTGAGCCAATTCTAATTCGAGTTAGAATTCTCCATGTTTCATTTGGACCCATCGTATTCCATTAGTATGCTTCCGATCATTATTATAACTTGCTTTGTTTTGATCTTGATCGCTTTAATTATAACTCGTGTGGTACTGATTTTTTTTTTTAATAACATATAGTTCGCTTATAAATTTTGTATCAATTCAAGTTCTTTTGTATTTCTTGGTTCGTTTTGGCATTTGTATTTTGTAAATTAGTGATTTTCAATGATTAATGTGGGGTCATACTAGGATCATGGAGGCCCGTTTTGGGCTGTTCTTAAGCCCACAAATGGGCTAGACAATTATTATGGCACGCATAATAACCATTTTATTTCTGGTCATAATTATTTTTATATTCGTGAAAATATGTTTGAAATAGAAATTCGTTTAATGGCACAATTTCATTTTTGTATTTGTGAAGATATGTTTGAAACAGAAATTAAGATAAGATACTCTGATTTGAAAGCGTTGGTGGAGCAGTACTTTCTTATTTTGGGGAGCAATACCTGCACTTTCCTATGTCTGCCAAATAATGCTCGGTTGCGTGTATTGGCCGCAAAGACGACAACCTGAAGCTAAACTTGTATTCTGGATGTTTGTCTATTCAAAGGCATATTTGTGGGTGCAATGGTCGTGATTTTGTTCGAGGATCTAAATGCTTGAGCATAGACTTTGCTTGAGTCACTGACAATTGTTGTGCCGCTTTCGGGCCTAGAATGCGAGCTTTTTTCACAATGGAATGATCTAGTGTATTCCTTATTTATTTGTACAATTGAGTTTGGGGGTTTCAATTTTGTGGAACTGTCCAAGCTCACATTTATTATTTTAGAAACAAATAAATTAATCTTTTTCTTCTGCTGTTGATTTCATCTTCTTCTCAGCAACTGTTGGTATTACTGGATTTTCATCTCCAGAAAACTTGATAATGTCCTGGCTTACCCTTAAAGTTGGCATTGAGGAGTACTTGTGCAGTTGATATTCGACATCGATACTGCACTCTTCTATCTTTAGATGCATTAACAGCAATTATTCCTCTTCGTTGCTTGTAGTTTCAGAGGGCAACGTGATTCCCAGAGGGGAAAGTGCGCATCAAATGCTAAAATTTGGACAGGAAGTTAATCTGGAAATCTTGAGTTGTCTAACCTCATGGGAGTTTGACAGAGAAGACTGTCACATTACAAATGCAAGCCAATATATATGAGTTGTGTTTCCATGGTTACTGATGTTACGGTTTCCAGTTTGGCGTATAGCAATATGAGTGAGTTGTGTCACAAATAGGTTCATTTAGAGCTTTGACCTTGCGTGGTCAAGCATGTTGGAGGACCGTGCAGGGAGCTGTAGACAATTCCAGTCGTCATCATCCTCGATCGCTTTAAATAGCATGTCCACCATCTCTGCTTCGACCAACTCTAACTTCGGCGGCTCCCACTGTGTTCATCAAACAAGAATCAGGCTCAAGCTCAACCTCGTGCATTAATTCATCCAAATTGTAAGAAAAACCGTTTGTCCTAAAAGGCTAAGCTGTTAGGAAATGGTCGAACGTTGTATTATTAGCATATGACTTGATACTATCCTAGCTTACACCATGCCTTATTACCTTACACAGACGATTATAGGATCTCCAATCTCTGCGAGGCTTTAATGATTGTCTCTTGAACTCAATGAAGTTTAAGTACTTGGAGTTTTATTATAAGGATAATATACAACAGACTATAATTTGTTGTTGCAGCATATACCCTTCTCCTCTTATTTATCAGTCGAGAAATTTATGATTTGGACTGTCTTCGTCTTCGTTTAGCCAATGCACAACAAATGACAGATAAAGCCAAGTACCAATCAAAAGGTTTTGGACGTAAAAAGATGTCTAAAGCACGATGTCATCACCATATTAAATGACAAATAAACTGATACATTGTTGCTTTACTAAATAAAGTTTCAAGATCCATTTCGACAAGTCAAATAGCAGGGTAATAGTCTATATGCTTGTACCTTGGGTTTTTTGTCTTTATCGAAAAATATTGCCCTTGAACCCTGCACCAAAACGTATTCACCAATGCATTACACAAATCGATGAAGAGAAGGATACATACGACACATGACAGACACCCTTGGCGAATGCTCTAGTTGCCAAGATATCATATGGTCTATAGATAATTTAGATCATGTTCATCTGTACCATTGATCATATAAGCTTCACAGTTGGACCCACATAATCAATGATTGAGATGGTATTGATCTATGTGGTTCATAGTTCATGAAATAACTTCTCGGTCAATGGAGAGTTGCTTATAAAAGTGACGTGAAAAATCAAAAGCTCCCACTGAATACTTGAATATGTCCTACCTATTAAAATATTCTTTTAGAGTTAGTACCTCGTAGAAGTCATTGGTGATCTTCCTTCGCACAATGTTGCAAAAGATGGTGTACTCGCGAGCTAGACATTGTTCAATCGTCTGACCACGTCCTTCTCTTATCTAATAATCATCAAGATCGACAAGTTCTTTTAGCTGTTAGATGCAATATGCCATGCTCCTTGAAATGTTACACATAAATAATTGATATCCATGAGTACCATGTACCCAACAACTGCTGGAACAAGCATACACAGACATGAATGTACGTAAGCAAAGAGTTAGTTTATGACTGGAAAACTCCCATTCCATTCTAACACAAACTGCTGAGTACTTTCTACATTCAAATTTCCATCTGCACACACCCTATAAGAGTAGATTTTGAGAAGTGGAAGATATCTGTCGAATTTCACTATCATTGGAAAGCGCGTTACTTTGTATAAATTACCACTAAGCTGGATAGTATACGTTTTGTTTTGCATATTACCGATCTCAGAGAAATCTTTAGGCTGGTCGGACTAGCAGACTTCATACTGTTTACTGCCTCGGCAATCCATTTCTCTGCCGAGTTATTTAGCAGCTCCTCCTCCTGCACCGTGAAAGTATCTCAGCTGTGCAACTAGAATTGAAGAAGGAGAAAGAATTCAAACCAACGTGTGCTTACAAGAGAATGTAATATGCCCTCCACCGTCTGTCTTGAGAAACATCTGTTTATGCTCTTCAATCTATTCCAACAATGAAGACTTGTTGATGTAAGAGATTATATTCGATGGGAAGAGAGTGAAGTCCTAGAGTAGAACATCAGCAACCTTTTGTGGGGTTCTTCCTCTTTCATATTGGATTTGCACGCATAATTGTTGATGACCGACAATATGTCTGATGCATTTGACGAATCCACCGAAGAGAGAGCGTGTTCTAAAAGAGGAAGATCCTATTGAGAAAATAGAGGGTTAACCATATACATATAAAAGACAAACTAAAATCGCATTGGTCATTAGATACATCTAATGTGTTGCCTTTTTTCCTTTTAAATATAAAATAACAAAGCGAAAAAGATTTGGAATCGCTACCATTCAGTTACCTTTGAAAAGACAAAATGAGTTGCGAGGCCACATGCAAGCATTGTTTCTCCATCCAGCCGTGCTCCGGTTAATCCTAGATATTCACCTGCTTGATGTAACACCACTTGTAAAATCTAAAGCATAGAAAAATCTAATCTAGATATTCGATGATTAAAAAGCTTAATACAATACACCCACACACACTAACTGGTCAATTAAAATTTGGCAATGAGGCACAAATACAAAGACGTCCAAAATGAGAAGATCCATACATTGTACTTCTCTTCCTCTTTAATTCCTTTCCTACACTGGACATTATGTGTATTATGGGTTCATCTGAAGTGAAAAACGAAAAGAAAAAGCTGGTCAGAATTACCAAAGTAACCGGGAAGCTTGGATAGGAAATGAGATGCACCCACATCCGGAAAGTATCCGAGTATTGCTTCAGGCATTGCAAATACCTGCAACACCAGGAATCGGAACACTCTTCAGAAAATTTCTTTTTCTGTAGTTTCAAGCAAGTTTTTATCAGATGTCTCAGAACATGCATTATGATGAACAAAGCTCATCTGCAAACATCATTCATCACCATCGAGTCCGGTTATAGAAATCAAATGAATTTATAAACGAGGGCCATCTACCGTCTTCTCTGTCACGACTCTAAAGCTTGCGTGCATGGAGAGTCCAGCGCCACCGCCCATTACAACTCCATTGGTGAGGCATACCTTTGAGGTCATTCATATGAAAAAGAAAATGTTCAAGTTGATTTTGATGGAATTGCTAGCTTTAACTACAGATACTTATCGCTTGGTTCATCAGCCATGGAAGTACTGCATAAGAAGAAAAGCCCCCAAATCTCACCAAAGGCTTTTTATAGGTGGCTATCAAGTGATCCAAGGTGAGTTGTTTCTTGTAAAAGCTTGCTCCAAAGCTCCAATGTCCTGAAAGATTTCAGAGATACCAGAATTTACTCAGATTATAAGATAAAGTTATCAACTCTTATATGAGTTAGTTATGAACGCACATTTGATTATTTTTTCGTATCTTTGACAGTCTCTTTTTAAAATCTTTTCCCAACCATTGTTTACATATTCTAACAAAGCCTTAACTTTACCAACTATTATGTCAAATTAACAAGTGTTGCTAGCTTAATAACTTAATTAGAAAAAAATGTCGCCATTTACTCATTTTTACCTAATGGTTTTTTTGTAGCATTCATTAAAACTTATGGAAATTTAACAGCATGGAAAAAAATTCTGATTTTTTTGACACAAAACATTATAATTTTGCATGTATATATGGCTGTCCAACAAATATTGTAAGTTTTTGGAAAAGAATACCATATCTCTTGCATATTTCAAGGGTCATGGTTATATTAAACACAATTAAAAAAGAGCAGATCCGGATTTGATCACCTGTTAACATGGAGCAGATACTTTGGAAAACATCACCGCCTGCACAAAATGCTTTCCCGTTTCCCTGATGAATATTTGATCAAGAGGCGAAGAATAACATAGAGTATAAATCAGCTAATGCACATCCAAGAGAACATATCATTGATCAGATGGAGCATGATCAATCGAATTTGAATCTAAATGTCTACACTAGATGAAATCTTGAAACGCCTCCATTGTTATTTGCTTAAATATGTACTAGCACCTCAGTAGGGAGAAAGGACAGAGATAAATACAACCTCCAATTACCTTCAAGATGACAGCATTGATAGTAGGATCGTCCTCGTAGATCTTCAACTTGCTAAACATCTGAGAAATCTGCGCGCTCAGAGGAGACGCACTTGAGTAATGGACCTGCGTAAATGAGTAAAAGAAAGAAGAGAGGGTCGCACCATTTCGAGATTGAGGGAGTTTAACTTGGAAGGCCGGTTCAAGATCACCTTTCTCACTCCCGAATGCTCTTCAAACAGCACCTGCCAAACGCAAATGAAATCATGGTCTTTCAGGGCACCAAGCATGGCTTCTATTTAAATTGTCGGAGATCAATGAGTAGACAAGACAGACCGGCTGCTCGGTCAAGTCTCTGCGGAACAACTCGGTAGAGCTCAGAGACTGCATATTCAATATCTCTCTCTCTCTGTCTCTTTCTCTCTGTGTTCTCTCCTCCTATTTGGGCTGCGCAGGGTCAAGGAAGGAAGCTCAGTTCCTATTAATAAGCAGATCCAGTAATCCTGTCATGACATTTAACCAAGTTTGTCCTGCTCAATACTTCATGCACATACGCAACCTCATTCATATATTCGGGCCTTCCCAGTATTGTTGATGAGCAAACGTCTTCGAATTACGCTATCGAAGATTATAAAATGTTCGGACGACCAGAATTTGAAGCTTCAGCTATGGGAGGTGCGTACGTCAGCATGATTACGTAATTCATGTTCCAACAATCGTCAAGTTTGGCCATTGCATGACCCGTTCGTATGCTGTCCAAAATCAATAATGAATCTTATCTGGGGAGAAGTAGAATAAACAAAGACTCATCAGGTCTTGCACGGGGAAAAGGCCTCCTGACACAATCAGCTTTCTCTGTCCTTGTCGTTTGATGGAATCGTTTTTCGTCAGCATTGCAGATACCATGTTCTTGGAGGAGCAATGTTGGCAGTCAGACACTGTGTCTTTCCTTGGGATTCAATTTGGTGCTCTCTCCTCCCATTTCCTTCACGAGAGAATCTTTAACCTAGTACAGCAATGTGTATTTATTCAACTAATTGAGTGGCCTGTAGTGGAAGCAGTTAAGACAAAGGAAAGCACCTGCTTGAGCACTTCTTATATTAACTAGCTGAAACTTGAAAGCTGCAACGATCATCAGTTTTAGAGGGAGATTCTCTACCATCTAACGAATTGGCTATCAACATAGGAATACGCCCTTAGTCTGTTTATAACTCTTGCCTCGGTGCTATGTTACCCTAGCTTCTTTCATGATGTAAACGAAGGCTTTTGGCTCACTCTTCCCAATGCATTGCATCGAGACGGAGGAGCCTACTCATTAACTAATATTTTTTCTATTTCCCAAGGCGAAAGATACTAACTTACAAGTTGCTCCAATATTTATAGTCTTAAATGATCAAGTGGCGATTTTAAAGCCAACTAAAAACTACAAAATGGGTCTGTTCAGAGGTTCGATCTCGCGTGATCGAGCGAATTGGAGGACCGTGCATGGAGCTGTAGACAATTCCAATTGTCATCATCCACCGATGCTTTGAATAGCATATCCACTATCTCTACTAGGACTAACTCTAATTTTGCCGGCTCCCACGGTGTTCATCAAACAAAAATCAGGCTCAAGCTCAACCCCGTGTATTAATTCATTTAATTTGTTAGATAATCTGTTTGTCCCTGAAGGTTAACTTGTTAGGAAAAGGGCCAAAAATGTATTTAAAGCATATGACCCAGTAGAATTCAAGCCTGCACTTTACCTTCCCGACGATTATAGGATCTCAAATCTCTGCGAGGCTTTAATGATTTTCTCTTGAACTCACCGAGATTAAGTACCTGGATTTTAATTATTTGGATAATAAACGAGACTCTATAATTTCTTGTTGCAACATATATCCTTCTCCTCCCATCGGTTAGTTAAAAGAAATTAATGATTAAAAAATTGCCAAAATGAGTATTTCCGCCCCCCAAAAAAAGTAGAGAATTCAAATACGTTGAGACGTGTTATTTCATTAAATGTATATTTTTTTATATACGCGAGAAATTATTATTTTTATGATTATTTTAATCATATTAATTTGACTCAAATTCATAAATAAATAAATCAATCAATCAATAAATAAGAGCCTAGGATGAATTTATATTAAAAACATCAATCCATCATTTGTTAATATCATTCATTGTTTTGATTTGACAAATTCAACTATATTCCAATAATCCATAATACTTGGAGAAAATGAAAAAACAAACAACCCACATTCTTGACTCATGTCAAAGTGTGTTGTAAGAGAAGAGCAAAAACTAAACTTGGGGAAATGAATTGTGTCATTGGAAGTGAGAATAAAAAAAGAAGAGAAGACTATATTTTTCTTTCTTTTACTACTACGCTACTATTGCTATTGCTACTCCTACCTACTACTACTACTTGCTATTGCTACTCCTACCTACTACTACTACTATTGCTACTACCTACTACTATTACTATTGCTACTACTACTTCTACTGCTACTGATGCTGCTATTACTCTACTACTGCTACTGCTACTACTACTCTTGCTACTGCTGCTGCTACCGCTACTACTACCGCTACTACTACTACCTACTACCACTACTACCGCCACTACCGTCGCTACTACCGCCGCTACTACTACTACTACTACCTACTACTACTGCTCTTGCTGCTGCTACTACCACTACTACCCCTACTACTACCGCCACTACCGCCGCTACCGTCGCTACTATTGCTACTACTATTGCTGCTGTTGCTACTACTACTACTACTACATACTACCACTACTACCCCCAACTACTACCGCCGCTACTACTGCTGCTGCTACTACTACTACTACTACCTATTACTACTGCTGCTGCTACTACTACTATTTTATATCTACATTTTGACTCCTCATGTATTGAAAATTTTTAGAATTGACCCGTGCGTGTAGATATCACTTGTTGGAATTTCAAATTTGCATGTTGGAATTCTAAACTTGCATGTCGAAAAGTGTTGGGAGAGTTGATCAGATGTGGAATTTGACACATTTTGACCGAGTGTCAAACATGTCTCAGAGTGTTTAACAAGACATGAAGATTCCAAAAGAGTGTCGGTGCTTCTTAGAATTCAAATTCCAATAATCATGCAAGACTAGTTCATATGCAGTCAAAAATTGGAAATGAAGCATATCAATTATGAGGGAGAAATAGAACAAAGACTCAATCTCATCTTGCATGTGCAAAACCCTCCTTGGTAATCAACTTCCTGTGATCAAGACTCGTGCGCAAATGGTTTCGAATTACATAATTCAAGTTACAATATTCATCAAGCGGAGCCTTTGCAAGACTAGTTCACATGCTGCCAAAAGTCGGAAATGAAGCATACAAAGACTCGTCTCATCTTACACGTGCAAAACCTCTTTAGTGGAAGAAACAAAATAAACAAAGACTCGTCTTGTCTTACATGTGCAAAACCTCTTTATTGATCAACTTTCTATGATCGGGAATCATGCGCAAATGGTTTCGAATTACATCATTCAAGTTGCAATAATCATCAAGCCGAGCCCTGCAAGACCAGCTCATATGCGGTCAAAAGTCGGAAATAAAGCATATTAAATTTGGGGGAGAAGTAGAATAAACAAAGAATTAGTCTCGTCTTGCATGTGCAAAACTCTCCTTACCGATCAACTTTGTGTGATTAGGACTCTTGCGCAAATGGATTAAAATTAAGTAATTCAAGTTGCAACGATCATCAAGCTGAGCCATTGCAAGAACAGTTCATTTGCTCTTGATAGTCAGAAATGAAGCACGCGAAATTTGGGGAAAAGGCAGATTAAACAAAGCCTTTGGCTGACTCTTCCCAATGCATTGCAACAAGACCCTTGAGCTTGCTCATCAACTAATATTTTTCCCGCTCTTTATCTATATAAATTGCCCAAGGAAAGTCGGAGGTCCACGTCTGTCGCATTTCAAAAAAGAGATGCTTGCTTACAAGTTGGCTCTAATACAAATAGTCTTAAATGATCACGAGGTGTGATTAGGACACGCACAAATGTTTTCAAATTTATAAAAATGTTGCTAGGACCAGAATTTGAAGCCTTAGATATGAGAGCTGCGTGCGTACGTTTAATTACGTAATTATCATCAGGCTGAACCATTGCGTGACGTGTTCATATGCTGTCAGAAGTTGGAAAAGAAGCATACAAAATCTGGGTAGAAGTAGAATAAACAAAGACTCATCTTACCTAGAGAAATTATTTAAAAAGTTCTAAACCTATTGTTCGGTGACCTATATAGCTATAACATTTTAATTGTGCCAATTTAATAAACATTTTTCTGTAAATTGTCAATTCAATCATAAATTTTTTAAGTCATGTCAATTTGGTCATTCAATCTAAAACATTTTGATGGTCTACCAATTTAGTATTAAATCTTTTAATGATTTATCAATTTGGTCATTTTGGCCAACTTTGGTAAGAGATTGCTATCGATTATTCTACGTGGTAAGGCCAACGTCAACAAAGACAATTTTTACATTTTTTGAATTTTTTTATAAATATTTTGAATTTTTTTATTTTATTTTTCTTTCATTTTTCCTCTAGCTGGTCACCAAGCCTCGGCAATGACTGGCAATTGACCATTGACAAGGTTCAACCTCACCATTGTTTGGGCAAGGCTCGCCCTCATCAGCCTGGCAAGGTTGACCTCATTAGTGGCAAGGGATGGAGGAGTTGTTTTCTTCGGCTATGGAGTTTGGTTGTACAACCATAGGAATTGCCTCATGCGGTTAACAAGGCCATCTATGTGAACTTGTGTCAGTTGACTTCACATATATGTGGTTGGAAAGGTTTTAATCTCATATACAAGAGAAGCCAATCGAAGATGGGACCTTCAAAGATTTTTAAGGATTTTCAAATTTACTCTATGGCAAATTTTTAAAGATTTTTTTTTCAAAGATTCAAATCCTATCTTAAGATTCACCAAATATATAATGAGATATTTTTATAATTTGAGGATATTTGGAGGATTTTAAATCCCTCTTTAACCTATTCTATCCCAATTTGGATCCGAACAACCAAATATAGGATAAGCCCTTGTGGTCATATGAAACACAGTTAAAAGAGAGCATATACCGATTGGATCACCTATTAACATGGAGCACACAACATCACGACCCACACAAAATGCTTCCACGTTTCCCTAGTGAATATTTGAGCGAGAGGCGAAAAATAACATCAATATTAGAAATAAGCTAATGCCATATCCTAGAGAATATATTATTTGATCAGATTGAGCATGACCTATTTATGTGGCGTAGAATAGACACTCGTGTACTCAATTAGCCTAATCTAAATTCAGATCTAAGAACTAATTAAAAATGTGAAATGCGAGAGGGCATTTCCGAGCTTTTCCTTTTCGAATTATGCACTTTGCAATTTACACCCAATTAATATATACTTGTGAAACAACACGGACTTAACATTTAATAAGCATATGCAACCTCATTAATATACTTGGTCCCTCCCAGTAATTCATAAATTTAAACTATCATCAAGACCATTATCGAGATTATAAAGTGTTTATAGTACCAGAATTTGAGGATTCAGATGTGGGAGGTGTGTACCATGAGCTTACTTACGTAATTCAAGTTCAATTTCTGATAATCATCAAGCTGAGTCATTACATGACGAGTTCATATGCGGTCATAAGTAGAATAAATAAAGACTCATCTACTCGATAGAATAAATAAAGACTCATCTACCTCGTCTTTGTTTAATCATCGAGCTGATCCATTGCAATTCTAGTTCATATGTGGTGAAAAGTTGGAAATTAAGCATATTAAATTTGGGGGAGAAGTAGAATAAACAAAGACTCGTCTCATATTGCATGTGCAAAACCCTCCTTATTGATCAACTTACCATGATCAAGACTCATGCGTGAATGGTTTCTAATTACGTAATTCAAGTTCCAATAACCATCGAGCTGAGCCCTTGCAAGTCTAGTTCACAGGCGGTGAAAAGTCAGAAATTAAGCATATTAAATTCGGGGGAGAAGGAGAATAAGCAAAGACTTGTACCCTCTTTAGTGATCAACTCTCTGTGATTAGTCACTCATGCTTTAAATATGAGAGGTGCGTGCGTAAGCTTAATTACGTAATTATCATCAAGTTGAGCCATTGCGTGATGGGTTCATATGCTGTCAAAAGTCGGAACTGAAGCATACAAAATCTGGGCAGAAGTAAAATAAACAAAGAATTATATTGGGAAAATTATCCAAAAGAATCCTAAACTTATTATACGATGGTTAATTCAATTAGAAACCTTTCAATTATGCTAATTTAGTTGTAAACATTTTTAATGATTTGCCAATTTAGTCATTCTAGCTAATTTTGATTGGAAATCATTGATATTATGCTTTGCTTTATGTTGGTCTCCTTATGCGGTGCGATCGATGTTAACATAAATTTTTGTTTGCATTTTTGTAATTTTTCTGAATTTTTACTATTTTTTATTTTTATTTTTTTGTCACCTTTTCTTTCTTTTTTTCCTTTCCTTCTTCCTTTGGCCAGTTGTTAGGCCTTGGCTATGACTAGCAATTGACCATTGGCAATGCTCAATCTCATCATCACCAGGCGAGGCTCGCCCTCACTAGGCTGGCGAGGTCAACCTCACTAGTGGCCTTAGCAGCCTTGGTTGAGGCTTGGCCTCATCAAATCTAGTGATGGTCAACCCAGGAGGAGATTGCTATCTTTTGAAAAATAAGGGGATTGCAATAAAGCAAGATTTCATCTCTCCACGGAATATGTCATATTGATTGAATATTGTAAAATTCAGTATTCAATTTATTTCCTTACTCCGTTTCTTTTTTCCATTATTATTATTATTATTATTATTATTATTATTATTATTATTATTATTTTATTATTTGTTCTTTGGAGGAACCGCTTTGGCCGATAGCCGCCACGTAAACCCCCAGGTGTTGCTAGCGGGGAAACCACCACCCCGACGCCACGCTTAACTCACCACACGGCACTTCAGCCTCCCTACTTTGCAGGGGTTTTGAACCTTGGCCTCCTCGGTGGAGGACAAAGGATCTACCATTCACCCTGCAACGGCCGGTGGTTCTTTTTTCCATTATTATTTATCTCTTATATCAGCAACAATGTGAAAAATGGCGAGTGATAAAATCTTGACTCTTTTCATTGAATTTTCTTATGCTCATTTCACCGGTAACGATACATATCCTGTCAGCTTTCTTTGTAGTTATCAACGAAGCACAAATGCATGGAAGAGCTCTATCGAGTAGACAACAGAACTACACATAGAAAAAAAGATCATTCAAAGAGAAAAAATTGTATTACGACTTTTTCTCGTATATAAGAGCACATATGAATATCAACATCACTTTACCAAAAAAAAAATATGAATATCAACATCACTGTTTATTTTGCTAATAGATTATACTATCAATATGCCTATCAAAGAACTGTTTTCTAGACCTCAAGCTCTATGTCAACAAGTGGGAGATTGTCTTTATATCTTCGGACGGTTTCTGTGGTACGTTGCCTCCTTAATTAATCTGCAGGAGGCATCTTTAATACGACAGATTCCACAGGCTGGTGAAAGATGCTCCAGGAGGATCAAGCCATTTGATGGATTGGAAAAAAGAACGACCACTAGTTCTTGGGGAACACGTATCAGTTAATATCGGAGGGGGGAAAAGGATCTTATTTCATTAAGGGTAAATATCATAAAAAAAAACTTTAAATTAGTACACATGTGACAAATTTATCCTAAACCAATATATCTATGACAAATTTACCATTCGTTAGTTTCTGTTAAATTTTACCGTTAAGTTGCTAAATTGGATAATACAAGGTAGTTGATGGGTGTAACAGTTTGGGGTTTCACCATAAATATGCATGTTTGTGATTTTTTGTTATATTAATTTATTTTAATGAAACTAACAGAGGCTATATATGTCATGAATATACCAGTTTGAGGTTTTCGGCAATAAAAAAATTAGTTTAGAGTATATTCATCACAGGTATATCAATTTAAGATTTTTTCTTTTTGTGGTCAAAAAATTAGTTTGAGGTAAATTTATTACAAATGTACCAATTTTGATTTCTCGTGGTATTAACCCATTGTATAATATGATATTGACGACCTGGTTTGTTTGGGATGACGTTCGCACGCCAAGGGTGGCCCCTGATCTTTCATTATCCATTAAATTATACATTGAATCCTGTGGCTCAATGGGAGTAGGTTAAGTCTCCACCCCCAAAAGTCTATATAACAAGAAGGTTCGGGTTCGATTGTTGTCACTGATCATACGAAAGCCCCCTTGCTAGTAGCTAAGCCTTATTCGAAACAATCTTTCAAACCATGGCGACCACAACACTCCTCCCCCAGGAAGCACGAAGGTATTCCTCTTTTGCTCTCGGACTTACGTCCAAAGAGATTCTTTCTAAACGATGAGAAAATTTGCCATTCATGTGGCTTTGGCAACGTGCGTGCGATTGAAAGATGTTGGAAATTACGTTTTAAGAGTAGAGCTTTGCTCATCAAAGCTGGAAATGCTCTCGTTTTCGTTTCTTTTGTTCATGTGAAACTAGATTGTGTGGCTCATTAGCACAAGGTTTTGCAGACTGGAGGGAAAGGTGGCAGTGATCACAGGTGGGGCGGGCGGCATAGGAGAATCGACCGCGAGGCTCTTCTCGAAGCATGGGGCTAAAGTCATTATAGCCGACATTCGCGACGACTTGGGCAAGTCTGTGTGTGTGGATCTGGGGGCCGAGACTGCATCCTTTGTGCATTGCGATGTATCAATCGAGTCCGATGTTGAAAACGCTATTGCCACTGCGGTCGACAAGTTTGGAAAGCTGGACATAATGGTGAACAATGCTGCGATCAGTGACCCGCTCAAGGCCAACATATTGGACAATGACAAGGCCGACTTTGAGAGGGTGATCAGCGTGAACTTGACGGGTGTCTTCTTAGGGACCAAGCACGCTGCTCGAGCCATGATCCCGTCGCGGAGCGGAAGCATAATCAATGTCGGGAGCGTCAGCTCGAGCGTGGGCGGGGTGGCGTCCCACGCGTACACCAGCTCCAAGCACGCCGTCGTGGGCCTCACACGGAACGTGGCCTCGGAGCTCGGGCGATACGGGATTCGCGTTAACTGTCTCTCACCTTATTTCATTCTGACTCCATTGACAAAGGAGTTCTTCAAAATCGACGAGAATGCAGGAGTCCGAGTGTATTCTAACTTGGATGGGGTGAGTCTACAGGAAGAAGATGTGGCGAAGGCTGCTGTGTATCTGGGGAGTGACGAGTCCAAATACGTCAGTGGCCAGAATCTGGCGGTGGATGGAGGTTTCACCACCATCAATCCCGCCTTTGGATTGTTTGCTCGTGCTTAAATCATCTCCTCTTCATACCAGTATTATTGTACCCTCCACTTTGTACCTTGTAACGAATAAAGAAGTCTTGAATATCATGTTCATATTGAAAGGAAATCAAAAGGTTTCAAATTCCAAAAGAGCTCAAATCTGGAAGTCGAGATGAAACCTAGTCTGATAGTTGCACCATTTTTTGGATTTAGGTAAATTAATGGAGTACATTCTCAACATTGATCCTAGGTCTTAGACATATTTTATAATCAAGTTATATTAGAGGATGAACTATTTGTTAAGAAATGATGTAGGAAACTGTTGGATCTTGTAATTCAAGTCTAATGCGAGGGGAAGAAATTACTAGGGAAATCAATGATGACCAATAATTACTAGGGAAATCAATAATGTGTATAAGTTTGGGGATTTTCGTGGTATTAATTTTAAAAATAAAGCCTTTTCTCTCTACTCTGTTGAGCCTATTTCTTTCACAGTTTATAGGAAATTAAAAAATGACTTATACAAGGCATACCGTCGGTCTAAAATGTTTTTTACATGAGCAGTCATGAAATGGAAAATTTCACTTATTAATGGAATTAGGTGCTAAGTCACCAAAATTAGAAATTATACATATGTCAGCATCTTCGTGTAATGATGTTTTTAACACCGTCAATGATCAAATAAGAATTCATAAAATAAAGAGAAAAATTGCTGAAAATAAGGAGATGTGTCACCAAAGGAGAGGGCCTAACAAATCAGCTCCTTATTGACTTCTCCAAAGTGCACCGATACATCTTGATTCTTAAATTACACGTAAGGTGGTTACGTGAGATTGCTTGCTATGTTTTTCTTTATTGAGAGCTAGTATAATGTAGCTGCACTTCCTAACAGTGAATCTGTCTATTTTTAACTCTCGCCTCATCACATACTATATGTCACCCTAAGATTTTTGCATGATTGCAAACAGAGGCCTTTGGCTGAGTTTTCCGAATTCATTGCATCAAGACACATGACCTTCCTCATTAACTATTCTTTTATCTAGTCTTTATTTATTTTATTTTTTATTTGTAATTTGACCAAGGAAAGTGAGGAAAATTATCCAATCAATCCCGAACCTATTATACATATGTTAATTCATTTTTAAACTTTTCAATTTTACCAATTTGGTCATAAACCTTTATGTGAGATTCTAATATAGTCTTTTCGATTGATTTTTGCCAGAAATCGCTGACGTGATTGTTTAGTCATCGCCGGCCATTTTACATGGTACACTATCAAGTTAGCGATTTGGTGAAAGTTGCCCACCTGCCGTCGCCTGTTGTTAGTTGCTGCACCTGCCTCTGCCACCACCCGCCGTTAGCAGCCGCCGGCCATTGGTTCCCTTTGTTGCTGTCTACCTGTTGCTCTGCGAGAGGGAGAATTGTTGTGTCATTATCAAACGAATTTCTATTCCGAGAGCAGAAATTTTGTGTCATTATCAAATGCATATTTTTACTTAGAAACTCATCTAAGGAATATAAAAATTTTATTTCTAAAACAGAATGGTTATTACTCGTGTTCTACAATCTATACAATCTCTAATTGTAGGCACATTTTCTCCGATTCCTATGCATAATTTTCTTTATATTTATTATGTTTCAGCATTTAAGTTTATTTTTTCATATATATTTAGATAATCTCATTGCTTAAATAAATAAATAAAGAATTTAAAAAAAGAATTTTGATTGCATTTAGTCGTTTCACGCATTACATGAATAGAATTAGATTAGTTCCTAGCATTGCTAGTTTCAGACTATTGCATTTCATTTATTAGACTATTATTCCGTTTACTTTTATGCATAGCTCACTAGACCTTGTCTCGGGTTTTCATAATAAGGCATTTGTATAATTTTGCCCGCCATGGCTCGGGTTACTTCTTCTTTTCCGTTCTTTTTTCAGCTTCGTTCTTATTATCGATCGTTTCATTTTCTTCTGAGGGCACTTATGCTTGATTATATAGATTGGTATGTCTAAGAAAATATTTTAAAAAATTGAAAAAGATTGGATGAAACAATGTTTTATTCACTTACTATGAATATAATAAAATAAAAAAGATTGAAAAAGAAGAAGAAAAAAACCTCGCGAGCCATTGATGGCGTTGGATCAAACGAGAGATGAGCTTCTGTGTGACCGAGCTTTTGTGGACTAGACTAGCCACAGAGAGAGAGAAGAGAGAGGGAGAGAGATAAATAGCATATAGGGTTTATGACCCCTGTAATCATTAAATGATCTTGTGTGTCTTTATATTCCATCTCTTTTTCGAATTTTCCTAGGAACCGTTCAAGGGTAAGGGATCGATTCTTTCTGTAATGTCTTGTTCTTTTAAATATTTTCAGGGTGAAACTGCTTAAGTCATGTCTCATATGCGAGTAACATGAATCTTCTCAATTTGTCCCTTTGATTCTTGGAAAGCCATGGATCATGCATTCACAATAGAACCATGCATCCTTTCCAGGTTCGTTCACGGACCACATCAGATGCAGGGAAGCATCAACGTTAAAGCATAAATAAATAAATAAATAAATAAGCCAGATGGAACAAGATTATGTCCAGTCCAGAAAACTGAGGCTTTGGTCTACATTTCACACCCGCAGTATCTGCTGTTTTAACCATAATGCGGTTGCTGTTTGATTAATCGACGTACGTAGGCAAATCACCACAGTAGTTCATAGTAAAAAAAGCGTGCCCTTTATTTACTCATTCTGTACAAGGCTAAGGATAATCATTTTTCTAGAGCTTCACTTGAAGTTGCCTAGAAATATTCATTCTATCCTCCGCTGCACTAATCTATTATACTCTGAAACTTTTTACAGCAGATGATCTGGGGCGACTCCGGTGCCTTATCTCTTAACTTTCTAAATCACTCGAAAGGAATGTTTATTAAAGATCACTATTTATTGCCGGGTATATGGAAAGAAAGGGAGGCGTGAACTTTTCAACACTTCGCGACCGATCCTCAAGCTAAGCTGCATCGATTATTATTGTTGTTGATGACGAATCTGACCCGAGAACAAGCCAGAAATGGCGGGGGTCTACTGGATGTCGATGCTTGTGCAAATCAGGTCGCCATCCTCATGGAATAGCATGTACTTAGGATGCTGTGATGCTGTACTTGGGAAGTAAAAGAAAGGACTCGAAGTATATTTTGAATTTCATTAGTAGATGCAGAGGTTCTTGTACCCCCACTGGTTACTAGGCATTGTCTGAACAATAACCTCCTTATATAGAATACAAAACAATGGTTCATGTTCAGGTTTAGACTTTAAAGAACATGCATTCTAGATAATCAGTCAAATCCGAACTTCCTCGAGTACCACCCTTGCCTTTTTGAAAACATTCGTAGTTGAAAGCAGCGAAGTTTCTGACATTTCTGTATAACCTCGACCTTGTCTCGTCAATGAGGCAATCCACTGGTCCAATCTCTTTTTCTGCCTCCGGCTCACTAAACAGGGCAAACGATAACCTCAATTTGTTCACATTCGTCAATACTCTATGCACCGGGCTCTTGAATATCCCATTTGTCATTATCTGCAAATTCACCACCAACCCAATCGTACTTGAGATAATGATACGAACACTTTGTGCAAAAATCTGAAATGACCTAGGCAGAATAACAATGAATAAACTCTAACTTTGGTTGACCTCTGTTCCAAACTGCATTTTTCTGTTGACATGAATAGAAAGGGGTTAATTGAAGTAGAATCCACTAAAATGACGGAAAACATCGGCAAATTAATTCCATGCACTCTTCATATTGTTTCCAACTATGCAGAATCCTATACCTATGACAACTAAACAGGAATTGATCTTGAACGCAAAATCCATTGCTTTACCTGCATCTGATCACCCAAATTGACCACAAGAGCGTCAGGGATAACAGGAACAGTGTACCAAGCACCATCTTTTAGGACTTGGAGGCCTTCGACTTCCCTGTCTTGCAGAAGAACTGTGATCCCTGATCTGTCTTGAATGAGGTTTGACACCAACGACTTTGGTCCTGGAAGAGGGTGGGTAGAAGTTGAACCTCACTTGCATTATCGGCAGGTCTCCAAACTGGTTCAAGAAGCCGGTCTCTTCCAACTTGAGCGACCTCGCCATGGCCTTGGAAAGATGATTCATCATCAATTTCACCTTGGGGGTATATTCATGCAAGATTTCACTGTCCGTCATAATGAGAGAAAAAGAATGAACATAAGTAAATCACTGGATAATAAATCATAAATAGAACGAGCAGTCATGTAATATCATTCCGTTGCGAATTAGACCGTTGATTATTTACAACTGCAGTTTTGGTCCATCAACTAACAAAATAGAAAAAGGCCAAGACATATACGAAAAATCAGAAGGATTTTCAGGCCAAAGATTGAGCCTCCTTTGATCTTCGGGAAACACTCTAAGAAACAGGCGATAGCAACAGTCTCTGATTCGGTTTTCGGTCATGACCAAGTCACTGCCATATCCTTCAACCTCGTTTGACGCTCATGAGCATTTTCGTTTCTCTTCATTTGGTAGTGCAAAGAACTGTTTAGCGACTTTGCGTACTTTGTCAAGATATCTAACAGACATTCCATGACAATAGCCTGAGAATTTAGAAACTCTGATCAGTTGAAATCTCTTATACGTAGTTAAAAATCAGCACAAATTTATTTATCTCAACATTGTCTCAGAAACATATGAATCAACACCTAGTAGTAGCCCTATTAATTTTATCATTGGTGAATCGAGTGATCCATATATGCAACTGATCCACTCACCCCACACTGGTGGAAAACCAACATAACAGAAAGAAAAACAATTAAGCTGAAAATTACTAATCATTAATCAAAAGAACAAATTAACATCAGAAAGGGGAAATCTAGTTGTGGTCGATTCTTCAACTGCATTACAGTTCTTCAGCAGTTAGGGCAGTTTTCTACCAGTTAACAACTTACGTAAAAGAAAAATTTTGGAGATGCAATTTAGGTATAAGAAATGTAACTTACTGAATGGCATTGAATCGACAGTGAGATTTACCTGAAGACCATGAAGAATCCATGGCAAAGTTACAATATCAAAGCGACCCACTAGTAGTTGATGCAACACAAAAGGAAGCAACACCCACTTAATTTTTCAACATCTTTAAGGTTGAATCAGTCGGAGTGTACTATAATCCATCGTTAACATCACCCAATTCCCACTTGCAAGCTTCTTCGTAACTGAGATAAACATAACCATAAAGACAAAACTATTCTGAACAAGCACGAAACAGATTACAGAGATAGAAACCTGGTAGCATCCACAAGAGCTGAATTGAACTGAGTTTTTGTAGTTCATCTTCTGAGGACAAAAGGCTGATATCAATCTTTGGGAATGTCACTGGAACATCACTGTCTGTTTCACAAACCATCGTAAGTTCTACTGTGAGAGGGAGAGAGAGACCTCGGTCTTGCTTTTTGGTGGTTTGATTTTGATGGGAAAGAGTTGGTGAGAAGGAGCTTAATTGTACTTGTCTTGAATGATGGATAAAGAACTTCAGACTGGCAAAAGACACCATCTCTCATTCTCAATGTTTCATGTGTAGAGGAACACAAGGGACCTGCCATGCATAAATATTCTCCCTAATCTTGATTTCGTTATCTTGGATTCATCGGGGCATGTAAAGAAACCTAAAAAATTCTGTCGACCATTACAATCTTTAATGAGAAAACTTTTTGTGGACAGATATTGACACTTTTCTTCTCATTTCATGCTTCTTCATGTTCAGAACACTAGCAGCAAATTGAGAGGTTGTCCACATCTATAGTAAATACATCAAGAATTAAAACCTTGATTGGGGTTTTTGCTGAGATCTAGCAGTCGTGGAACAGGATGAAAATTTACAATCTCAGTATCCTTTAATAAAGCTACACATACGAAATTTTATGAGGCGAATTTTAGTGAACATCAAACTGTCAAGGCCGGCCTATTGTCTCATATTTTGTATACTGCATAAGATTAATGATGACGACTGTTGACACCATAATTCAGAAACAATTACTTTCAAGCTACATGGAAACCACAACTATACTGAGCTTCTTGCGTCCACATTGTCACTGCATAAGGAATGTTCATTAAAGATCATTATTAATTGCTGAGGTATATGGAAAGAAAGGGGGGAGTAAAGTTTTCAACACTACGATAGCCGATCCTCAAGCTACACTGCATTGATTATAATTGTTGTTGATGAATGTTGCGTGAGAACAAACCAGAAACAGCAGCAGGCAACTGGATGCCGATGATTGCGCAAATCAGGTCGCCATTCACATGGAATGGCATGTACTTATGATGCTGTGATGCTGTACTTGGGAAGTAGAAGAAAGGAGGACTTGAATTATATTTTGAATTCCATTAGGTTGATGCAGAGGCTCTTGTACCTCCACTGGTTACTAGGCATTGTCTGAAAAATAACCTTATATAGAATACAAAACAATGGCTCATGTTCAGGTTTAGACTTTAAGGCACATGCATTCTAGACAATCAGTCAAATCTGAACTTCCTCGAGTGCCACCTTGCCTTTTTGAAAACATTCATAGTTGAAAGCAGCGAAGTTTCTGACACTTCTGTATAACCTAGGCCTTGTCTCGTCGATGAGGCAATCCACTGGTCCAATCTCTTTTTCTGCCTCCGGCTCACTAAACAGGGCAACTGATAACCTCAGTTTGTTCGCATTTGTCAATACTCTATGCACTGGGCTCTTGAATATCCCATTTGTCATTATCTGCAAATTCACCACCAATTCAATTGTACTTGACATAATGATACTACAAATAACAAGAGCTCTCGAACAGTTTGTGCAAAAATCTGAATTGACCTAGGGAGAATAACAATGAATAAACTTGAAATTTGGTTGCCCTCTGCTCTAAACTGCATTTTGCTGTTGACATGAATAGAAAGGGGTTGGCTCAGGTAGAATCCACCAAAATGACAGCAAACTGCTCCCAGGCATTCTAAATATTGTTTTGAACTATGCAGAATCGTAAACCAAAAACAACTGAGAAGGAATTGATTTTGAATGCAAAATTTATTGCTTTACCTGCATCTGATCACCCAGATTGACCACAAGAGCGTCAGGGATAACGGGAACAGTGTACCAAGCACCATCTTTTAGGACCTGGAGGCCTTCGACTTCCCTGTCTTGCAGAAGAACTGTGATTCCTGATCTGTCTGAATGAGGTTTGACACCAAAGACTTCGGTCCTGGAAGAGGGCGGGTAGAAGTTGAACCTCACTTGCATCACCGACTGGTCTCCGAACTGGTTCAAGAAGCTGTTCTCTTCCAACTTGAGCGACCTCGCCATGGCCTTGGAAAGATGATTCATCATCGATTTCACCTTGAGGGCATATTCATGCAAGATTTCACTGACCATCATAATGAGAGAAAAGAATGAATAGAAGTAAATCACGAGATAATAAATCATAAATGGAACGAGTAGTCATGTAATATCATTCTATTGCTAATTAGACTGTTGATTATTTACAACTGCAGTTTTGGTCCATCAACTAACAAAATAAATAGAGAGCAAGACATATACGAAAAATCAGAGGGATTTTCAGGCCAAAGATTGAGCCTCCTTTGATCTTCGGGAAACACTCTAAGAAACAGGCGACAGCAACAGTCTCTGATTTGGTTTTCGGTCACAACCAAGTCACTGCCATATCCTTCAACCTCGTTTGAAGCTCGTGAGCATTTCTGTTTCTCTTCATCTGGCAGCGCGAAGAACTCTTTAGCAACTTCACGCACTTTATCAAGATATCCAACAGACATTCCGTGACCGATTGCCTGAGAATTTAGAAGCTGATCAGTTGAGATCTCTCATATGTCATTAAACATAAGCACAAATTTATTGATCTTAACATTTTCTGGGAAACATATGAATCAACAACCAAGTAGTAGCCAAATTATTTTTATCATTGGCCAATCGAGTGATCCATATATGCAACTGATCCACTCACCCCAAACCGGTGTAAAACCAAAATAACTAAAAGAAAAACAATTAAGCTGAAAATTACTAATCATTAATCGAAAGAACAAATTAACGTCAGAAAGGGGAAATCTAGTTGTGGTCCATTCTTCAACTGCATTACAGTTCTTGAGCAATTAGGGCAATTTTCTACCATTTAACAACTTACATAAAAGAACAATTTTTGAGATGCAATTTAGGTATAAGAAGTGTAACTTACCGAATGGCATTGACTCGACAGTGAGATTTGACTGAAGACCATGAAGAATCTATGGCGAAATCACATTAGCAAAGCAACCCACTAATAGTTATGGACTCGACACCAAAAGGAAGCAACACCCACTAATTTTTCAAAATCTTCAGTGGTGAATCGGTGCAAATATACTATAGGCCGTCACTAATATCACCCATTTCCCGCTTGCAAGCTTCTTTGTACCTCAGATAAACAGAACCATAAACACAAAACTACTCTGAACATGCACGAAACAGATTGCAGAGGTGGAAACCTGGAAGCATCCACAAGAACTGAGGATTGAGCTGAGTTTCTGAAGCCCATCTTCGGTGGACGGAAGGCTGATGTCAATGACTGGGAATTTCACTGGAACGCCAACATCTGCTTCACAAGCCATCACAAGTTCTTATCTGAGTGGTAGAGAGAGATCTTGCTTCTGGTGGGTTCGAATTTGATGAGCAAGAGCTGGTGAGAAGGCGCTTACTTATGCTTGATCTTGCTTTATGGTGGTTCGATTGTTGTTGTAACATTAACGTGAAAACTGATCATATCTTGCCACTAACTTTTTTTTTCCCCTTTCTATGGCAGACTTCGCTAACCCATAAAATAAAGGTAAATATTCCATTATTTTCTCACGAGAAAAGTTCTAAAAAAAAGAGTCTAAAATATCCTTATTTTTACAACTAAAAACTTGAAATGGACTTTATTTCAAATAAGAGTTTGAAGTGGCCTTAATTATTTCAAATAAAGGCCATCAAATAAGGGCTTAACCTTGCAAGTCACCAACCGGCTAAATTTTCCAACTAATCAAGGATATTTTTGTCTAAATATTCTTTTTTTTTTCTTTTCCGGCGTCAACCAACAACTACTAGCAAAAGTTGATGAGGGCTCGACAACAGCCGGTGAGGGGTGAGGCCACCCTTGCGAGTTGCTAGTGGGGGTTGTCGAGCCCTCGCCTGGGGTAGGTAAGAGCCGACTTCACAGGTGCTTGTGAGGGGCGGCCTCCCAGGGCAAGTGTAGCCTTGCCCAAGCAAGGTCATCCCTCAACTATGGCTAGTGTGAATGGCCCTTGCTGAATGGGGGCGAGGACGACCCTTGTCAGCCCTTTATGAGCATCATTGGTGGCCAAAGAGGAAGAAGAAGAATGGGGAAAAAATGAAAAAAATGAAAAAAAAAAAAAAGGAAAATGATAACTACCAAAAATACCATTGATCACTACTTCATATATTTATTTGAAATAACAAAATTGTTTCAAACTCTTATTTAAAACAAAATTCGTTTTATGTTTTTATTTGAGAAAATAATAATATTTAAGGCTTTTATTTGAAATAAAGTTCACTTTGAATTTTTATTTGAAAAATAGATAGCACTTCAAGCTTCTTCTTTTTTTGAAATTTTTCACTTTTTCTATAGTGGCCCCTTTTTGGAATTATCTTTTCTCCTGCAGTGGCATGGAGCTTTTTCTCATATATCTCTTTCTTGGTTTGCTTTGGATTACTGGGCAGTCCTCATTTTGAGCAACCCGGAAAATCCTCTGAGATTTCGTGCACGGCTCAAACTCATGACGCGATTTAACAATTTTAGTGAGAAAGAGTTGGTGAGGAGAATCTTATCTGTACTTGTCTGGAATAGATGATGAAAGGACTTCAGGCTGGCAAAAGAGACCATTTCTCTCACTCTCAATATTCCTCATGTGGAGGAACACAGGGGACCCACCATGCATAAATTTGCTTCCTAACCTTCAATTCATTATCTTCGATTCATCAGTGCATGTAAAGAGACGTGGACATTTTGTCAGTCATTGCAAGCTTTAATGAGAGACCTTTTTGTGGACAGACATTGACACGTTGCTTCTTATTTCATGCTTCTTAAGGTTCAGCAAACTACCAGCAAGTTGAGAGCTTGTCTGCATCGATAGAAAATACATTAGGGTTTAAAAACCTTGAGTGAGGTCATTGCTCACGTCTAGCAGTTGTGGGGGACGAAAATTCATTATTCCAATATCTTTATACGGTAAATTTTAGTGAACATCTAGTCATTAAGGCTGGAGTACCGTCTCATAGGTTGTCTCATTACATATATTGATTATGATTATTGATGACATTACAGCTTTGATAACAATTGTCCTGTGGCTATGTTTCTTTCACTCTACTGAGAAACCACAACATTATTGAGCATCTTGTGTCCACATTTGCCACTTCTGATGCTTATTTAGGGCACAAAACTAGCACTCAGTTTCATGCCATGTACACCAACATGCATCCTAGACAGCAGATATTGGAATAAGTCAAATTCGAAGTTCCTCGAGTGAATCCTTTCCTTTCTGGAAGCACTCGTAGTTGAAAGCCGCAAAGTTCCTGACACTTCTATATAACCTCGGCCTCGTGTGGCTGACTAAGTGGTCGACCGGTCCGATCTCCTTCTCTGCCTCTGGCTCATCAAACACAGCGATTGACATCCTCAACTTGTTTGCATTCGTCGATACTCTGTGTAAGGGGCTCTTGAACATCCCATTGGTCATTACCTGCAGATCTTGTCCCCAATCAAATTCACTAACGTAGTAAAGACTGGGATATCTAGGAAAGTTTATGCTACATACTCATAGGCTAGGTCAATGCTTATTAATCCTCATAATTTCGACATTCAACAAATTCCATGCCTATATCTAATGAAATGAATATACATAGTGACAATCACTTCCGCAGTGAGGAAAGCGCACACAGTTGCTCCAATGATAGATGTCCAACGCCAATGTTTGCATTTTCAGACCCAACTGATGCAACTTTCTCGATATTTTCCTTACAATGATGCAGAATGCGTACCTGCATCAGACCACCCAGATTGATGACGAGAGCGTGGGGAATAATGGGAACCGTGTGCCACATGCCATCCTTGAGGACTTGAAGGCCTTCCACTTCTTTGTCCTGCAAAAGGACGGTGATTGCCGATCTGTCTAAATGAGGTTTGGCGCCAAAAACTCCAGCCCTGGAGCATGCCGGATAGAAGTTGAACCTTACTTCCAACACCGGCCGGTCTCCAAACTGATCCAAGAAGCTGTTCTCTTCCAACTTGAGTGACCTCGCCATCGCCTTAGAAAGATCATTCATCACTGATCTTATCTTGAGAGTATACTCGTGCAAGGTTTCACTGTCAATAAGAAAGACAAGAAAGAATGAACAAATTTAAATCACGGTATATAACATCATTATGGAATAAAGCAGTCATGCAATATCATTCTATTGCTGCTAAGACTCGCAAATTTCGCATCTTACTTGTCCAGACTTTTGGGTAGGTTGTTCTTCTGTGTTTCTCTATTTTAACGAAGCAACATATTCACTTCTTTTGAGACAATATTTTTGGATAGCACTGACCTTATGCAATTGTGTTGATGTAGCGAGGAATTCATAGAGAAACAGAAGCGTTTCATTTTCCATGAGTATTTACAATTGCAATTTTGGTACATGAAACAACAAGTTGGCAATTGCCTTTGGACATACCTGAGGTCAGCAGGATTTTCGGGCCAAAGATTCATCCTCCTTTGATCTTCTGGGAGTACTTTCAGAAACAAGCGATAGCAACAGTCCTTAACTTGGTTCTCATTTACAACCAAGTCATCTCCATACCCTTCAGCCTCATTCGAAGCTCGTGAATATTTCTGTTTCTCTTCAACTGGCAATGCAAAGAACTGTTGAGCAACTTCACGCACTTTGTCAAGATAGTCAATCGATATTCCGTGACCCACAGCCTAACATTTTGAAAACTCTGATCAAATTCAAAGCTCTAGCATATCTTTATAGGGAAAAAACAACTGCCAGTACCATCGATTGATGAATACACGTCTCCACAATTAGTTTTCAGAAAAAGGGAAACTATGGAACCCAATAATGTGCAAAAGAAAATGCAGGAGACTAAACTCAAGACTTCTTAAGCGTGCAACGACCATGCAACCGTTTGTTTTAAATTTTGAGCAGTCAGACTTCACTGAGAATTTTAAATCATTGTATAGCAATAAGGAGCAACTGATAACTTAGCCGCCTAACATAGAAAAGGTTTTATTTTCCTCGGGACATCAAAAGAACAAGGGTTTCAGTAAAAGTCTATGTTTTGTAGCTTAAAAAAGAAAGGAAGGTACCGAAAAAGGAGAAAACTAATAAACGTGTAAGGGAGATTAATTAAGGTGGAACGCTTATTGAATGTAGCTCATCTGCAGTGAGGTTGTTTCAATCATTTAACAATGTAAGTGAAGGAAATATTTCTCCGAAATTGGAATGTGTGGCAAATTTAAGCGTGTGACCTTCCAAAGGAATTGCATCTGTCATGGTTCATGACATCCACTAAGGATGTAAATACTAATGGCATCATATATATCACTATCATCATCTAATCTTTTGCGCTTGATGTTATAAATGTAACTATAAAGATAAACAAAGAGACTAGTCTGAAAAAGCATGGAAATATTTCAGAAACTGTGACCTGGAAGCAACCACAAGAGCTGATAACTGACTTCAGTTTCTGAAGTTCATCTTCTGAGGAGAGAAGGCTAATGTCGACCACTGGAAATGTCACAGAATCTGCATTTTCTGTTTCACAAGCCATGATAATTAATGCTGTGTGAGGAAGAGGGCGGGGCTGCTGATGATTAGGAATTTCTGAAGAAAGATTCTATTTGTACTTGTTTTGTTCAGAAAAGTCAAACCGGCAAAGTGCCATGTTTCACTCTCATTGTTTCACATGTGGAGGAGCAAAGAGGTCCCACCAGAAATAACTTGCGATATTATCTTGGAATTGTTTCTTGGATTAATGAATGTGAAGAAACTGGATTTCAGAGCGGAACTGTTTGTTGAGGTTGACATAGAGTTTAAAAATTGAGTTCTTGAGGAAAAATGTCCATTGATCAATTTGCTTCTCAGGTTCAGGTTCGGAAGAGACGCAAGAGACCTCGTTTTGATGCGGTTGCCAATGAGTAGGAGTTTGCGAAGAAAGATCCTATTTTTGCAGCCAGAAAAATACTATGTTTCACTCTCATTGTGTCCCATGTGGAGGAGCAAGGGGGTCCCATCAGAAACAACTTGCAAGATTATCTTGGATTTGTCTCTTGGATTCATGCATGTAAATAAACTGGATTTCTTAGCAGAACTGTCTGGCGAGGTTGTCATCAGTCAATACAAGCTTTAATAAATTGAGTTGTTGTGGAAAAATGTATTTGACGAATTCGCTTCTCAGCTTCAGGTACAGAACACAGCCCTCACATTGACTGTGTCTCCATTAAATTATACAATAATTGATACTTTTAGTCCCTCTAGTTTGCTTCTCCAGATTATTTTAGTCAGCCTTGTCGTTGGAAGACACAGCAAAAGGATGATTTTATTGCGTGGACACAATCATGTTCTTCAAGGTGAGAGGCTGAGGCTAATATACTAATCTAGACTACAATGGATTGCTGTAGTTTGTCACTACAAGTTATTCCGAAGGTGACAGTCAGATCTGTTAAAGGATTTAGCAAGTCGATCGTAAATGTGGCTTGTCACAAAAGTCGTACAGGATTGTCGCCATTAATTTCTTCAACATTGAATTCTGCATTTCTTTGAACCCACGAATAGGAATATTGATTGCCTAGTAGTTCTCTGAAAGAATAGAACAAGGCACTTGTATTGACAGAGGAACTGCGAAAAAGAACAAATTTCATTATTTCTCTTCTTCATAGTAGGAACCTAATTCGGGTTCCATCTCCTATCCATTACGAGCCGGAACATGGAATGGCATGTAAGCAAATACAATAGAATGAAGACTGACTACTATTGAACCTAACGAATTCATGTATTTAATCACCAGACGGACTCACGGCTAATATATTTCATTAAGCAGTACCGTCTGGCTTTGCTGATTCCCATCCTTTGCTGTCAAATGCTATTCTTCCCTCCTATTTGCATTGTTTAAACCTCTCGAAAGCAGAATGCTATTCTTTAAACCAACAACCAGGACTTCAAAATGGAGCTGCCGTTCAGGTTTATTATCAGCAACGTGACCCCTTTCTGCAATATCGGGTATTTTGAATCAGATAGCAAGCACAAACTCAAAGGGCACCCCAGTTTTTTAGCCAATTAAGATGCGAAACAAACTTCCAGAGGCTTTTGCACAATGAGCATAGACTCGGATCTTGTTCGATCCAGAGAAGCTTGCTCCCAAGACATTTCTCCCTATGAGTTGGTGCCAGAGCAGCGCATTGCAGAGAAGAAATCAGAATCTAAGGGCCTGTTTGTTTTCATTCTTTTTTTCTGTTTTTGAACAAAATTTCTGTTTTTTTGTTCCAGGGAACAAAAAAAAGAATAGAAACGCGTTTGTTTGCGTTTTTGTTCTAAATCTATTCTTTGTTCGCAAGAACACATTTAGAACAGAAACGAGAAATAAGAAAACATGTTTCTTGTTTCTAGAACAATTTTTAAGAACAAATTTTCTCTCTCTCCTCTCTTTTTCTTCTTTTTTTTTCTTCTTTCTTTTTCTTTTTTTCTTTGGCTAGTCGTCGGCCTCGGCCATGGCCGGCGACCGGCCGCCGAGGGCCGGCGACCTCACCCGAGCATCGCCGGCCCCGGCGAGGCTCGGGCCTCACCTTGGCTAGGCGAGCTCGGGCTCGCCCAAATCCGGTGAGCCCGAGCTTGCCCAGCCCACCGGCGAGGCTCACCGACTCGGCGGTGGCCCGCCGAGGCCGAGCCTCACCGGTGGGCCGGGCGAGCTCGGGGCTCGCCAGATCCGGCAAGCTCGAGCTCGCCTGGCCAAGGCAAGGTCGCCGACCAAAAGAAGAAAAAAAGAAAAAAAAGAAAAAAGAAAGAAAAATAAGAAAATAAAATAAAAATATTAAAAAATTAAATAAAACAAAAAAAAAAGAATACAAATTTACCAAACGTGTTTCGTTCATTTTTTATTCCGAACAAGTTTACCAAACGTCTTCTTCGTTCAAAATTGTTCTGGAGCGTTAAAATAGCTTTTTCTATTTCTCGTTTTTCAAACAATTTTTTAACAAACGTTACCAAACACGCTCTAAGCGCCTCGTTTGTTTGTGTTCTTTTGTTTTCGATTATGAACACATTCCTATTTTTTTGTTCCCGGAACAAAAAAAGAACAGAAATGCGTTTGTTTGCGTTTTTGTTCCTCGGACTTGTTTCTATTCCATGGAACAAAATTGAACAACAAAAAAAAAAAAAACTTGTTTCTTATTTCTAGAACACTTCCGAGAAACAACTTTTCTCTTTCTTATTATTTTCTTTTCTTTCTTTTCTTTTTCTTTTCTTCTTCTTTTTCTTTGGCTCTGGCCGCCGGCCCCGGCGAGGCCAAGCGTCGCCGACCTCGGCAAGGCTCGGCCTCGCCTTGGCCGGGCGAGCTTGAGTCGCCAGATCCGGCGAGGCCTAGCTCGCCCAACCACCGGTGGCTAGGCGAGCTCGGCCTTGCGGGGTCGGCGAGCCTCACCATGGCTAGGCGAGGCCGCTGGCCCTCATCGGCCGGCCGCCGGCCGTGGCCGAGGCCGACGATCGACCAAAAGGAAAAAAATAAAAAAGGGAAAATAAAAAATAAAATAAAAATATTTAAAATTAAAAGAAACAAACAAATTATACAAGTTTACCAAGCATGTTCCTGTTCTTTTTCTATTCTAGGAACAAGTTTACCAAACACCTTCTTCTGTTCAAAAATTGTTCCAAGAAACAAAAAAAAATTTCTATTTCTATTCTCTGGAACAATTTTTGAACGAAATGTTACCAAACGCACCCTAAATGTCTCATTATAGTAACATGCTGCAAAAAGAGAGAGAGTGTGCCAAGCAAGTATGCTCGTGTTTACGCTTGGTTTCTAAGGGCGTGCATGTTTATGTTCTTTTTTTGTTTATGAACAAAAATTTTGTGTTTTTGTTCTCGGGAACAAAATTTTGTTTTTTTGTTCTCGAGAACAAAATTTTGTTTTTTTGTTCCCGGAACAAAATTGAAACGGAAATAAGAAAAAAAAAAAAGTTATTTTTGTTCGGAAACACTTCTTCAAGAACAAATTTTCTCTCTCATCTCTTTTTTTCTTCTTCTTTTCTTCTGCTTTTTCTTTGGCCGGTCGCCGACCTCGGCCATGGCGCCGACCGACCGCCGAGGGCCGACGACCTCGCCGGAGCGTCATCGGCCCCCGGCGACGCCGGCCTCGCCAACCGGGGCAAGACCAAGCTCGCCCAGCCAAGGCGAGGCCGAGCCTCGCCCGCGCGCAAGCGACACTCGGCCTAGCCTTGGCCGGGCGAGCTCGAGCTCGCCTAGATCCGACGAGGCCGAGTTCACCCAACCACGGCAAGGCCGAACCTCGCCCAACCACGGGGCCGGTGAGCCTCGACGTGGCCGGGCGAGGTCGGCCCCCGTCGGCCGATCACCGGCCTCCGCATGGCCAGCGACCGGCCAAAAGAAGAAAAAAAAAAAGGAAAAAAATTAAAATATTTAAAAATTAAAAGAAACAAAAAAGAATATAAATTTACAAAACGTGTTTCTATTCATTTTTTATTCCCGGAACAAGTTTACTAAATGCGTCTTTTCTAGTCAAAAATTGTTCCTCGGAACAGAAATAGTTTTTTCTATTTCTGTTCCCTGGAACACTTTTTAAATAGAAACACAAACAAACGCGCCCTAAATGTACTGCCAAATTGTGCCAATATGTAGCATTTAGGACTTTTTTGAGGGAGGTGGAACCAAAAAAATTATATGGTTCCGTTACGTAGAAATGCGAGAAAAGGATTTAACGACAAAAGAACCATGAAAAAACCATGAGAGAAGAAGAGATGTCCTTACCCCTCAGCTAGTGTCGAAACCAGCCCAAAAGACATCAAGAGCTTGAAAATGTTGAATTTAGAAATTTAAAGGTTGATGATGGAATTCAATTACAATCACCTGTAGTAGTCAGGATTTGGGTCAATGGAATTTGCATTGAGCAAACCATAATTTCCACCTATCAGTGATTATCTGCAGTACATTTTTGTATCAAAAGTAGATGCAATGCCCATGTGATCCAGATACCTGTCCTTACAAAAAAGCATCCGTGTATGACCTTTATTTCTGTATAACAAGATCTAAACCATCTGTTTCATCAGTGTGTCAGGAAAAGTACCAGAAGCTGTACACAAATGTATTTGAAACTCCATCATGGCCGCTTTTGAAAGCTCCTGCTTCACCAACCCATGCTACGGCCGAAGTAGCCGAAGCAGAACCCTTAACTGTGTTTTGCAGCTTTCTAAATATTTTAGCTATTTCTCTGCTAAATCTGGTATGCCGTTTTGGCTCCACCATGCCAGAGAAGTTTCATTGAAACAAAAATGAAACTGGACGTATATGGGAGTGAGTGCACATGTACAGTAGTCCACTAAATGCAGAGAAATTGTTTTTGTCAAGTTCAAGTACTTCTTTATCTTATTGACTACCACTGCTTCACAACTTTATGGACTTAGATATTGGTCAGGAAATTATTGATACCTATAGTTGGGTCGTGTTCTTGCTCTATTTAGTGGATTTTCAAATTTCATACGGTTTTAAGTAAACCTGACTTCTGTTCAGTTAGCTGTGCGGGTAGTATGCAACCTGTTATTACTTTTCTTTTTGTGTGGTAAACCTGGCTTAGTAAACGATGTATATCTTTTTATGTTTTGCTCCTCTGTGATGCAGGATCTTAGCAACAAGATATTGTTCAACGCAGTAAAGGGTGAGCTTAGTTTAAAATATTTATGCTTTTACATTACTGGAGCATGACATTGTAAACCTCTGCTTAGTCGTTGTTGACAATGCGAATATATGAGTGCGAGACCATGGACTAAATGCGCATGGCGAATACTTTTTCAACTTCTGCAGCATTTTCACGATTGAAGATCAGATTATGCCACTGACGTTTTTAAACAACCCTGCCGTCAATTTGCTAAGGACCCTAAATCAGTGGTTGGGTTCACTGAGGGCTGCCTGACCACGGCTAGATGGGATCAACTGAATGCATTTTTCAAGCATGCTGGGTGTAATAAGTTTATGAGTTTCTGAAGTTATCGCAAGAATTATACTGCGTGCTTATGGTGATCTATTTTATCTTCATCAGCGCCCAAGTTATCCTTGGGTTAAATGCACTTAATGGGTGTACCATACTGCGATGGCATGGCCCTGCCGTGGGTGCTTGGCACTCAAAAAAAAGCCGAATCATTGATACGTTCTTGGTTGGGAATTTGGTAATTAGCGATACATTCTTTATTCTGCTTCTTAAGCTATGTATAGTGACTTCGGAAGCACTTCCTTCTCCAATTATGTTGCAGCCACACATTTAAATCCGTAAATTTGAGTACTTACTTGTTACATCCTATTTATGCTTATTTCTGATGATATAATATTGAAGCGAGCTAGATATAATTTCTGATTATATGTATGAGTGAACTCGACTTTAGGAGGATGAGAGGCTTATACTGTGAGTGATAATTTTATGGTTGGACATCTTGACCCTTGCTCTTCAGGAAACGAATTGAGTAGGAGTGGAGTTCATACAAGAGTCGCAGCAAGCCAGTACGCATCTGATACGGTTCGTCTGAAGAACTTGGTGTTAGACATTTACAAGAGTATTGAACCAAGCCTCTCATCCTAGCACCAGGAGGAAGCTATGATGCACTTTGGTTCAAGGAATACTTGGACAAGACCCCAAAATCCTTGGATGCAATTACTCTGCACATCTACAATCTTGGATCAGGTACCTTCTTTAGTTACTGTTCAACTACTCAAACATCTTGGATCTGGGACTATTATCATGCCTTTACCGGGCAGGTTCCAAAGTCACATTTCTCAGGCGGCCACCAGTCCAAAGTCGCACAAACAAAGTCATCATCGATATTGGCAATGGCAGATTGACCAACGGAGACATTAAGCTGAATAGTAGCACCTCCAGGTAGACCCTGTGAATCAGCATATATGGAGTAGTAGCTGAAGATGCAAGCCAGAAGGCCGATACCCATCAATGAAACAAGGGAGCTCATCTTCTCTGATGATCTCAAATTCTGAGCCTGAATGTGCTCTTGTTATTCAAAGAAAAAAGAGGATAACTAGTAAAGAAAGAATTCGTGGCACTTCATTGGAATTTTGGTAAATATCTGATAAAGTAGGTAACTTACTTATGACAAAATTTCAAAGTTGTTGGCAACTATATATTAATGAAACATAACAAAATAAAGAACCCCAAACAGTAAAAGAGAATCCGGTATCATATTAAGAAGGAAATAACTGCCTCATATACACTGGGTTTGAAAAGTAGAAATGAAAAGAGGGAAAGAGAATAAATGGCATATTTGTTTGTATCAAAATGATAGCCCATTTTGATGTTGTTATCTTTTTAAGCAATTTGGGTATGTAATCCGAGAAAATTATTTTAAAAAAAGAAAAAAAAAGAAATAAAGTCTTAAATATATCATGTGGATGTCAATTCAGTTTTAAATGTTTAAATTGATCAATTTAGTCTTAAATATTTTGATAATTTAGTCATTTCAGCCAATTTTAACGGAAAATCACTTACATGAATGCTAACCAGTAACACGGCTGGTGTTGAAGTTTCTACATTTTTTTAATTTCTTTTCTTTCTTCTTTTTTGTTTCATTATTCTTGTGCAAATCACCAAGCCTCAGTGATGGTCAGCAATCGGCCACAAGTGAGGGCCTACCTCATTGTTTTTGGTGAGCTCGACTATGACAATTTCATTTTTACTTCTGCTTTCAATTAAATAAATTGGGCTTTTCGTTGACGTGCCTATAGTGCTATTCTCTAAACTGATCACTCATGAGATAACTAGATTAGTCTAGAAAGTTATTAAATGATTTTGATGTAACAAACTTGAGAATTCGACCAGGAATCGACTGCTCGACCGCATTAGTCTACAAGAATCATTTCGGCATAGTCAAAAATCTATCAGAGACTGGAAATAGGTCGATTCGATAGAGATATATAATTAGGCATGGGTGATTCCATCTAATTACAAAATTTGCATCGATCGGCACTAAACCGATTTTTGTGTCATTTTGGTACCCTGTGATTGTGATTGAAATCTCGAGATTTTTCACGACAACCGAGAGTCGCTAATGCGTTGAAGATGTACATTATGGCTCGGGAATAATCGACCATAGGTCATTTGCACCGAAAATTCTAGAAACTACCCAATAGTTTAGGTTGCGCTAAAATCACATTTGACTGAAATTAACCGAGGAAATGATACCGATTTCAGAAATTGAAAACTTTCACTTGTCACAATTAATCTCGGGGAATGTTGTTACATTTTTTCAAAATTTATGGACGACGGGAATTATTAGCGAAAAATGGCAAAAGTAGCAAATTAAAAGAAGAAAGAAATGCCACATTTAAATAGATTTTTGGGCATTTATGATGGAACATTTGGAGAATGAATTATAAGGACTTAAGTAAATAATTGTCCTTATTAACTAAAGTGGTGAAATAGTAAAATGGAAAAGGGAGAGCCTCTTGGAACAAAGCAAAATTGTAAAAATGCCTATCACTTTAAATTTCTTCATCATTTAAGTTTCATTTTGTGTTGATAGAGGTAACTAGGGCTAGTGGGCCTCATGAGAGTGATAGGATGGCCATTTTTCTATGGAAGAAAAGGACCATAGCTTTGTGGAAAGTATAAAGGAAACTTCCTGGTAATTTCCTCATTTCTTTCTTCCTCTTTTCCGCGCGTGAACATCCGCTGGTTGCACCGTGCATTGGCTCATTCTACCCCTTTTTCATTTCTTTCTTTCTTTTTATTCCTTCTTCTTTCCCTCAATTGTACAAGTTTTTGCCGTCGCCATCTTCAAACGTGCGCATCTATGTTTTGCCTTTTTCTTTCGGTTTTTGCTGAACCAAACAGCAAGTAAAATCGAATTAGAGGAGATTCGGTTTTTGGCGTAACAAACCGGCGGACTACCAGAAGTTCGACCGGGCCGCTTTTCATGTTTTATATTTCTTGGTCAAAATCCCCTCACCAGCAGGAGAACAGCTCAGCCGACCAAACATCACGTTTGTTTCTCTTTATCGAAAATTTTGTAATTCCGTGTATTGTTGTTACAGTCGCATCGCAGCACACCCCTATGATGTTTCGACTCAACCCCATCACCGAAAGACCCAAGACATGTCTTTGTGTTGCTGTCCAGCCATCAGTGAGAGCCGCCATTAGTTTTAAATTGGTGAGTTATTTTCCTAAAATTGAATTAAGGACTGTGTACCTCTATTTAGAGATTTAAACGAGATAAGAAATGTTTAGATGATGTTAAATATGGTTGAGTGTTAGTTTAGTAAGGTTATATTAGCCATAGGGAGGCTTAGTTTTAGTTAAAATAGTAAGATAAAACCGTAGAATACAGCTGGGCCAAAAACAGGGGATGTTCTTTAAAATTGTTTTCTAGACATGTACGATTTATTATTTTTGTAGACTAACATATGTTACGATTTTGAAGTACATTCCTTCTGAAGAAATGTTTTTCACATCTTCAAGTATAACATATATTTTCTCAAGATTTTTAGGATTTAAAGGAAAATGATTTTGGCTTCGTTGTCTTTAAACAGAAACTCGAACTACACTAGAATTTGCGACCTGTAAGCATTCTATGGGTTGTTACTAACCCTTCGAGTTCGATTTTAAAAATGGGTTCTTCACAAAAGTTGTTTGTTACATCTTCTAGTTGAACATACTTGAACTTCAGACTAAACAGACCTGTTTCGGATCTCCAACAAAGTTTATTTCCAAAAACAAAACTGCTGAAAACATACTCGATTTTAGTACTGAATTGAGTGAATTACTAGGCCAAATCCAAAAGGATTTGGACCTTGATGTCTTCATGAAAAATGCTTGTTTACATGTCCTTTAGCACATGTTTAAGTTTGAGAATTTTTCGAAATCATATGAGTTGATTTCTACCCAAAAGTGCGCAACTGGGCAATTTCTACCAATTCTGATCAGTAGAAGTTTATAATTGTTTTGAGCTATTTCTTGCTAGAAAATTATTTCATTGATATTGTGAATGAAATGTGCAATTGAGCATTAAACTGTGACATTGAGTGAATGCATACATAACATGAGAATCTGTCATGAGCCTTTGGGGCTGGACGATACTCCTTCAAGAATGTCCCAAGTCAACGGATGTCGGTCGCAGTGGATGCTGGACTGATACTCCTAATCGGAATGCTGTTTAGAGGTAGACGTTGCCGCGCTCGACGGTGCGAGGCGATGTCCGGTTATGCCGGAAGACTGTTATCTATTGGGTTGGTCATAACCAATTAATAGAAATTGTGAAACACATGAATGATCGAAGATTGAGGGATCTAATTAAGAGACGGAACTGTATGGCGCAGTATGAGACATACCATCACAGTTTAGTCTATTAATTTGGGGCTTGTATAATTGTGTTAATATTTACATTCTTGAGAATTCATTTGTGAGAATACTATCATGATGCTCAATCTTGATACCATTATGTATAACTTGATTTGATTGAGACTAATGTGCGGGGGCAATGCAATTGAAATAGGGGTTATGAGAAACGTGACTAGATTGTATGTAGAAGGTACTTTTCTCCTAATCTGGATTTAAGGACTTAACTCACCGAGAAGTGATCACACCTCGTAGTGGGCTAAAATTTTCAAGTCCCTAAATGGAGGATGGCCAGGTCGTGTGCAGTCGATTGCAGAAAAGGAAGAGTAGAACTCTCGCTATCTCTTTCCAAGTGATGACGGGTCTTCCGTCAAGGCTAGATGCAGGGTGACGGCTCACCCCAGAGAGATCGAGAAGTATGGTAGTGTAGTAGTGAACCCTAGTCTTGTAAATAGAAACTTAGTTTGTGGGTAACCGAACAACTTCATCTTTTGTATTGGATCTTGGGGTGTTAAACTAGTCTATATACATAAGTACTACGGTACTGTAAGTGCGACTTGAAATATTATCCTACGTTTCTATCCCATTGCTTTATTGTACGGAGATTGTTTTACGTTTCTACATGCGCAAAATAATGAATGGGTCGGTAACAGTTCCTGGGATGTTGCAAATTTATATCGACCATTCATTATTTTGCGCATGCAGAAATGTAAAACAATCTCCATACAACAAAGCAGTAGGATAGAAACGCGGGATAATATTTTTACAAGCCACACCTACAATACCGTAGTACTTATGTATATAAATCAATTTAACACCCCCAAGATCCTATATAAAAGGTAAAGTTGTTCAGTTACCCACGAGCTAAGCTTCTATTTACAAAACTAGGGTTCGCTACACTACCATATTTCTTGATCTCTCTGGGGTGAGCCGTCACCCTATATCCAGTCTCGACGGAAGACCCGTCATCACCTGGAAGGAGATAGCGAGTAGGGGTGAGCAGCGGTCTAGGGTCGACCCCCGGACCGACCCGACCGGCCCAACCCCGCCTGGTCCCGGGTCCTGGGCTCCCAAGGGGACGGGTCGGTCCTCGCCCTGAAATTCCAGGACCAATACCGTGCGGGTTGGTCCTCGGTCCCGAGATTTTTGGGTCGATCCAACCGGGACCAACCCTATATATTATATTATATTATATTATATTATATTATATTATTTATAATTCTTTTATATATTCAAACCTAAGTAAAATGTCTGTTAAAAAAAAAAAAAAAACCTAAGTAAAATGATGCTAAAGCCGTTGACTCCTCAGGCTCAAAGTCATGGATAGACGGCATCTAATTCCAAAAGGCGTGAAGTTTACGCCATAAAGGTCTTCATGGCCTCCTCCTCCACAGTCTAGAGTATGTTCTTCACCGTGAGGACCAAGGACTCCTCATAGTCACGGACTCGCGACGTCCAAAACGGCGCGAAGTTTATGCCATAAATCTCCTCATGGCTTCCTTCCTCAAAGTACGTTCTCGTCCATTCTATCTTCTTTGTTCTTCAATTTGCCAAAATCAAAAGTAGCAACATCCCGCTTGCCGCATTATGGACCATATCTTGTCCCATATCTCGATGAGCGGTTAGTAAGTACGAAATTTCTATTATTGTGTCATCTTAAATTTGCTGAATATATATTGGTATTTATAGTTTAGTTGCACAATGCCGCATTGTGAATGGATGTGTAATTTGAATTTGTAGGTTTGCTTTTTTATGGAGTATAAAAAACAAGACGAAAAAAATTATCGATCGGTCCTGGGTTGACCCTGGAACCGGATCAAACCCATTGGGTCGGTCCGGTCCTTGGTCCCAGGCTCAATAGGGTCGGTCCTCGGTCCTAAAAATTGAGGACCAACACTGTACGGGTTGGTTCTAGGGTTAGGGGGTGGCCCGGACCAACCCGGACCATGCTCACCCCTAATAGCGAGAGTGCTACTCTTCCTTTCCTGCAACCGACTGCACACAACCTAGACTTAATCCATCTAGGAACTTGAAAATTTTAGCCCACTACGGGATGAGATCACTTCTCAGCGAGTTAAGTCCCTAAATTCATATTAGGAGAAAAGTACACTCTACATGCAATTTAGTCACGTTTCTCACAACCCCTTTTTCAATTGCATTGTTCTGCATATTAGTCTCAATCAAATCAAGTCATACATAATGGTATCAAGATTGGGCATCATAATAGTATTCTCACAAATGAATTCTTAAGAATATAAATATTAACACAATTATATGGGCCCCCAATTAGTAGACTAAATTGCGATGGTACGTCTCATACCACACCATACAGTTCCGTCTCTTAATTAAATCCTTCAATCTTTGATCATTCATGCGTTTCACAATTTCCATTAATTGGTTATGACCAACCCAATAGATAACAGTCTTTCGACATAACCAAGCATTGCCTCGCACCGTCGAGCGTGGCAACGTCTACCTCTAGACAGCATTCCGATTAGAAGTATCAATCCAACATCCACTGCGACCACCATCCGTTGACTTGGGGCATTCCTGAATGAGCATCGTCCGACCTCAAAGGTTCGTGATAGATTCTCATGTCGTGTATGCATTCACTCAATGTCACAGTTCTCAATTGCATATTTCATTCACAACATCAATTAAATAATTTTTCAGCAAAAAACACCTCAAAACAGTACTGACTAGAATTGGTAGAAACTGCCCAATTGCGCACTTTTAGGTTCAAGACCAGAAACCAACTCATATAAATTCAAAAACTTCTCAAACTTGAACACGTGCTAAAGGACATGTAAACAAACATTTTTCATGAAGACACCAAGGCCCAAATTATTTTGGATTCGACCTAGTAATTCACTCAATCCAGTACTAAAATCAACTCCGTTTCCAGCGATTCTGTTTTCCGAAATCAACTTGGTTCGGGGTCCGAAACAGGTCTATTTGGTTTACAATTCGAGTATATTCAACTAGAAAATATAACAAACAACTTTCGTGAAGAATCCATTTTTAAAATTGAACCTGAAAGGTTAGTAACAACCCATAGAATGCTTACAGGTCGCAAATTCCAGTGCAGTTCAAGTTTCTGTTTAAAGACAACGAAGATAAAATCATTTTTCTTTAAATCCCCAAAAATCATGAAAAAAATATATGTTATACTTGAAGATGTGTAAAATATTTTTTCAAAATAAATTCACTTCAAAATTGAAAAGGCTAGTACGAGCACCTAGAGGGGGGTAAATAGGTGATCAAAGAAATTTTTGTAGATCTTATCAAAATAAATTAACTTCTAAGTGAGAGTGCTAGTATAAACAAAATAAAGGAGTTAGGGAAGAGAATAAGAACATAAGATTTATAGTGGTTCGGCTTAATCCAAGCCTACGTCCACTCTCCCACAATAACAGCCTTCTTGGCTGGATTCCAATATGCAATCAACAAGAGATTACAACTTCGAGTGCAAACACTTAGTAGTAGATCACACTATCTCACTAAGTCACTCTTTTGGTATTTCTCTCACGATTACAAACGTTTAAGCTCTCAAGAGACAAGTATATGATCGAAAGTCGCTCGACTTTGGAATTATAAATTCTACGCTCCGTCTCTTACTTGCTCATCGGTCCTTCATCTCCTTAAATACTCCTCCACTTCCAAACTAGCCGTTGGACAGCATCCCAGAGAATCGTCTTCCAATATACCCATTGGACAGCTCTGTATCTAGAAGATTTGGTAACCATTGAGTGACAAAGGTAAAATCCCAAATTGATTCCGATTGCCCATACAAACGGAATCTTGGTTTCCATAAGTAAAGCTTCTTCGTATAGAAAGATCTTGTCTTCAAGATCCAATTGTCAATCAAATAGATTGAATCAATTAAATCAATCTTGATGTGGAATCCAAACCAGATCACTAGCCGTTATATGATTGGGCTTGAGTTACGTTCTGTCAAGTATGGATGTAAAGTCTTATAACAATAGACTTTACAATCTGAGTCTGTAGACTTTACAATCTGGGTCTGAACATATCTGCTTCTGAACAGATTTAGCTTTAAGATTTGTACCAGTTCAGCTTCAAGCATAGAGTCCGTCTTCGGTTCATCATCCACGTTCGTCTGGAATTTGTCGAGTGAGCAGACTTCGATGTAGAACAGACTTTGACACTAAAGTCTGGCAGTCTTGAGACTTTGACACGTGTCTGGAAATCTTCAAAATATACTGACATATGTTACGTTCAGTCTTCCGCCGTCTTCTAACTTTGATAATATCCTTTATATGTTCTATCATCTGCATGGTCTATTACTTAATCATTAAACATGTTAGTAGCCTTTGATTTATTTTGTCATCTTCAAAACATCATAAGGGATTTCCCTAACACTAAGAATAATAAACTAAAGTCGTAAATAACTATAAATAGTTATATAGAGCTGTGATTTAAAGTAAAGAGATTAGGGATAGAGAATCAAAACACAAGATTTATAGTGGTTCGGCTTAGACCAAGCCTACGTCCACTCTCCCGCACTAACAGCCCATCAGATGAATTCCACTATGAATCAAAAGAGATTTTACAGTATCACATCCTTGATTCCACAGTGTAGATACTTAGCTACACTTCCTCAAGATCTCGCAAGAATTTAATTACTCTTTTGAATACAATCTAAGCTCAGTCAATTGAAACAGCAAAGAACAAGAGATTTCAGATTTTGAAATTTCTCTATCTTTCACAAATGTTTAAGCTCACAAAAGACAAGTGCATGATCGAAGATCGCTCAGACTTTGGAATTATAAATTCTACACTCCGTCTCTTACTTGCTCATCGGTCCTTCTCCTCCACTTTTAAACTAGCCGTTGGACAGTATCTTAGAGGATCGTCTTCCAATTTACCTGTTGGACAGATCTGTATCTAGAAGATTTGGTAACTGTTAAGTGACAAAAGTAAAATCTCAAATTGATTATGATCGCCCATACAAACAGAATCTTGGTTTCCATAAGTAGAGCTTTTTCGTATAGAAAGTTTTTGTCTTCAAGATCCAATTGTCAATCAATTAGATTGAGTCAATCAAATCAATCTTAATGTAGAATCCAAACCAGATCATTAGACGTTATATGTTTGGGGCTTGTGTTATGTTCTGTCGAATCTGGATGTAAAGTGAGTGCAATAGACTTTACAATCTGAGTCTAAGTGCAATAGACTTTACAATCTAGGTCTGAACATATTCTGCTTCTGAACAAACTTAGCTTTAAGGTCTTAATACAGTCTTCAGCATAGAGTCTGTCTTCTAGTTCAGCTTCAGCATAGAGTTTGTCTTCTGGTTCTTTATTCACACTCAGCCTAGAATTTGTCAGAGTGAGAAGACTTCTGATGTAGAACAGACTTTGACACTAAAGTTTGGCAGTCTTCAGACTTTGACACAAAAGTCTAGAAATCTTCAGGATATACTTTGGACATGTGTTACGTTCAGTTTTCTGGTCGTCTTTAGACTTTGACAATATCTTTTACATGTTCTATCATTTGCATAGTCTATTATTTAACCATTAAATACGTTAGTAGCCTTTGATTTATTTTGTCATCTTCAAAATATCATAAAGGATTTCCCTAACAAAAATCGCAACACATGTTAGTCTACAAAAATAATAAATCGTACATGTCTAGAAAACAGTTTTAAAGAGCATCCCATGTTTTTGGCCCAGCTCTCCTTTACGGTTCTTATCTTGCTATATTAACTAAAACAAAACCTCTCTATGGCTAATCTAACCTTACTAAACTAACGCTCAACCATATTTAACATCATCTAAACCTTTCTTACCTTGTTTAAATTCCTAAACAGAGGTACACAGCTCCTAATCCAATTTTAGAAAAACAACTCATCTATTTAAAACTAAAGGCGGCTCTCGCCGATGGATGGACAGCAACACAGAAACAGGTCTTAGGTCTTTCGGTGATGGGGTTGAGCCGAAACAGCAAAAGGGTGTGCTACGGTGCAACTGCAACAGCAATACACGGAATTACAAAATTTTCCGGTAGAGAGAAACAAACGTGGTGTTTGGTCGGCTAAGCTATTCTCCTAATGGTGAAGGGGTTTTGTCGTCACTTGAACTCTAAGACCAAGAGATATAAAATATGAAAGGCAGCTCGATCGAACTTTTGATGGTTCGCCGGTTTGTTGTGCCAAAAACCGGATCTCCTCTGATTTGGTTTTGATTACTGTTTGGTTCAGTAAAAACCGAAAGAAAAATGCAAAACAGAGGTGCACGTGTTTGAAGATTGTGACGGCAAAAACTTGTACAATTGAGGGAAAGAAGAAAGAATTAAAAAAAAAAAAGGAAAAAGGGGTGGAGGGAGCCAACACACGTTGCAACCAACAGATGTTCACGAGCGGAAAAGAGGAAAAAGAAATGAGAAAATTATCAGGAAGTTTTCTTTACACTTTCCACAAAGCTATTGTCCTTTTTTTTATGGAAAAATGGTCCTCCTATCACTCTCATGAGGCCCACCAGCCCTGGTCACTTCTATCCACACCAAATGAAACTCAAATAATGAAGAAATTTAAGATGATAGGCATTCCTACGAATTTAATTTGTTCCAAGAAGCTCTCCATTTTCCATTTTACTATTTCACAACTTTAGTTAATAAGGACAATTCTTTACTTAAGTCCTTATAATTCATTCTCCAAATGTTCCACCATAAAGACCCAAAAATCTAATTAAAATGTGGCATTTCCTTTATTCTTTTAATTTGCTACTCTTGCCCTTTTTCGCTAATAATTCCCGTCATCCATAAACTTTGAAAATATGCAACAATATTCCCTGGGATTAATTGTAACACGTGAAAGTTAATCGGCATCATTTCCTTGGTTAATTTCAGTCAAATGTGATTTTAGCGCAACCTAAACTATCGGGTAGTTTCTATGAATTTTCGGTGCAAATGACCCGTGGTTGATTATTTCCGAGCCACAATGTACATCTTCGACGCATTAGCGACTCTTGGTTGTCGTGAAAAATCTCGAGATTTCAATTACGAGCATAGGGTATCAAAACGACACAAAAATCAATTTAGTGCCAATCGATGAGAATTTTGTAATTAGATATAATCACCCATGCCTAATTATATATCTCTATCGAATTGACATATTTCCGGTCTTTAATAGATTTTCGACTGTGCCGAAATGATCCTTGTAAACTAACACAGTCGAACAGTCAACTTCTAGTCGAATTCTCAAGTCTGTTGCATAAAAATCCTTTAATAACTTTCCCGACTAGTCTAGTTATCTGATGAGTGATCAGCTTAGAGAATAACACTATAGACACATCGACGAAAAGCCCGATTTATTTAATTGAAAATAGAAGTAGAAAATCAAACTATCACAGCGACCTCACTCAAGGCCAAGCGGGCCTTGGAAGAACACCTTGTTGAATTTGGCAATAGAGAGCCTCGCTCGAGGCTAAATAGGGGCCTTAGGCGACTGGCAAAGAAAGAAGGAAAAAAAGAAATAAAAGAAAAGGAAAAAAAAATCATGTTAGTGTTTTTGTTATTTAGGATAGTAAATTGACAAGTCATTTAAAGATTTATGATTAAATTGATTAAATTTAAAAAATTTATGACTGAATTGATTTCCATACAATATCTCATTCTTAATCCATACTTAGGCTGGCACTTATTGAGAAATGAACAAAAGAGGAGGGTCTCAGTCTGTCATTGTGATCTAGTTTCACAAGCGGTGTGGGAAAAACGACACGAGAAAATCATAATCAATTTCACTAGAGGGTCGACAAATGGTGACAAATCACACCGGACAGTCAAATGGACTGTGGAAGCTACCTTTTTTTTCTTTTAATTTTATGACAAGGTCATCACTGAAGTCACTTCTTCTCTGTCATGAAAACATTGAGTCAAGCTACGTCTCTGACACAACTGACATCGAACGAGGTGTCTAAGTTTTGCAAACTGATTGCCGATCATTATTTCAACACCCATTTGACTTAAATTGGTATCAGGTGGTTTATTGATTCAACCTTCTCACATGACATGATGTTTTTGGGATTATTTGGTTTTCCGTATATAAATACTGTCAAATTCCCTACGAGAAGTCCATTTAAGGAGAACACGACGCATTCCAAACAGGATTTTTAAATTTGTATACAGTACACGTTCATGAAATGGATCTTCGATCTTGCTTAGCTCGGGAGTCTTCTAATCCGTGGAATTTATGCAAAGTTGAGATGGATCATTTACGTGGGCATGTTGTCTGTAGGACTGATCATGAGATGGCAAAAGATGATATTTATTTTTTGTATGGAACGAATAGCAAGTTAAAGAACTGTCTTTTAATTTATCTTGTGTGAAAATTACACTACTCTCAAGCATATTTATTGACTCCATACTACTCGGATCTACCGCACTCCCGTTCTTCTGATTTTCATGTGTCATTAAGGAAAGGCAATTATTCTCGTCATACTCCTCTTATATGAGTGCGTTGACTAAAAAGATGATGATTAGACAGACCAACTACAGAACCCAAACCATTAAAAAAGGATCTGATATCACCTTAACAAGTAAACTCCCTCGCATATCAAAACTGGGTTTGGAATATTTGAGGTGAAAAATGGGGAAAGAGCACAAATGACATACTTATTTACATCGAGATTGCAGCCTATTTTGGATCTGACCATGTGATCCATTGCAATACTTTCTCATCATCCATACTTCGGTCTAAGCTCGCTGTCACTGAGAAAATGAACAAGAAAAGAGGGTCTTCCTCTGCATTGTTTTAAGAGCTTTTACTTTCGGCTTTATTAATGTGAAAATTAGTTTCCGCAAGCATTGTCAAGAGAAAAAGACAAGATTCTATTAAAGATCATTAGGATAATTCTTTAGAATATTTTCTAATATTAGAGATAATTAGAACTTTTTTTTTAATAAATCTCTCATATCTTGATTGTTATATGCTATCTTAGATAGTCATCTCATAGAATTTAGAAATAGGCCAATGTACACTTTATTATCATACATAGTTTATTACTCTAAACTGATTCTGATATGGGCACGGCCAGGTAAGAAATCCCGGGCATATTCTGATATGGGCACAATCAGTTAAGAAATCACCGGCTCTGTGTCCCGAGAGAGGGAAAATATTATGTCAAATGTCTGACTATCCTCATCAGCGTAATACATTTGTTGCGGAAACAAAATTATCGACCTTATTTCGACTTGAAGATGTAATGCTCGTGTGGACAACGGCGAGGTGCACGGACACCTAACAGTGTTGAAATGGATCGCTTTGATATCGGACATCAATCTGCCTAATAAATACAGATAGGGAAGTCAGATTACTCTGTTTGGCGTTAGCACTCTACACGAGTTGCCTGACAACTTGGGCATTGTCGGTCATTATGTGAAGGCTTGACTGTGTCAATCTCTCATAAACTAGAAAAAGCCCGGTAGGTTAAAGACATTGGTATATTATTTCTCCTGCTTAACCAATGGTAGGAATATAACCACCAAATTGTGCCTTCTTTCTCTCAGCTACAATCAGGAATGGCGTAGTATGGCATGTGAGCAAATACAATTGATTGAGGGGCAACTACTATTGAACTTGATGAATTCACATTTTTAGGATTCAGAGCAGGTATTTCGCCGGATGTACTCACAGCTAAAATGTTTCCATTCAGCATCACTGTTCGGCTAAGCGGATCCCCATCCTTGGGGGTCAAATGGTATTCTTCTCTCACGTTTTCATCGTTGGAATCTTGTGGAAACTGAATGATCCCTTTTCCGAAGTTGTAGTGTCTATGATTGCGGATCGGGGTCCCATTATTAACAACTGTGACCTCAGCAGTGGAGTTGCCATCCAGATTTATGAATAGCAACATGACCCCTTTCTGCAATAAATGCCAAGAATCAGAGTATTTCTTTTTTTCCTAATGCACAAGAAATAGAAGGAGATACTGGTCAAAATGCAAAACAAACTTACAGAGGCTTTTGCACAATGAGCATAAGCACGGATCTTGTCCGATCTAGATAAGCTTGCTCCTAGAACCTTCCTCCCCATGAGGCGGTGCCAAAGTAGAGCACTGCAGAGCAAAGCAGACTATTAACAAGTTGCACTAGAATGTAGTTTTCAATACTTTTGCTATGTCCTCGCTGAAACGCACAAATCATGTCCCCAGAAGTACATTGAGAAAGAAATTAGCAGTAACATCGATATAAGATGCCATTGTCTTAGTTTATGTCTAAGTACTTCCACTACACAGAGCACGAGGGGAAAAAAAACACTGACTCCTCTGGCTCTGATAACACCATCATACTTACCAGAAGCATAACCAGTTATTCTAAAAGCTAAGCACTTGAAGAATGGCAGTCTATATAATTATTCTAACAACACGCCTACCCAATTCAACATCCTTCTACTGGCAACAACCCAGAACAGAAAAAAAAAACGAATAATTTTCTGCTTCTTCACACTATATGATGAGATTATTTTCTCTTAATGACAATGGCTGTTAGGCCCTAATACCCCATGAATTGTGAAATAGGAGGTATCATCCCTTTCTCTCGCAATCCTTCATCATTAACGATTATTCATGGACCAACCAAAAATGAAAAAAAATGAAAAGAGTGAAAATGCCAAGCATGGGAATTTCGAAAATGATACAGGACTTTGACTATTAAATCACCTGTAGTAGTCAGGATTTGGAATGAAAGAAGTCGCATCAAGCAAACCATAATTTCCACCAATAAATGCTTGTCTGCAGTATGTTTTTGTATCAAAAGTAGATGCCATTGCCATCTGATCCAGATACCTATTGCCACATAAAGAGGGTCTGTGTCATATTGTCAACAAAATAAAACGGAAGTTGTCTCTTTCTTTGATTGGATAAAGTACCAGAAACTATATAAAAAAGTATTTGAAACATGATCCCGGCCACTGTTGTAAGCTCCTCCTGCTTCACCAACCCACGCAACAGCCGAAGTAGCAGATGCAGAACTTTTGATTATGCTTTGCAGATTGCTAAATGTCGCGAGTTCACCATCAAGCACAGTTGGATCAAGAATCTTTTCGACAAGGTGTTGATCAGCTCCTACAAGCAATAAAAATATACTCGTCTGAATGAAGGATGATTAACTAGTTAATTTGTTTCTCTAAGATTCAAAGTTTCCTAAAAAGGATACCTGATCCCAGATTGTAGATGTGATGAGTAATTACATCCAAGGATTTTGGCGTGTTGTCCAGGAATTCCTTGAACCAGCTTGAGTCAACAAATCCTCCTGGCGCTAGGATTAGAGGCTTTGATTCTACATCCTTGTAAATGTCTAGTATCAAGTTCTTCAGAGAGATTGTGTCAGACACGTACTGGCTTGCTGTTACTCTTGTACCGACTCCACCCCCACTCAGTTCATTCCCTGACCAAAAGGGTGGAAATGTTAATGTCTACATGCCACATCATCACGGATGGCGAAAAGCTTTTACATCTACTCAGAATTCACTCATGAAGCCACTATCGAAATAAAATTGTCTATAAAAATGGAGCTTGCTTCAATGTCACTTGTGGCAAAGGTATAGAATATTACAAACACAGCAAGAAAATTGGAATTTAAGCTTAATAAAACCATAATCCCAGGCATGTGCATCAAAGAAATGACCAGAACAAATGGATGTTGGGATGAAAGAGTCAACTGTTGCGGCTCCGGAAGCAGAATAATTTATGTGCTTACCTAGTTCCCAGCCAAAAATCGTGTAGTTTTTGCTGACAGTATAACGTATAAAAGATTCGGCATTTGTTGAGTCCCAAGCACCCACTGCAGGGCCTTGAGGCGAAATTGTTCGTCCATTAAGAGCATTTAGTCCAAAAATAATCTTTGCACTGTAAAAATAGAATAACATCACTATAAGAAAGGAATTTTCCCAGTTCCTTCTTTTGCAAAAAAAAATTCTAGATAAAATGTCTCTTACCCAGATTCCTTGAAAAAAGCATTCAGCCGATCCCACCTAGCCATGGGTAGGCATCCCTGAGTGAATCCAAAAAGAGCGGAACTGTTCTTGACAAACGAAGTACAGGGTTGTTTAAGATCGGGAGTGTTGTATAAGACCTTGTCTTGTAGAGTACCACCCAATCTGATCTTTAATGGTGAAAATGCTGCAGCAATTCAAATTTACACTATTGATAATAATTAACAAGAAGTCAAGAATAATTATGCTCCATTAGCTTGAAAGTGCAAATGCCTGGAATCGATGTCTTACCCTTCACTGCATTAAGTAATATCTTGTTGCTGAGGTCCTGCACCATTAAGGAAGCAGAATATCAGACAGCGATTCAGAGCTCAGTTTACTAAATAAGAAGCAAAAGAATGGCTCTCCTACGATATGCCTACACATATCATTCGACAGAACCCAAGTTCAATTCAAATTAAATACAACAGACAACAAGCTTTGCTAACTCACCACCAATTTATGGGCGCACACCAAAGAAGCACATGAACTTAACTTACACAAATCAACCAGATAATAAAGGAAACAATTTTCTCATTTGTATTGTACCGTTCGAAGGCATTAAAGCTTCCATTTTGAAGTTTCATCTTTCCTTATTTTTATCAGAATAAGACTTCAGAAGCATTTCAGCTGAGGAACCGGTTTTACCAGATTGAGCAGAGAAGCGCGGTGCCAACTACAGACTCCATAGTCGCACTTCTCGGGAGGCCACCAATCCAAAGTCGCGCACACGAAGTCGTCGTCGATCTCCGCAATGGCACTTTTCCCGACGGAGACAGTCACCTGGACAGTGCCCTCCTCCCCAGAAGAGCCCCGGGAATCAGCACTAGCGGCGCCGCAGCAGAACATGCAAACCCAGAAACAGAGACCCAGAAACGAAACGCGCCGACCCATCTCCCCGCTCGGTCTCTAGTCTCTACCGCCTCACGGGTCGAGGCCTTCCTATCGCCCACGGCCGAGATATAACTCACCACCCGAAGAAGCGAATGGAGCAGCAAGAAAATGGTGCTTCTGCTTCTCCCCTAGGCTGAAGAAGGCGATGGGTTGGATCCATTAGGTGGGCATTAACAGTTGCGTTGTCGGAAGAGGAGAGAGAGAGAGAGAGATAAAGGGAGGGAGAGGAAGTGGAGTTTGCTTCTTGGATTTGGATCTTTACAGGTTGGAATAATGTGAATGTCTGTTCGGAGGTGGGCCATTGCTTTCTTCAGGAGGAGGGAGAGAGAAAGCATCAGAAACAGAGAAACTTTACTACGACTTAATCCGGAAGATGAAAGAAAAAGACGACTGTTGAGGGCGTGACTAGACCTCCGCAAACAAGTTTAGCCATCATGAGTATTAAATTAGTCGTAAATGATCATGAAAAGTTGACAGATGAATTCATCTCTATTACTCTCTTTTTTTGGGACTCTTCATTGCTCGTTCTGCACTCTCTCATTTTCCTGAATTGGATGAAATATGAAAATATGTTTAGCAATTTGATTAAATACGGAAGTATTTTAGCAATATAATTCTGGTTAGATATGTGTTAGGGGTAGATCGAATCTGATATGAGTTGCTAGGTTTGTATTGTATGGAAATTGATCGAAACGAGTTAAATGAGTCCCTTTGAAATGAACTATTATCAATTAGAACCTTTAAGTTGATGGCATGGTATATTAATAAGTTCAATAACCAACCTATCTCTTAATCATTGAAGTGAAGTTGAAGAAAGAACAAAGAATATGAAAAAGATTTTCTTTTTTTCAGTTGTATGTTTTTGTGTTTTGAGATTTTTGATTATTTTCACTAGATCAAGATTGTATCAGAGAGATAAGATATGAGATTAGCTCCCATTAGGGACGAGACCAGCAAGAGAGATTGGGGCGTTGGGCTCATTCAACTCAATTCACTCATTTGGCAAGTCCAAACATGATAGGCGGGGCCAATTGGTGCAGGGGTTTGAGGATTCAATTTGGGGCGATGGTGAGAGGGGGTGAATTGGAACCACCCAACCCCATTGATTGATTTGATTCTAATTTCACATGGGGGTAATCAATATCCTTGCCTCTTTTTCTGTACTTCAATGTCACAGGTAACATCACCTCTTTGCCAAAAAAGAAATTGGAAACGAAAAAATTCCTACAATTGACACATGATAGACAGTTATTCACAACACCGTTCAATATTTTCTAATCTTTTTACCGAACGTTTTCATCGTAAGAATGTTACAAATGTTGTCCACCGCTTGCGAAATCTAAAAGCGATGTATACGAGGAGAGTTTTGAGCGCATAAACTCCCTTAAAGTGATCAAAAAGAGATTGTGATTGGGACAAAGAATGAAATATACGCTGTAAAATTAAGTGGTGCTACCGCTACGATGATGCCCTAATGGCCACCTTCCATTCATATGAGCAGCACTCAATTAGTACACTTCTTTATATGGAAACTCGTACAACATTTGTTGATGAGTCCGATGACGGGCCGGATGACCTGCCTTCTCGTGTTTGATGCCGTGTGTTGACGATGTAGCGAACACGGTGTTGATGATTGCTAGCGTGTGTGGCTCTTGAGAGCAACTTGATCCTTTGATGCACGGAGGCACTTTAGGGTGGGCATTGCAGCCAAATGCGGTAAGATTTCAAGATCTGGCTTATTCATAGCCCTTATGAAACAACTACTTATATCAATCAAAATATGCACAATCAATAAAGATATGCGTGCAATCTTGAGAGATATAAATAATCAACAATAATATCATAATTATCTCCTATATAGGAAATATCTTATAGCAAATTTTAAGAATTTCTAATATAATATTGTTAACACGAAAGATGTAATGAAAAAGTCTTGAATCAACACTTGAGCACGAGAGGCTTGGTTAGAGAGCGACAACCGACGCGATAGATGATGCTACAACCACCACGAGAGTGACTCGGTGGGCATTTCCTCACAATCATTTGACATTGAGATAATCGTACGAGGAAGAGAATTTTAAAATTTCCTTGTATACCACAGTGAAGAGTATGTGACGTATCTTTAGGATATTAAGATAATTATCTAAGATAAAGATTTTAGAAGGGGCAAAAAATTACGATTAATTCGGGGATATGCATAATTAGTGAAAATCTATACACTGATTGCTACGTTTTCTTCTATCACAACCTTTATGCCATCCATGTCATACGTCGGCTCTAGCTTGCGATCACGTATTAAAGAGAGAGAGAGAGAGAGAGAGAGAGAGAAAGAAAAAGAACAAAGAGCAAGATGAATAAGGTGGTCCATATTCCATTTTCTTTCTCAAAAGCATCTGTCCTACCTTATTAACGACGTTATCGATACAAATGGAAGACGATCAGCCTATGAACCAGACCTAACGTTTTGCACATTTCATTTATGGTGTACCGACAAGCTTTTCTTGATTATATAGGAAGATATCTCATTCTTTTTTTCAAAGGGATCAGGTGTGGGCTTCCACTTGCCCAAGACCTACTCAATTTGGGGTTTGTTGCTGTCCTAACCTAACCTAATCATTCCAATTTCGTCATATATAACGTATGGTCCCCATGTGATTGCTTCACCAGCTACATTACCTCTAAATATAAGCTATGCCTATTCTAACATATGATCTTGCCATGACATCGTTTGATTTATGACTAGACATAGAAATCATTCTATGTTTCAGCACCTTCTATTATTACGAATTTTGCTAAATTTACTGAGAGAGCATCATTGTAATTACATTAAAGGAGGATACCTTAGAATGGGAAAAATGTTCTCGAAAACCTTATAACCTTTTAAACTAAAAGCATTGGAGAATCTGTACAGCTTTATTAAGTAAATTCCATAAAAGGTCGTCACTTGACCTTAGGCCGGTCTTCTTTTTTGTCACCCAACTTTATTTTATATGGTGATCTCCACTACACTTTACATTTCACTTTAAGGTGCCCACACAGCACTTTTTGTATCAAATCGTGCATTGTGCCCACATGACTTTTTAAATGTATGACTTGTCATTGAGTGGATTGGTCAAGTCAATGATACAACAAGCGGAAAAGACATAGTGAATCATACGTAACATTAGGGGTGATCGGTTTTCGGTTCAGTCCGGTTCTAAGGTGGAACCGGGAACCGGATCGGGAGAACCGATTCTCAATTTTGGGAACCGTGGACTAGACCGTTTGGTCCTAGGACCGGGAACTGGACCGGACCATCGGTTCCGGTCCAGTCCGGTCCGGTCCCACAAAATCAGCATTTTCCTTTTTCACTAAAGAAAAACTATGCTCCGGACCGATCAATCCAATTTGATTCATGGGCGTTCTAATAAAACTACTCACATATGTTTCCATGCGCCACGTGCAAAATATTCACACTTCACTTGCGTGAATATCAATCACAGTTTATGTGTTTCACGCTTAATTTTAAGCATAAAAACCATGAACAATTTGATTAAAGGTTGTGCTTGGTTTAGGTTTTATAAACAATCTCTCTTCTATGCTTTGAATGTTTAGTCGATATCAGACTCTTTGAGGCTTGAAGTGCCTTGTTGTTTGCAAGTGAGGGGAGCAAGAGAGAGAGTGAGCACGAGGAACTCTTAGAGCCTTGTCTCACATCGAGTAAAAAATGAAACTAACAAGTAAGTTTTCTCTATAAATAAAGAGTAACAACAAAGCTTTGGTGGTCTCTTGGCCACATAGAAGATTGTTACCTTAATTGCAATAAGTTTCATATATAATATTCATATATTATATGTGTTTATGTATTATATGTATATAAATTATATATAAAAAAAAATTGGTCCGGTCGGTCCGGTTCCCACCTTGGAACCGGGAACCGGACCAACCGGCCGCTGTTCCAAGATTAGGAACCGGGAACCGGACCGCTGACCGTGGGAACCGCCCAAAACCGGCCGATCCGGTCCGGTCTGGTCCGGTCTCGGTTCGGGCGGTTTCTGTTGCACGCCCCTACGTAATGTGACACATAACATGAGATAGAGTCTCCTTAATGAACTTCGTAGCCTGTGCGACTAGAAATGTGCCTTAATTTGGACCAGGGTTTTTCTATTTATAACATCGTGATTAAGTCTTGACGAAAGTCGGGTGATCCTAAGCGGAAGCAGCATGCCATGAGAAAACTTTAAGTTGCAATCCTTAAGAATAGAAATGACTAAAGCTGAAATAACTGCTCAAGCTGTGATGTTTGACCAAGTTTAACCGAGTTATCAATAGTACATGATCACTTCGTCAGAAGTTTTCTATGACAGTCTATCATAAGATACTTTCCACGAAAGAAAAGACTATTAGTTTGTAAGTTATTTTGATCTTGTGTTGAATCAGTGATAAGTGACGTTATATTATTCAAATCATTGAGATAGTATAAAATTGGATTTAAGGGCATATGATTAGGGTTTGTGATGTTGGTCGAACTTCATTGGATTCGGTTGAGGTTTGAAAATCAATGACCATTTTGTTCTTACCTAATCCTGCAGCTGTCTGTTTTGCCAACCAAGCTTCCTAGTGTCTTTGATCAAATGGGTATCTTCAATTGCTCAGTTTGTCCTCTCTCTGCACTTTTCCTTTGTTTGATAACCTGCCATTTGCTCCCATTTGGACTTTTATTTGCGTCCAAAGACATGGGACAAAAAAAAGATTATCTCATTACACGTTAGGAACTGTTGTATATTAAAGAGAACAATTCATTGGCCATTTAATTCAACTCATTTTTTGTATCATTAGACTTGTGCGTCATTACTTGTTTGAAAGCTTGGTAGAAACTCGATGCCTTATTAGGGGGTGATCTTGACAAAGAAGGTGGATGAGATGTGTTAACAGTATTATTTAGTATTGAGACTTACGGTTTTTTTTTTTTTTTTTTGCTTGACTTGAACTAGGATTTGTTTATGTCTTTTCCAATTGTGGGAGTTCTATTACATTTATCTTCGTGAAAGGTAGTGAATTATGTGCCACACATCGAGAGGGCCACACGTCAACTTCTCAATGGCCTCCTTCTACCATGTGCAACTTCTCAATGTCACTATGCGCAGGCTGAAAACAAAATCCTCCGTTATATGACATGATAAATTCCAACATCATATGATAAGGTAAATCGAATCGAAATTATTTGGAGATGAATCTTTAAATTGAATCTGTATATTAGAATAAGGCATGTAAATTTAATTTGATCTGCTTTCCTGAAGAAAACGGAGAGAACCCAAAAAAAAGTAAATGTAGAATGTTGTTATATTTTTGTAAAGGTAGAAATTATCTCTTGGAAGTGAAAAGAAACCAAAAAAGAGCAATGTGAAGGAAAAAGAAAAATAACTAGAAAAACAAAGTGGGATATGTTTCGAATTAGGAGGGATTTTGGTGATTTTCAGTTTGGATTCAATAACTTATATCTTTATCTAAGTATAAAATTCAGGAAATTCTGTTTTGGGTCTTTCCTCCTGTTCCTAATATATAAATCTGAGGAAGTTCGGAAAAACATAAGAGATAGAAAGTCAAAAAAGGAAAATGAAAAAGTGAGGATGTAATGAACCTTCATATGCTTTTGCTTATTTCCGGATGTGCTTACTTTAATTATCTCTCTGCATTGTAAAGCAAACCCAGACTTAACGTGAAACTATCGCCATCGATGTGGAGCGCTATGGGTTGATTGAGATTTAACTGCTGCGGCTCTCTTTTCAAATTTCCATAGCTTCATACTTTTGTCTCTTGGCACAAATGTTTCAAGCTATCTTCAGAAAGTTGGATATGTTTGTGTTTTAGCCCTAAAGTAACTCCTCAGCTGCAGCAACACGTCAGTCAAAACTCTCCAGATCTCCAAGGCACAAAACCCTGGGAAGTACTTAGGCCTACCCCACTCTTTGGGGTCAGGGAAAAAGCTGAAGCACTAAAGACTCTGGAGGGAAAGGTGTTGAAGAAGATTCGAGGGTGGAAGTACATCATTCTTTCTCTTCCAGGTAGATGAAGTTTGATGAAAACAGTACCTCATGCAGTGCCTCGTACTCTATGGCGTGTTTTAAGCTTCCCAAGATGTAGAATGAGGAGGCAAATGATGTTAAATTTTGGTAGGGCCAACAAAAGGAGGAGAGGGAAAATTCATTAAAAAGCTGGGATAGTTTGGGTAAAGCCAAATCTGAGGGAGGGCTGGGCCCTAGAGATATCATGAAGTTTGACTCTGCACTTTTAGCAGAAATGGCGCGCAGGATGATCCTTTTTTGTCCTCAGGCATTGCGGGTAAGGTTACAAAAGCGGGCTTTTCATTGTACCTTTCGGCATGCACCCAAAGGAGGTTAAGCCTCCTGGGCTTGGAGCAGCATCTTGGAGAGGAGATCTGTAGCTAAAACAGGGGCTATGAGGAATGTGGCTGATGGCGAGTCCAGTGATATATGGAAGGACCGATGGGCTGTGAGGGCTGCAAATTCCGTCTATTAGTACCAGTGGAAGATGTACCCAAGTTTGATTGATGATGATACAAAGAGCTGGACATCAGATGTGATTGGCGACTACCTGCGGGAGGGCGAAAAGGAGTTCATAAGCAAGGTGCCAATTCACAGCAGACTAGTTGTGACTGGCAACAAGAAGGTTCGAACCATAGGTTCCAAGGAAACCTCTGCAATCACCTGCATAACCACTTCATAGAAAGCAATTTTGGGTTTGGATGATGCATTTTCTATATTTCAATTTCTACAACAGGGGAAAACGAAGGGACTAGGCTGGCTCGGCGTCGGGTCTAGATAAACCAGGGATCACTAGCATAGTTCGTAGTTTCAAGTCAAGAAGTGAGCCACCCGAGAACCGATAACTCCAATAATGGGAGAAGTGCAGAAACATGACTTCACGTTTTGGTCATTTGTCAATGAAGAATGGAAGGTTCTTTTATTTTGATCAATTGAGGACTTATGGTTTAAAAGAAAGCCACAATCTAAGTAATGAGCTCGCCATCAGAGAAATTTAGGCATCAAAAAGCCGACTTAATTTCCACACGGAATATTTGATGATCTGTCACGTGTCATCTTCAATGTCTGAATTCCATTTACGACAAGCTTAAGATCTAATTGCAAATTCCAGAGTTCGAGTCATTCTGAACATATGGAATTAATGTCCTTGAGATGAAACTATCAAGGGACAAGTCATTACGTGAATCCATTCAAGTAACCAATGGACACGCCAATACAGGTTCTTCGGTTGTTCAGCAAAGGGTACCATGCATAAGTTTCTTCTCCTATTTTCAAGCCCTTGATCCACGGCAGATGAAGAACGGTATCCTCTTAGATCCAGAACCAAATCGACATCTCAGGCGACATTGAAAGCACAGTAACAATGTCATGACCCTGCCTACCAGCCAATATTGATTCCCATATCCTTCTTTGCTATCTCCATCCTCTCCATCTTTTTTCTTGTGTCAACACATGACAGCTTATGTCATAAAGGGATCACAGTCCGTAATGGAACTAGTGAAAAGTCCAACAAAATCTGTATATGCAGACTTGAATGACCAATCAGCTCACTCCAGACATTAGCCAGATGAAAATATAGAGTTAGCTTGAGTCTGCAGATTTCTGGAGATGCTGAGAAGTAAGAGAAATAAGAGACTGAAGCTTGGCAACAGCAGAAGCCTTATCGGGTGGGCATTTAGAGAGTGCAACATTCAGCGAATAAAGAGCCTCATCAAGCTTGCCAGCAGCTAAGGCCGCACGTCCAGCCCTGTATGCTTCATCTGCCAATTTAGCATCATACTGGGACATTGCATTATTATCAGAGCCCTTATTCTTCGATCCAACAGATGATGCGGATTCAAGATATGCGCTTGAACGAGCATATTCAACATTCACAATGGCGGTGTTAATCTCTCCCATTAGAGCTTCCACAGTAGGTGGGAAATTCTTGACACCATCAAAAACGTTCCATTGGGGGCCCGCTTCTTGAGAATTCATGCTGTTTTCGAACTGTATTTGCTACCTCAAATAGGGACATAAATTTACAACGGAAGTATAACTGTTAACACCTATTCCATTTACTGGGATCTGGTTTCAACCTGCAGTCCATGCCAAAGAGTCTAGAGGCAACATGACATGATAATCTGAATCTGGACACAACCGGAAGAGGTTCCGGATTGGAGTCGCTCAACAATCCTAATTCACTTTTTGCTCTGATGGTGTGGATGCAACAAAGATACATAAGATAAGAGTGTATGTATCATCCACCTGCCAAGGACAGCTGAAAAACAACAACGAATGACACTATTAGCCTCTCATCAATTAAGTCTTTAACACTTCATTATATTGCCACAAATTTGCAACACAGGGGCAAACTTTCATCAACTTATCCACATACAAGACAATTCTCATTTTTGACTAGCTCAACATACTTTTAAATTTTTTACCAAAAAAAAAACATACGAAAAAACTTCAAAGCTTTCATGCTGAACCAAAAGAACACAAAACAATCACATAGGCCATGAATCAACCTACTTTTCGAGAAAGTGGCACATTTCCTTCAAAACGCCCACCAAACTTATCGGCTAGAACGTAGCTATTGCCTATATGAGTGATGTTAGGTATACTAATCTCTCTAAGTTGATTTACCAAATGTTGTGGCACTTTTGCTTGTCTCATATTTAGCATTACTCTAGCCTGCACAGTGGAATTATGGCCCCTAATTAACAATGGAGCAGCTAAATCACAGAAGCCATGCAGCACCAGCAGTTCACTGAATAAAATGAGTGCAATGCAAGTTTCAACATTCAAAAACAGGGAGAAACCAGAACTGAAGATATCACAGCACGTTAATACATCATTTCGATCCTTGTCCATGTAACCAAGAATCTTCATATTACATTTTTTTTCTTTCACAGCAATAAAAAGAGGATGACTTCAGGAAGCTCAATGGATTGAAAGAATCTGAAGATCGCCATAGAAATCATAAACCCTCTATCAACAGCTAGAGATAATAGCACCAATTCGATTTCGATTGGCAATTGTATGAAAAAACAAGCAAGATAATGACGGTAACTTTAAGAGCGAGGAAGAAGACGAAAGCTTCAACCTACACTTTCTCTATGAGTGATAGTGATACAAACCGCATCACACAGGGCCCTGGAACTCTACAGTGAAATTAATGACAACTAAAATTTCCACAACAGGTTTAGAATGAAAACAAATGCACAAAGAAAGAAAAAAATCCAAACTTGCAAAGCGAAAATGCAAAAAGCATGAAGATTTGGTCTATTTAGTACAATAAAATTAAACCCTTTTGAGATTATTTGCCTGCATTGAGCTACTAATCTTCATTCGAGGGGGTTGTCTATCAGGAAAGACAGCATTCGGGTGAGTTGTTCGATGAAAGCTTAGCTTTTGAAGTGACCAGCAAATCATGGTCTAATCCTAATCAACAAAAGTACCGATTCTGGACTTCAACATAGATTGAAACAAAAAGGGGCAAAGTTCATACAAGCGAGAAGGAATTGAACTCGGCGGGCGATGGTGGTTACATCCTAGCTAATTGACACAACCGACACTGTAAGCATTCCACCTGCAGCTACCCGCAGGATCCGATGTACAGATTCGAAAGTCCGATCGAATGACTGCCGCGAAATCCTAAGGAAGGCGACGAGTACGGGAAATGCAGGTAAGGGAAGATCGGTTCCGCCGCCGAATGGGAAAGCTAGAGGGGAAGAAGACGATACTTGCGAAGCGGCGGATTCCGCGAGGCGGAGGTGAGTCGAGCGCCGAGTAGCCGGAGTTGGTGGTCCGTTCGCCGTCGACCACGGCGGTGGCGCGGGGAGGAAGAGGGCTCCGGCCGGGAGCGATTGCGTGGGCGCTCGGGTGCGGGTCGGATTCTACTCTCTCTCTCTCTCTATTAAAAGAAAAATGAGAAAGAAAAGAAAAGTCCTTCGTTTTTCAGAAATAAATAAGGGATATGTTCAGCAGATGTCCTAAAACTTGTCAGAAAGTGCGATTGAGTCCCTAAAACTTACAAAAAGTTCAATCAAATTCTAAAACTTGTCAAGTTAGTTGATTGAGTCGTAAAGTTAACACCGTTAGCTTTTTCCATTAAAAATGCCGACGTGTCATTTTTAATTATTTTTTATTTTTCACGTGGATTTTTTTAATGATTTTTATTCATTTTTAAAAAAGAATTAAAACTAAAAATTAAATTTATTCATTTTATCTAAAAATTAAAAAGAAAAGTTATAAAAGTTATTTTTAAAATTGTTTTAAAAAAAAGCAGCCATCTTCTCCCCACCGCCGCCCATCGCCGGGAGGGGCCGAGCGACGGTTGTCGGCCCTAGGGGGTGGCCGGCGAGGGCGAGGGCCGGCGACCGTCGCCCGCCCCGGGCGAGGCTCGCCCAAATTTGGCGAGCCTCGTCGGCCCCGAGCAAGGGCCGACGAGGCCTCGCCTAGGGCGGGATACGGTCGCTCGGCCCCGGGCGAGGGGACGGCGACCGTCGCTTGCCCCGGGCGAGGCCTCGTCGGCCCTCGCTCGGGCCGAGATCTAGCGAGCCTCGCCCGGGCGGGCGACGGTCGCTTGGCCCCGGGCGAGGGGCGGCACCGTCACCCGCCCTAGGCGAGGCCTCGTTGGCCCTCGCTCGGGGCCGGCGAGCCTGCCGAGATCCGGGCGAGCCTCGCTCGCCCGAGCGAGGGCCGACGAGGCCTCGCCTAGGGCGGCGACGGTCGCCGGTCCCCGATCCCGGTGAGGGCGGGCCACCCCGCCCGGGGCGGTGACGGTCGCCGGCCCCTCCGGCGATGGGCGGCGGCGGAAGTCCACCGCCCTTTTTTTTTTTTTTTTTTGAACAATTTTGTTTTTTTAAATAAATTTAGATTTTCCTTTTTAGCTTTTAATCTAATTTTTAAAGATTTTGAATAAAAAATAATTTAAAAAGCCATTTGAAAAATAAAAAAATCATTTAAAATATGACATCAACGCCACGTCGGCAATTTCGTTAACTTTTTTAACGGTGTTAACTTTAGGACTCAATTGAACTAATTTGACAAGTTTTAGGACTTGATTGAACTTTTTGTAAGTTTTTGTGACTCAATTGCACTTTCCTGACAAGTTTTAGGACTTCATTTGAACATATCCCAATAAATAAATAAATCCAAATTGTCCAAATTCCCACTATTCATTATATTTTTCCATTGATTAGGTTATTTCTAGAATTATACTTTCTAGTATAACCTTTAAATAGATATGCAATTCATTAGCAAAGCAACTAGTTTGCTATATGACAAAAGAATTTTTTTTTTTTTTAAAGGACACTAGCTTCGTTCCAAATGAAAAAAGAAAAGGATGATACCAAACAAAAGGAAGAAAAAAAGGTAAGAAATAATTCTAATCAAGAGTGGACCCCATATTTGACTTTCATCTTTGATGCATGATTGGAATTATAATGGAAAATATTAAAATTCCAAAACCATGCTAAAATATGACTTGAAAAGAATATAATTTGAGGTAAAACAGGATGCTCGTGTCAAAAGTAAGGTGGAAAAAACACGAACATTTTTCATGGGTATAAAGCTAAGTGTGATAGGAGCCAAGTTTCACACGATTCGATAAATGCCTTCTCCATTATCTTAAAAGTGCATTCTCTTACATCAACTCATGCATTCATTCGGGATTTTAATCATCAAATGTCTCCTTTAATGCTTGAACATAAGATCACAAAAACAAGAGCAAGCTCTCTTACTGTCAATACAATTTACAAGAACGGACTATATGCTTAAAATTTGGAGATTGGGACTTTGCTTGACCCAGTTGAGTTTTGGAAATCAAAGTCATTTTGTTCTTGGACCAACAATGGTTTTATAACTTCTTCAAATCAAATTGAGAAATGCATGTATTGACAAGGTTTGGATTTTCCCACAATCATTTTGTTCTCTTGGTAACTCGTTCTTTGCATCCGTTTGGATTTTTATTTGGCCTATCAATTAGGGGAAATAAGCATAAACTTCCACAATCAACATTTGAGCATCGTCATTTATGTACCTTCTTTATTTTTATTTTTTTATCGTATTCATTTCATTAGTAAGTCAACTAATCCTTTCTGAGATTGCATGTGTAAACAAATTTATCAAAATGGCAACATATTTAAAAGAGCACATGCCATGAGGTCTGGAAACAGGATGATAAGAGTTTAAAAGTGGAGAAGCGAGGCGATGTTCGACTTTTACTTTTTACTTTATGTTTAATTCCAATTTTGCGATTCACACATTTTGCTTCTTCTTTTTTTTTTTTTTTATCCAAAACTCCTTAAAGTTTCACAAGACTAAAAAATGTTGACATGCAAAATTACACATAACTTTTTTTTTTTTTTTTGCAATTTTTTAAATTTTGACCGGAATTCAAAAATAGCTCTTTTTTTTTTTGGCCAATGTAAATAAACATGTTACCAAAAAAAAAGAAAATGTAAATAAACAGACCCTAAAGCTAGAAACTCTAAAATATCGTTAATTATTAAAGTCAATTAGCTTTGAGATAAGCCAACTGCAATCTTATACTCTTGTCCGTTTTAAGTAACCTTAAATTCACGCTCGTTGCTCCGATAATATGAAGTATCAATACTTTAAAAACCCACTTAGTTTTTTGAGTAAATGCACATTAGACTATTTTTCATCCCGTTCTTTTTTTGAATTAATTATTTGAAAGCCACATGCCATTTCAGAGTCATTTTAAGGCCTGTGCTTGTTATACCGCGATTGTCATAACCAACACAAAAAGTAAAATCTTTTCAATTTGGAGGAGAGCGGGGGAGAGAGTATCCAACAAGTCTGAATGAAAATGGACATGATAGACCACTCAAACGAATTGAATAATTTATGGTATATAGCAATTAAACCTTATTATATATTGTTGTTGTCATGTACTTTGACTTTATTTAAATAGTTTGAAAACTGACGAGGACACAATATTCTTCTTAATCCTCATTCAGCGAGCAAAGAGTCATGACATAACGGTTCAATTTCTACTAGACTTGGTGCAATCCCCACAGGAGATGCAGCTCCTCCATTCTTGGTTCAGGGCAAATGTGCAAGTCCTCCGGCAAGTGCCACTCCTGATACAGTCATACGTCAAGATGGTAAAGGAAATAGCACAACAAAAATAACATGAAGAATGTGAAAAACGTGTGTAGATACTCAATTATTGTGATTTGTGATAAAGTAATTAGATATTAAGCTACACATTCATTTAATAATTTAAGCCTTTAGAGTAGCTTGACTGTAGTTCCACTAAATCTTTTTCTTTTTTGATTTTATCTAATGATTGGTTAGATTTATCTTTTTATTTGATCGAGCACTAATGAAATAAGGAATAAAATGACCGACAAGTAGCTCGTGATAATTGCATATGCATCCACTGAAGTGGTTAAATGACATTTATTTATCTCTAGATAATCGTACTTGTATTGATCTATGTATTGCTCCTAATTTTTAGATAAATTACCTTGTAAACTTTTTTGTTTCATAGTTTATTTAATTAATGTGTAAATTAAGATATTTATACGGCAAGAACATCAACCTCAAAAAAAAAAAAAAAACTTGACAAGGACTATTGTGATATATATAAAGACCAAAAATATTTTTAAAAAGCAATAAAAATATGTCATATTTTTATTAATTTAGATATTTGATTGAAATGAAAATATTTTTTTAAATCTTGGCCATAACGGATTTATGAAAAATTGTGAATAGTACCGAAGGGTGACATTGAACATTTAGGAATAATTAAGGGACTAGATTGAGCAAAGGGGAAGTTTTGGGACTAGACTGAACACGTAAGAAGAATTCAATAACCATGATAAATAAACTAAAAGTCAGAAAATAATATTGAGCCAAAGTTAAGGAATTACTAGTGTCATTTTACCTATAGTTTCTTACATCTTTTATTTGATCAAGCACTAATATATTAGGGAACGTCGATCCACAAATAACTCATGATAACCGCCTATATTTATATCGTTCCAACTTTTGATTTTCTTCTTTTCGATTTTTGTTTTAATATGGTGTCAGTCGTCCAAGATTTGTATATATGTTTTGGTTGACCAGTAATTTATTAGCCAAGAGAAGGTTGACAATTTGATTTTTTTTAACAAAAAGAATACGATTGATAACAGCACATAAAGTGGCATTTTCTTTTCTGCCCTACAAAAGTAATTGAACTACTTCTTCTATAATTATCATGATGTAATATTCTAAGGAAATTGTAATCTTACAACTATCTTTTTTCTGGAAAAATCATCCCGTCACCGTGTACAAACTTGAATCACAGTAGTCTTGGCATAAATATGCATTGAACTTTTATTGTTAAGTCACTTTTTTAGCTTGTGCATATAAATAAGTGAACGGACATACTATATAGTATTAAGAACGAGTTTCCTACCAGGAGTTGGCGAAGGTGCTCCTCCCAGGGCGCAAATGCTCTTGATTATCGATTGAGCGCCGACACTAGGGAACACCAGAAGAATACATCCGTCGATTACTGCGCAGCAAGAGGGCCCGATAACACTGCCTTGGGGATTGAAGAGGGCACGGGCGATCTCCACGGGGCATCCTATCACGCTCCTGATCGACGACAGGCATCGTCTGAAGTCCTTAGGCTGTTGAGCCGTTGCAGGAGGAGCGAAGCTCACGACGAATGCGGCGACCAAGAGCATTGCGATGGTTCTGGATGCCATTTTCGTCCGAGGAGCAACGATGAGGAGGGTGTGCGAGTTTATGGGAGATGAAGATGAGCCAGGTTTGGCTATTTATAAGGAGGGAGGGAGCCGGGGGAGGGAGACTTCTGGTAGAAAGTTGAACTACGTTTCCGCACAAGTACCATCTCCTATGGAACTTCTCTTGACATGTGACAAAGTTTCGCTAACATGAGACCTAACGTTAGAAATATTTACGTTGTTTACAGTTTGTAATGTAAGTAACAGTCTATCCACCTAATATTGTTCTTGGGGGAGGGGAAAGAGACCGGCACAAGACAGAAACCCTAACGCTGCCTGGCATATAAACCCAAATCACGAAACTAATCGGTGGTTTTTGGATCTATTTCTTTATTGAGCTCAAGAATGAGAGCTTGCTTCACGTCTGATGCACCGGATGACAGAGGTAATCACCGATCATCACTTCATTTAAGCTTGGAGACATTAGGTACAAATCAAGGGGGAAAACAGACCTAGGAATGGAATGGAAGGCCAACTTGCCCTGTTGGATTGGGAATCGCATGACTATACCCATCAGAGAAAGTCATAACTGAGCAGAGACCAAACGCCAAACCTCCACATTTTACTTGCTGAACTAAAGGATTCAGAAGATTAGAAAATATTCACGTTATAATAACGACTACTTAAAAGGTTCTTTAGGGCCTAAGCAAATCCTTAAAAGGTTTCATCTCAAGCCTCATCCAAACTTCTTAGATATGGAAGATCATTTCCATTGTTAATGACCTAATAATAGGAAAGAAGTACATTTTAAGTGTCAAAACTTGGCGTGAGTGGACATATAAATACACTTCAATGCCACTTTTTTTTGGAAAATTGCACACTTAAATGTCAACTCCAATGAAACTTGCTTGAAACCCCACATGGTGTTAAACCGGTCTACGTCACTTGCCGAAATGTCCACTTAGCATCCTTGTCCCAAAACGACGTCATTTTGTCCTCAAATCTTTTTTTTTTTAATGCAAATATGAATTAAATTAAACTTACAAACTAATTTTTAGAAAAAAAAAAAGGGATCGGATTTGGAGCCATGGAGGCCCTTCTGCTGCCGCCCCACCATCGCCGAAAGGGCCGTCGACCGGGGTTGTCGGGCACTCCATGGCCCCAAATTTGGTCTTTTTGTTTTTAAAAAATAGTTTTCAAAATTTAATTTAATTAATATTTATGTTAAAATTCAAATTTGGATCAAAACAACATCGTTTAAGGTTTATCCAATCATATTAGTGCATCGTGGGTAACTTCTTCTTCTTTTTAATTGCTACATTGGTTAAAAATTTAGCTGGAAAATGTCACCTCATAGTTTGGCAAAAAATTCTCGCTATTGACATTTGAGTGTTCATTTTTGTTTGATTTTGGTATTTAAGGAAATTTTGGAAATTTTGGAAATTTTGGCACTTATGGCCACTCGTGCCAAACTTTAACACTTGGGGTGTTTGGCACTCCTAAGGAGGGCATTTTTTTGTTAGGTAAGTTTCATGATTGACAAATGTCGTCAATGACCTTGTCTTTACATGTGTGTGTTCGTATCTTCTAAGTTCACCTTATGTTAGGTAATTCCTAATTGATGAAATACCCTCTTGTGAACTCGAGAAAACTTGAGTTAGACCCAAAAAGTAGAATTGTTTCTACTTGGTCCAGCAAAGTTGTACTAACCATATGGATGAGATGAAACTTGAGTTAGATCCGAATACATGGTCCTAATATAAAATTGTTTGGACTGGCAGTGTGCGAATCAAGCTCCATATGGTGTGTCTGATCCAAACAGACAAACGATTCCTTTTAACACCATATCAATTTCACGGTTTATCTAAGGCTTTTCCCTAGACTTTTCAAAAACACGTTATGAATCCCTAACACCAGTTATGCCTTATACCTGGTGAGCTTCTCCTTTATTCCTTATGCTTGGTGAGCCTATTTACAGGATCACAGCTTAAAAAAGAAGAAGTCGGGTTCCATGTCGAAACTTCGTCCATATATACTAAAGGTGAGCATTCAGTCCTATTTATCCCTAGAATCTGCCTCCTCGGCTTGTTTCATGTCCCCTTCGATGAGATGAGAACCCATGTGATTCTCGATTTTGAGATATGAAAGGCCCAGGACCTGCTCAATTCTAGGATTTACATAGACTCTAGGGGGTGAACATAAGAGTCCGAAAGCCCGAAAACCTGTCCCGACCCAAATGGGCAAAAAAAAATCCTCAACCCAAATAGACCAGGATGGGTTTTCGAGCTTTATAATTTTTATATTCAGGCGGGCTGGGCTTTCGTGCTTCACATTGTGTAGCCAAAACTGGCCCAGTGCACGTAGTATTCCATTAATATTTTAACCCTAGGTGAAAATTAAAAAAAAAAAAAAAACAACAAAGTTTTACAAGTGAATAAACTAACTATCAACAATTGAAATAATGAAAGTTATCTGCAAACGTGAAAAAAAAAACTTTACAAAGGAACAAAATTATTTGCAATTTTTTTTGGATAGTTTACACCCTTTGAAGCTCCATTCAAATTTCATATTGATATTGATTTTCGAGTTGAACCTATTGAGAATTTGTTTTTCTTGATTTTTTACCTTAAGAAATTGCAAGTATTAACATTTGAACTATAAACTCTGAGTCAACATAAAAAAATTAGCTTTGAGCTCGTGTGAACAATAAAAGTTAAATATAGCAAAACTGACACATCAAAAGAAAAGAAACTTGCGAGAAATGTCCCTGCAACCACCACATTTTCATAATAATTCCAAGGGGAATTAAGAAAGACATGTCCTGTTGTGGTGGCTTTCCATCTTTACTTTTTGAAAATATCCATTTCATACTTGACTTTGGCTTTTGGACACCATCTTGCCCCGTCTTTGAAGTCATGACCAACGGCCACACCACGAAAGACTTCAATTGAGGTCGTGAGCCACCATCACCGCTACGTAGTATCCAATAGATAGACAGAGAGACAGAGATGGCGACGCCAAGGAGAAGGATCAACAGTGATGAAGGAGGTAGCGGGAATGGAGAGTTGTGGATAAAGGAGGATAGGATTTGTTAGGGACATTGAGGGCTCGGGGACATGAAACGGGAGGCAATTTTCCTTCTTTTTTTTAAGCATGAAAGTGGTAGTTTTCATAAATAGAGAAATGTAAGTCCCCGTTTAGTGAAATTGGAGATACTTTTTGGTATTTTTCCTACTTTAGAAGATTAGATGAAGATCCACAGTATCGAAAGACTAATGAAGTCTTTGAGAGCAATGCTAGACTTGTTCTGTGACAATGAGGAAGAAGGAGAAAAACGCGGTTAGAAAAACGCGTTCACTTCGCAATCTCACTGAGTCATGGTCTTTGAAAAGTCCAATCAATTGACTGAGAAAAAAATGTTGACTTTGCGACTCGGTCACAGTTCCATGTTCTCCATTAGAAGAGGTTGTGATGAACATTCTAACATAACTGAATTAGTATGCATCTTAATTTATTTCGCGTGTGCATCCATCTCATTCATCGAATTTCATGTGTTATTTCTAAGTCGGTCTTCACATGAGAGGCTTGTTAAAATATCCAACATTGCTTACATCAGATCGATTTTGTGTAGCAATCTAGGTTAAACCTTAGAATCATATCGGATCGATTTTGTCTAGCAATAACAGGTTATGTTTTAAAGTCTATAGGGTAAGTTTTAAGTTTCAAAAATTAAAAATCTCTCCCAACGAAGTACGTTATAGGTTTCAAACCCCAAAATCATTCATCCCCAATTTGCACACCTTTCATACTCGTTCAAAGAAATTTCTTGCATTTTCAGGATCATGGTTATGTGTCATACAATATTGAAAGTCACAATTAGTTCCTCGGCTGAATGGCGTGCACAATAGTTTCTGGCGGAATCCAATCTGTCTTCAACTTGGTGAATGTTGACACATCGAACAAACTTTTTGATGACATTATTGTTTGATTTCCACCTCCTTGAAGGAATTTAATTCTCTCAAGCCGTTGACACCTCTTGTTACTCCACAATAATATAGTTGAAAAATTCGTAATTTTTTTCATCCTTTTATGGATTGTTATTTTTGGCATATGTGAATTTTAGTTGTTTTAACATCCATATTGTTTGTCTAAAGGTTGAGTTGGACATTTTCTAAGTTGCTTGGTATTTTTGTTCATTTTGCAAGGCATTTTCTCGCCATTGTGTTGTTCTACTATTTTGTTATAATTGCTATTTATCTTGGCTTTAAATTAGAGAATGTTTTACTAAAATTTGTTATCTCAAGGAATAAAAAAGGGAAACAAAAAAAAAGGGAATTGATTGTTTATATGGTAGACCTCTAATTAGATCAAACTGAATCTAAAATTTACCTGGTCAAATGTATCGACAACAACATAGCCTAAGAAAAATTTACTCCTAATAGATTGCCAATCGGCCAGATGCAATGTCACAAATCACAAGAGGTATTATTCTATTTTTCCACCACATGCACCAAATGATAAAAGTAAAAATAAAAAATGAAATCTCCATTTTGGACGAATGTACACCGGCGGAAATCCATAGGGAATAAATGGATTAAAAAAAGCAAAAAGCTGAATCGTCAATTCGGCTTCACCTCTCCCCTCCCCCTCTCGAACGTATCACCTCCCCCACCCCAACCACCGCCACCGCCGCCGCCGCCGCCGCCGCCGCAACCGCCGCAACCGCCGCCGCGGGTTCAACTCGGGCCGGCCGCCGGCCACCACCTCCAAAAATATCCCCCGAAATTTCCAATTTCTTTTCCGAGAAATTCCCTCCTTGACGAATCACAACCTCGCACGATCGAGGAAAAAAGCCAAGTCAACCCTCGATCAAACCGTCCTCCAACCCATCCCTCCCTCCCTTCTCTCTCTTCTTTCTCTCTCTCTCTCTCTCTCTTCTCTCCTCCTCGATCGAATTCGTCCCCCGTTTCCAGCGGCAATGTCGTCGGAGATCGAGGTCGTCGACGAGGCCCGACCCGCCGATCGGGACGCGGCCGTCGCGGGCGGTGCCGTTGCCGCCGGGGCCGCCGCCGCCGCCCCCGAGGAGAGCCTGCGGGACGACGTGTACACCGCGGCGGCGTACGGGGACATGGAGAAGCTGCGGAGGCTGGTGGAGAGTGAGGGATGCTCGGTGTCGGAGCCCGACGGCCTGGGCTATTGCGCCCTGCAGTGGGCTGCTCTCAACAACCGGACTGCCGCTGCTCAGTACATCATCGAGGTCTTCCCCTGCCCTCTTCGCGGTTTTTTTCCGAGATGGGGTCTTGCTTGTTATGTGGCGTCGGGTGGGGCGGGTGAGGGGAATCGTGATCGATCGATCGTCCTCGCGTAATGTGCGGTTCGCGTGCTGAATGGGGTTCCGTTGATTGGGAATTTGCATTTGTTGACCTTGATTCTTCAATGGAATTGTCTAGATCGTGTTTGTTCATCCAGCAAATGACAAAGTTCGGAGCTTCGGCCGTGCTATGATTGTGTTTTCCGCTCTTTTCTGTTTATTTCAACTTGTGCCTTCATCGTCGATTGTCAACTAGCTTACTGAGGATGTGACTGACTTGGTAGGCAGATTATCGAGTGACTATTGCTTTCATTTTCTTTGGCTTATTTATATGTTGGATTTGATAGAATGTAGTGCCGTATATCTGTTGCTTTAGTTTGGATTGGGTCTTTGTTAGGTGATTTAGAACTAATAAGTTACCTGTGGTTGCACCAGCACGGGGGAGACGTACATGCTGCCGATCATACGGGGCAGACAGCATTGCACTGGAGTGCAGTTCGAGGTGCAATCCAGGTCGCTGAGCTTCTACTTCGAGAGGGTGCTCGTGTAAATGCTGCTGATTTGTATGGGTACCAGGTTAGAATTTGTTGATTCATCAGTCTAGTGCTTCATGAGTCGTTCATCCGGCAGAAGTAGTGATTGGTGGTTGATTACTTTCACCAGACAAGTAAGCTTCTTATTTTGGCCTTTAACAAGTATGCACAGAAATTTTTGTTTTTCAAGTGTCATTGACGTAGGACAGTGAGTCTGACAACATAGAATAAATTTTTACGCTTCTCACCCAAAGCTTCCTAAGTGTCACACTTAGGGTTGCTAGAGCATCACACCTAAGATTAGAATAGCATCACATGATCCCAAAGCAAAGAATTGCCAAATCAAATTATCATCAAATCTGTTCAAAAGAAAGAATTACAATAATATACATAGACTCTCTAAAGTACCACTCCAATTCAAAATAGGAAACCTAATATATCCTAATAAAACTATGTAACTGCTGAACGCAATTCCAAATTTGAAAGGAAACTTATTAGAATCCTAATAGATTCCAATCACTTAAATAGATTCCAATCACTTAAGAAGATCCCTTATTATTTGGAGAGAATAAACTGCAAATCTTCATTTGGCATGCCTTTTGTAAGTCTTTAGTGGTTGTTGCAATATTTCTCCATCATATAAGTTGGTACTTATAAATTGCCACGAGTTGCTGGGGAAGTGATAATTTCTTAACTTCCTTACTTTCTTCAGTGGGAGTATCCTGATTTATGGTTAAAACATTGACCGATCTCAGTCCTGTGCTTCAGCAGCCTAGAATTTGATATGATGTGATTTGTTCATTTGACATCTTGAATCAATGAGTGTGATCATTTGAAGGCCTTGTTTTTTGTTGATGACCCATCTTTTCAAGATTGACTACCAGCTTCTAGGAAACATCTTAGGAGTGGTCATATCTTTATAAAACACTTATGACTATCTCAGACATGAGTATTACAATGTGAAGAGAGTCAGTTTATCCAGCCATTCCTATTTTGCTCACCTAAGATTAAGGCCCCATTCTCCCGTAAACCTGGTGAAAGATATCTCAGTCAATGAGCCAAAGTCATAAGTAGTCATCACTATTTGAAAAAGAAATTGACCTTGACGTGAAATCGCATATGTGAGCTTTTAATGGAACCTAACAAGAAGATATGCAGTCCCTTACTTCCAGCTGCAATGATTAATAATTAAGCCAGTAAAATGAATGTTTGGCTAAAAAAAGATAAAAAGCAGAGCAAGCAAAAAGAACGAGAAATGAGACAATTCGTACTGATTCTACTGAATGTTAATATGGTCATTGGTAAGACACCATCTCATGATTGGAATTTATTCTTTTTCTGGGAGAGGATTTTAGATTTTTCAATTATTGCAATTCTATATCTTCTTTTATGTTCTCATCAATGGAACTGATGACTTTTCAAGATTTCTTTGATGGTTCATACTAAGGCAATAATTTAGCTATTTTATATTGGCTACTGTATAGAGCTACCCTAGTATGATGATCAGTACAAAATTTCAACTGTATATCGTCCCTGTAAGTTGTAATCTGTATGCCAACAGTAGTAATACAATAGATAAGATGCTGAGATAATGAATGTCCCTGAATGAAACCAATGGGGCATTCATGTCAGTCAGCTTTTCTTATCTTATATCTTGAGGTCATTGTAAGAGCTTGAAAGTGTCTTTGCAAAAGGCAAGGAGCTAGAAAGTCTATTTATTTCTGTTTTTCCTTCAATAGACTATGGTTTGCTAATTGAACATGGATCCAATTAACTGAAGGATATTAAAATTATCTGAAATTTTCGACTTTTATGAGTTTCATATAAAGTGATCAAGATCCTCATACCCCTTATGACCACTAATGTTGTTAGATTGTTTTATTTTTGTGCATTCTTCTGTTTTGAATTGGCATTTTTGCAGTTTATAGGCCCTGAAATGTACATACAGCTAGAGATATCAATATAAGCCTTCTGGAATAAATTTAGTACATCCTGTAACTAAATTAGGATTTTCGGAATCACAAAAAGAACTTGATATATTATACTCTTACTTTACACTGTTGAAAGTAGTCAATGTTGCAGTTGTTTGAAATATTGAAACAAAAGTAGGTAAAAGTTATTCATTCTTACATTGCACTTTGAATGACTCAAACAAACTTTTCAACTGCATTTAATTGTATCGGGTATATCAGGTAACTCGATTCGAGTGAATTTATGGTTACTAGAGATGTTAATTGTGGTCATTGTATATGACATATTGTAAATTTGATATGAGGTGCAGAATCTCCTTTCCTTTCCCCGTGAATAGGAGCATAACGCTGATGTACTAATGTTGCATGCTGATTGATCTGAAAGACATACCGCCGAGTGCATAGACTTAATGAAGGATAGTGCGATCAGAATATGCTTTTGCAGGGTTGGATCCAAAATTTAGATTAATTGAAATAAATTTGTTTTGATTAGTGTCAGTTGGTTTACTAACTTATGGTGATAGAGCACACTTATTTCGCAGTTGTAGGTTCTCATAACATCAATGTCATTGTAAGTTCTATGATAGTGAAGTTGGAAGATGCATGTGCACACTGTATATTTTAGTGCTTTAAACGCTTGTCTGTAGATTAAACCACACTTTATATTTTAGTGCTTTAAATGCTTGTCTGTAGATTAAACCATACATGATATGGTGGCTCTAGATTCTTTGATCTTGTTAACATCACAGTCAAAACTTCATTTAATGGAACTTTGGGCTTGATCTACAGACGACACACGTTGCTGCTCAGTATGGTCAGACTTCTTTCCTTTATCACATTGTTTCAAAGTGGAATGCTGATCCAGATGTTCCAGATAAGGATGGAAGAAGCCCCTTACACTGGTATACACAAATCTCTTTTACACAGCATTTACATAGTTATGTATATGTCTGGCAATTCTCAGTAATTATTTTTACTATTATAATAAATACACCCTATTTTCCTCAGAAATTATTTTCCCAGTGAGACTTCTTTCTACATTTATTCCTCACGGAGGGTAATCATTTTCTGGTCACCAGATGAAAAAAATATTATGCTTAGATAAGTGGTCTTTCACCTATGTTTCTGTAAAAAAATTGTAGTCTTTATCCTGTTCTTTTTTTAATCTTAATTCTTAGGGAGCCTATAGAGCTCTTAGGGAATTTCTTTGGAGAGCTGTTTGGAAGGAGATACAAATTGCGTTATTTCTAGATACAGAGGACACCTATGACAGGTTTGTTGGTTGATAGAAACAGTAGGGTGGTCACAGGAGGAATTCTTGATTACAAAGAAGCACAGTTCGACTCTGAGCCTTGAGACTTCTCTTTGCCTATAAAGGAAAAGCCTACTGAGGTCTACAAGATGTTCTTAAAAAGATAAAAGACTTTTAATTGGGAACATATCAGTGGGAGTATTATATTTTTGAATTACAGATGAAGTTAGAACTTCAGATCTTTCAACGGTTGGTCACAATGGGAACTTTTAAGACTTGGATTGATGTAGAATTAGCATTGGAAGAGTAGTGAGTTATGAAGTAGTGAATGGGGATTGGTGGATACTAAGAGGGAATTACATTAGGCATATGCATTTTGTGTGAACATGGGAATTTTGGTATAGATGTTGTATGCATGATAAGCGTGAAAGGAATGAGAAGTACACCAGGGATTATAATGATTGTGGATCGTCATTGAACTTCAGAGATATTCTATGTTATGTAGGGGTTGGACCTTCAATATCAAATGTTGAAACTAAAATGATATTATTTTAATTAATGTGGAGACATTGGACAGAGATAGATTTCAGAACGGATTGTTTCTGGAGAGAATTTTAAATATCATGTCGATTTTCAAAACTTTTAACTTTGCTTTTGGTGATAGTCGATTGATAATTGATGGATGCTTCCACTGTCTTCTTGGAGAAAATGTAGGGCTGCTTACAAAGGTTTTGCTGATTGTATACGTCTACTTTTATTTTTGGATGCTTATCGGGGGCGGCAAGACAAAGAAGGTAATTTAGAGTTCTTGTCTTTTGGATATTTTGAAGGTTCTATACTCTGTTTCCTATATTATATTGGAGTGCTATATGATGATTATATATGTTTATGACTTCAGGCTGCACTCCTCTTCACTGGGCCGCTATTAGGGGTAATTTAGAGGCATGCACAGTCTTGGTGCAGGCTGGTAAGAAGGAGGACTTGATGGTGACTGATAATACTGGCCTTACGCCGGCACAGCTTGCATCTGAAAAAAGTCACAGACAAGTTGCCTTTTTCCTTGTAGGTGTTCAATAACTAGTATGTTGTACTTGTTACTATTTTTTTATAGTTCCAGTCTCTACTGTCAAGCAACTTTAGGGCTTGTCATGCCAAAAGAAATTCATCCCATCTAAATCTTTTGTGCCTATCTTTTCCATCTTGCTCTGTTGACAAAATCATATGTGGCAATGGCTCTGACCGAGTAATCTTGTTGAGCTCTAAAAAGTAGAAAGTACTGGTGATACTTGATTCTTCATGACAAATCCAATTGTCTCTTGTTCATTACCAGAACATAGCTTTTATAGTTTCCAGTCTTTTAGAGGTTGTCGCGTTTGTATCTGAATATGATTGCCTTCTCCGACCAGGTGTACTTAAAAACCTTAAGTGGTTGTTTTTTCGCTACCTTAGGTATTTGCAATAATTGGTTTCTTTTTCATCTCTTTTTCATCTGAAGAAGTTGTACTTCATCTTTAAAGCAATTTCATATTAGAGTGCCAAAGTACTGAGGGTTGTTCTACTTAGAGTTTTTCAATGTGATTGATAGAATCTGGTGCTACAGGGTAATGCCAGAAGTTTGCTTGATAAGCGTTGCGATGGGAATAGCCGCTTAGGAAAGCTCTCCAAGTTAGGGCTGGCCCCTGTTTTATGGTTTCTGATCATTGTGCTGCTGCTTATCTATATAAATTCGGTCATCCGGGGTACATCTGTCTCACTCAAATTTTTGATGTTGACATTTCCTTTAATTATATTATTATCCTAATCACACACTTTGTGCATTTGGCTGCAGCACCAACTCTGCCAAAGTTAACAGCTGGTTTTGGCCTTCTCGCATGGTCGGGTGTTTTTCTGGCTAGCGCGGGGCTAGTACTGTTTTACAGGTGTAGCAGGTAAGGATCTAGGCTTTCTATACTTAAAATGAACACGAGGCTGTTGTTGGTACTTCTAGAGTTATGCTAACACATATCTTATGCCTCGAGCATCAGTTTTGAGCAAGAATTTTGTTGGACTGCCATTTGTGGATTTGGAAACAGCCATTGGTGCAATATTTTTTTAAGGTTCCAGTTGTCTTTTAGTAGATATTGCCAAATAATGGAAAGTGAGTCTCTATACGAAAGAAAATAATGAAAACATAGGGTTGAAATGGCAATACCTTATATAAAAAACTTGATGGTCATACCATTATAATGTTGGGGACGGCCGTTGGTTAACTTAGTTTTTAATGTTCCTTGTAGCAAGTGGTTTGGTACTTTTTAAAATTTCTACTGTAAGTTTTCCTGATCACCAGTTTCATTTTTTGATACATAATCATCGGCTTTTCTCTTCGGTTAATTAGTTTTCATGTTTCTTGTAGCAAGTAGGTTGATACTTTTCAAAATTTCTACTGTTGTCTTTCCTGATCACCAGTTCCTTTTATGTGATACATGATCATCACATTCTCTCTTCATCTAGTTGATTTGTGCATCCTCCATCAACGTATGGTTACATGATCACCGCATCCTGTCTTCTTCTAGTTGATTTGTGCATCTTACTGCAATGTGTGGTTATTTTGTCATCTATCTTTGTCGAGAGAATTGTTGGGTGCTTAGATCATGATTCTGCTTAGGTGTCATATTCTGATTTTATCACTTCAGTGCTTCATGCTATTTTTATTTTCCCTCTCTTCAAGAACTCGGCATATTAGTTGAGTTTCTTTTGGCTGTTTGACAGTTTATTTGTTTGTGATTAGCTTCTCATGCTATTTTTATCCAGCATCATTGTGAAGTTTTTTCCCGAGTGCCATCCATCCTATAATGAAGTTCTTTTATGCACATTGTTTTCAATTAATTTGCCCGTGTTGATGCTTGAACATTCCATGTAATCTTCATCTTATTTCATGTCAAAACAGATTTTTCAGTTGCATGTAGTTGCAAGCGGTCACTTGATGCTTCTTTCATGGCACATGGTTGTTATGTTTGATTTTCATCAATTGTTTTTGCCCTTCTTTCCTCTTCCTTGCAGAAAGGACCCAGGTTACATCAGGATGAATGTGCATGATCCACAAAATATGAAAGATGACGTGAGCTCAAATTTCTCTTCATGCATGCCCTTTGTCATGAAATTCCTTCCATTTCCTTCTGCTTCTGCTCAGTGATTGGTCTAGTTCTTAATCATTAGCCGTTTTCCTTTTCTTATGGAAATGGAATGAGCTAGACTACTTATTTATGAACTTATGCTTAATCATTTTCCAGGAACCCCTTTTGAAGATTGAGATAAATAATCCTGCTTTGCTAGCTGGGAACTGGTCGCAACTCTGTGCAACTTGCAAGGTGATGCTAGTTGCTACGTTTGTGGCCTATTGCTGGTTCAATTTGATTGCTTTTTATTCTCTTATGCTTCTATCTCATCGTACAGATTGTCAGGCCTCTTCGTGCAAAACATTGTTCTACTTGTGATCGCTGTGTTGAACAGTTTGACCATCATTGTCCATGGGTTTCCAACTGTATTGGCAAGGTAGCCTGCATGGATTCAACTTCGCTAAATGCAGGATTCTTTCCTCATCTTTTATGTAAATAAGAAATGTTATATGCTATGATCAATATAGTAAATGCTGTTAAGTGGTTGACTTATTATCTAACTTATCCTGAGACAGAAAAACAAATGGGACTTCTTTGTGTTTCTTGTTCTGGAGGTCACAGCTATGCTGATTACGGGTGCAGTTGCTCTCATAAGTCAGTCTGCTACTTTTAATTTTGATGTATTTCTTCCTTTGGAGGCGAGCTTTGTCAAGAGTGCAAAACTTTTGAATGCAGGAGTTTCAAAAGATCCGTTGGCTCCATCTTCCTTTGGGGCCTGGTTGAGTCATGTTGGTACCCAACATATTGGCGCTTTGTCATTCTTCTTAGCAGATTTTTCTCTCTTCTTTGGGGTTGCAGTGCTGACTGCTGTTCAAGCGTCTCAGGTATTCTATGATCTAACTTATCAGCTATCAGTGAACTCTTTAATTACATTTGTTGCTGTTCTACATTTGATATTAGAGGTGTCATCACTTGAGCTTGTCATGTCATTCTTTCGTGCACAGAAGCATATTGCATTTAGTTTCACATTATATATTGAAAGTTATAGAGATAAAATGAAACCGAATTGAAAGTTGACACAAATTCTTCTTCCTAATTTAATATTCATGTGCAAGCCACATGCGCCCAGTAGCTGTTGCCTTGCAAGTTGACATTTATTTATGCATTAACATCACAATTATAATGCAAATCTCATTAGTCAGTTCCTGCATGTTCCATAATCAAGTGTTTTTTTTTTTGGTTGCAAGATTAAAGTGCTTGCACTGATCTAGTAGCTTGTTCTGTCCCATTTGTTCTCATACAATTTTGAGTCTGGCTCTGTTTATCATGTATGAGAACAGAGGTCCTAGATGCTAGTTGCTATGCTAAAAAGAGTATATAAGGCAACCCCATTGTATCTTTGCCAGGCTGCTGTTTTTATGTTCGGGGCAGATTGGCACCTCACTATTGTATAATCTGCTTGTCTATTTCGGAGTATGGCCTTTTATTTTCTGCATCCCTTCTGACTGACAATGTAAAGCTGAGTTGCCTTTTGTTGTTTGCCAGATATCGCACAACATCACGACAAATGAGATGGCAAATGCAATGCGTTATAGCTATCTTAAGGGTCCAGGTGGCAGGTTCAGAAACCCATATGATCATGGTTTCAAGAAGAATTGTTCTGATTTCTTGATCAATGGTTATAATGAAGATGTGGAGTATGTCGAGGATTCGTCTCATGCTGAGGGCATTGGCATGATGCACATGGGAAGGACCTCGAATCTGCAGAATGGCGATGTGCATTCTCATCAACCTGCTGAAAATGGCCATATCGCTATAAATGTCGGTTCTACTAGTTCTAACAGTCATCATGGACATGTTCACTCATCACACTGCAGTCACAACCATGGTAAGACCAAAAGTGATAATGTGCCGTTGGGCTTGGGTCTTGGTCTTGGTCTTGGACGGAGTGGTGCACGGTCAGTTGCGGCCTCATGATGTTACTCTTGTTTTTGCATGGCTGAAAATGTCACCTATTGTATTGTACATCTAATTAGCTTCTGTAATTGAATCGATTTTGCGGTAAAAAGTAGCTTTTTCTTCCTCAGTTGTTTTCAAGGTGGTATATAGTGGTAGTGATGGGCAACCTGGTTATCTAGTCCTTATTGAAGTGTTTACATGTGCTTGCGTGTTTAGGCACTGCAGGTTACGGGGGCAGGTAGGTAAATCTGTCCTACTTGGATCCACTACTTTGTCTAGATTTCAATTTTGGGATTTGGAACCCGCAACTTCTTGGAATTTGGAATTTACCTGTTCCAAGAGGGTGTTAGGCCATGTACTTTTACATGTAATTTCATTATGTCAATCAAAGGAAACTTTATATTACATTTTCTGCTACCATCATGTACAACATGAAAACAACTGTTTAGCTGAAAAGTGTCTTCTTTCCTTCCCCTGGTCTGGTAAAACCTATCTGGTTTTTGGCATTGACCATCTTGCACGTTCTTGTGTTAATTAAGTTATTCTTAGATTGGTTCAATTTCGCATGTATTCATGCCGATTTGTCACTGGACGTAACATTTTATGCTTTTTCTACCCTAACGGGCATTGCAAGTTTGGGCCAATGTAGAGGAGAGTAACATCTTTAACGGTTCATGCTCTCTATGTCAGATACTTCAATTACTTTCCAAATGCCTACGAATATCTTATACCTGTTTCGTGGGGTTATGATTTTTGGCTAGAGTTGTAGGAATTGGTTGATAACTTAATGGTATACCGAAAGCCTGAATACTAGATGGTTTACAAAAGAGAGGTCACTAATGGGTGAGTATGAGTAAAACTAGATGGTGATAAAATGGCAGACTACATGTGCCGGTGGTGAAGTCGATGGTTGTGCTGGTGGTTTGAGGTGGACGTGACGGTGACAATGGTGATGGAGAAGTGGTGCCAGTGGAGATGGAAATCAAGATCGGCATTAACATTGGGAACGAGGCGGTAGGGGAGTGGTGGAATGGGAGCATTGTCACATAGTCATGTCGGAGTTTCTGTAGATGGCAACGTTGTTGCCACGATAAGTATGATTTGGTTGTTGTATGGTGTTGGATTAGAGGTGATAGTCAGCAGCAACTTTGAAATTAGATTTTAAAATTAAAAGAACGGCTCGTACTGAAGATGAACGTCTGGTTTTTAAAATTCACGAAACTAAAGGAAGAAAAGGAGAAATAGTTGAGAGCTTAAACGGAGTCAGAAGAAATCTGCAGCTACCAAGTATAAAATATGAAGCTAAAATGGAAAAAAGAAAAAAACAAGAAATATCCACAATTATTTTGGTGTGCGTATAAGTACGTGTATGTATGTATCTATGTATTTATCACTCTTCAAGGAACATGCCGCAGGAACGACAATTTTTGAAGAAAAAACCATTGCGAAGAACTCATAAATCCAGCTCATAAGTTAAAAGGCGGAAAAGCCACGGTCGCACCAAATGGACCTTAATATATGTAAAGAGTTGTCGAAACCTATTTTGATGAAACTGAATCGGTAGTGTGAGTTCACCTGAACGCTCTACGCAGTTAGGTTTTTCTCCAATGATCAGATTACACGTTTACACACTGCCTGAACTGATGCAGTACCTAACAACTTATTTACATGGCAGTGGTGCTATAAAACATTCATACCCTACCGAGGTTGAGTTTGCTACTGCCACCTGCTGAAGCAAGCAGAGAAAGGTACTCCTCTATGGCTTCTCCTTCTTTCGTGACTTCAATATCATAGTCCGAAAGAGCATCAGCTTGAGCCAACTCATCTGCAAGTTCTTCCTCCATCTCTACATCCCGGTCATCCATTCCAGCATGCGTAGATGTATCTCCCTCCTCATCAATATCCTTTGTACTACCCGAATCCTCATTGTTGATTGATGAGGCAGAAGCAGTTGCAGGATTGGCATCACTTGCAGGATTGGCATTCTCCGGTTGGTTTGGAAGACCCTGAGGCTGCGCAAGTAGTTGTTGCATTGCTTGCTCCACATTGCAACCACCACTAAGCGCTTGGACCACTGCAGAAATCCAAAAGAAAAACGAAAGATGGCAAGTGCTAAGAGATCTTAATTAACGGCAAGATTCAATCGAGTGTACAGAGAAAACAACTAAATGTGATGTGAAACTCTCGAGTGTAATTATTTGAAATACAATTATTGTCACAGAACTGAGGCTATGATTGAGTAGCATGACATATTGCTAAGTGGGATGAGATGATGTAAGAATTCTCTTGGTATGTGAAACTTACGATTATTGCAACAAGCAGTATGCTGCAACACAATGATCTCATTTTATAATAGTAGAAAATGATTAGATTCAGTCCCTAGAAGGAAATTATTCAGATAGTGGATGCTAAACTTGTTCCCATATCCAAATCGTTAAATAATGCTAATCCATGCAAAACTTGAAAGAACTAAGTGAAACAAAAACACAATCATTGAACATGTACCGCTTGATCTTTCAAAGCCCATTGATACAAGCTGCTCGATTGCTGCTTTATCTGATTTCCGTTGTCTTTTTCTTTTTCTTGATTCTATGTCATTCTACACGATATAAAACAATCGTAATATGTTATTGACAAAACTCCACTGAACCAAAACCAATAATATAGTAGGAAACATGTAATGAACCTGAATGGCAGCATTAGTTTCAGGGTTGGTCAAATCATCTAGTGCTTTCTGAGTGTCATTCTCATTTCTTCGAAGGGCTTCAGCAGCAAGTGCCTTCTCAAACCTGCCATGCCATTTCATGGGGACTCAATAAAGACTTCTCTACGACGAAGGGGGAAGGGGGGAGGGAAGATATATGTTTACTACTACCAAAATTCATAATATCTAAAGAGCAGTGCAATATATTTGTGGAATTTTTGTGGAATTAAAACCAGCTATTCAAAAAGTATAAGTTATTAAATGAAGGCATTGTTTAATATTTAAATATTCTAATATACCCCCTCAAGCATAGATTAGATTTTGGCCTAAGACCAAGGTATGGAAATATATTACTGGCCAGACAAATGATGTTGTCTGAAAACATTTGACCTCAAAACGTTTTGCCCTAATACCACATGAAATTGTTGCGGGATTAGGGCTAACTGTTTTAAAGCTGTCAAATAAATGCGTGATTTAATATTTTAATATTGACAATATAAAATGAAGTGACATTGAAACATAAGAAACCATCCATAAGACATCTGTCACATGCAAACCGTAGATTGCAAACCACTAACACAGATTTAAGAGGACCTTCACAAAATAATTCCAGTAATTACTTCGATTATCCAAAAGTTCCTTACCCAATGGAGACCAGTTCATTTAAGCTTTTGAGGTCCACAGGCTTCTTCGTAAGTGTCACCCCATAAGACTTTTGCTCGCTGCAAATTTTAATAGATTTTTTATGCTACCCATAGAAATTTGAATGCATTAGACAAGATATTGGGGCAACATGAAACACACCTGAGTTCCTGTCTTCGTTTCATATCCTCCTCATGTTTCTGTAATTTCTTAGCCTTTTCCTCGATTAGAAAATCAACAGCACTCCCAACATCTTGGTTGTTCATGCGAAGTGCCCTCCTGGCATTATGCTCCTTGAAGCCCATGCTCATGACTAGTGATAAAGATTCATCTGGCACCTGCAGCTGAAATAACCAATATTGAATTGTCAGCTTGGGAAAGGGAAAGAGTCGAAACTACAAGGAAATAAGAGATGATTTGAAAAGAAATGGACAGTCAGTTGAAAAGTTCTTAAGCAGAAGAGTTAGAACTATCCTACCATTAACTTTAGATTCAATTTTTTTTTTTTTTTCATTTAAACAAAAGAATCAGAAATTTACTCGCCATGAGTTCTGGAATTACAAACGTTCTTTCAGTGCTGCAACAAAATTACAGTCCTAGCTCCTTAATCATGCATGCAAACGAGACACGATCTGCTGGTTGATCATAGTAATAAGTGTTGGTTGCAGAAATGACCAAGAGAGACTCAAAGAAACAGCTTAAATATAATGTGACAAATGCAAAGGAATAGTACCCTAAAAATGCTGAAACTCTTGAATGATAGGTATGGAAGGTATAAATAAATACCTATCATTACCTCAAAGAATAACAGAACAAAATTAAAAAAAAAAAAAAAAAAAAAACTATTTGTTATGTGAACTGCTACAGAAGAATTCAGTACAAGCATAAAATGGCGCTGAGCACCTGAATAACTGAATAAGACTTCTTTACTAACCTTTAGGAACTTTTCTTGTGCAGATGTCAATGCTTTTCGTGACTTATCGAGATGACCATTGTGATAAGCCACCACTCCTTCCAACAGCTCTAACCGCATATGCCTGGAAGTTAATTATTCCAATTCATTAGTCTGAAGCCAATACTTCAGGATCAGAAAGTTCACTACACATATTGCTAGAACGCATGGGATGAAAAATTGCAAAACTGATGCTCACAAAGCAATCTCTGGAAAGCGACCTCCTTGAAGGAGTCTAACACGAGAGTAATCCTTTCCATGAGCACGCTCGATCCCTTCTCTGGCCTTTTGCAGTCGAATTCCAGCCACAGAGAGTGATGAGATGTCTCGAAGCATGAAATAGCACCATACCATGTCTATTTGCAGTATAGGAACATTGTCAACCATCTGAAACCAAAGAAAATGAAGCATAATAAGTCACAATGACATTCATAATCTCTCTGTGTGCACATCAAAGTACTACCATACCCCCTTCCCAAAGAAAGAGCACAAGTGGAATTCATGAAATCCAAGCTGCAAGCCACATCAACTGAGTTCAAGTGAAATTAAATAGTTCACAATTCCCAGACTAAATTGAAAATTTGGTGCATTCAGTCAATTATATGTGAAATGAACGCACGGTGAATCACAATGAGAAAGGAAAGGCTTAAAAATAATTACAATGCAAACAAATAGCGAAATATTTGGAAAAGCATTTTCGACATGAGCGGCTATCATCCTCAAATTCTAGAGTGCCAAACATCCACTATATTATCAGAAGCTTCTGCACTATCATATCATCCAAAAAACAATAATAAAATAGAAGAATATACTACATAAAATTCCCAGATGAACACATGCAGACTTCTTAACTTGGGAGAGTATCACTGACCTCAATGAACTGGGGATTGCAGAGAGAGAAGGACTCCTGCACGGGGAAGAAAGAATAATTGTAGTTGTCAATTTTTACAAATTGGTAGAAAATGTAACAGGCAGTATGTCTATTGAAGTAATAGAAACAACTATCAGATAATCATGAGCCTATACTCGCAAGCAAGAGAAAAAAGAAGCCAGACTCCATTTTTGATAAGAAATTACTTCAGCGCTTTATGGTGGTTTCCAGGAACATACAAAAGATGCAGCTTTGACTAGCAGTTTTGAGGACAATCATTCTATTTTAAGGACATTGGCCATGACAATCTATATTTATAGGCAAGACATGCAAAGGAGAATGTCCAGGAAATTATTCCCAGTTGATCTAGCGTGCAGCACAAGGTAGGTATGCTTAGTCATTCTGATATATAATTTAATTGTATTAAAAAATAATAGCGATGATACCTTCGTAGGCTTAATCATGTGCTAACTCATATTGGTGCATGCTTTTGTGCCTAGATTTGGGTCATCTATTACAATGGGTGCATTCTATATCTTTTGTGACAGTATAAGGTGTTATGAATCCAAGAAAAATCTTTTACAATCAGACTAATGCACTGTCTAACTTATAAATAGGTTGCCGGGTTTCTATATTATGTAATCATATCCCTGGCAGGATACACTGATCATTCCGATCCACGATGTGTATCACAAATCCTTGTTATGGGAAATTTACCACTTGAAATTGTAAAGGTTTAAAATGTTTTGGTGTGGAGATATTCATCAGATTTTCTTGTAAAAAGTATATTATGTATAGTATTACCTCGTCCTAAAGCATATATCAAGTAAGAATTGGTCCTTGACCTATATATCTAGCATATTAGACCATCTGGTGCACATAAAACTAATACTGAGTAATATTCCAACGCAATGATTAAAACAAGCCTACTTTCACAATATTACATTTTAGACAAGGAACAATTTCAGTTACGGTTGACATTCCTTCTTTAAGAGTTGTCCTTGTTGCTGAAACCTTGGTTAGAATCGTGTAATATATCCTGATTTTTAAATTGCAACAGGGAATCACATCAATTCAGTAGCAAGTTATGGCATTCTGATGGGAAAGGACTAGGTGGCAACACTCTTTTTTAGTACATGCGACCAACTATTGATCTGAACAGTTGGTAAACTTGTCTAAAAGATGACATCCCTCACAATACTTTACATCTCAATTCCCACATTATGCATGTTACAGATTAAAAAGCATTGAAGTTTGCTACTGGATAAGGCCAACAATGCTTAGATTATCAAAAGTAACCACAGAGCACCAGTAACTGACCTCACCCATTTCAAGAACTTCCAATGCATCTTTATACTTTTGCCTCCTTATAAGTTGCTTTGCATTTGAGTGAAGCATCAAGCCCATCATCACAGCCCTAGAGAAAATCCCAATGGTTTTTTTAAAAGCAAATTCAAAACATTAGCAGCCAAACAGCAGATTGTGAGAAAAAATTGCTTGAGAAAGAATTTCTTAAAAAACAAATTAGTCTACTGCCATACCTCTGATCAGTTTCAGATCCCATATTTACTTTATGTCCACTCTGATCTTCAAGTTCTATGTTAAAGTCTTCCAGTGGCAATGACCCATCTGCATGTCTCTTAGCCAGTGCAGTGGCAGCTGCTCTGTATTTAGAAGGGTGGACACACATTTAATTATATGAGTGGATTGTACATACACAAACAGTAGCCAAAAAGACTACTGTCTCTGAAAACAACAAACACGCTGGTCAATATCATAAAAAAAAAAAATAGTACAGGAAAGTGTACTGCAAAAGCAGATAAGCATGTCTATGTAAATGAACATCTGAGGTATGAATATCCAGATTGCATCAGTGCTTCTCCCCATAAACATGTCACTCTATCAAGACATGCAGTTTTTTGAATGATAATGAAGTCCCCTGCTCACAGCCGAATGCCTCTTAAGTATTGAGATGCACTGCCTCATGAGTAAAGTAACGTACACCACACTAAGAATGTTGATTCGTCCCATGAGTCTATACATGAAAGTTGCTGAAAAGGGTTGAAAGCAAAACCAAATATGCAAGCGAGATGCATGACAAAGGATTGACTTGGTGGTGGCCGCTAAGAGTTAAAGTGAGCTTGGAATGAGGAGAAAGCATCTTCCAAAGCATCAAAGCTACTTATAAACTGCTACATCAAAGGAATCCCAAAAGCTTCAGACCGAGCATTATTAACCAAGGAAGACATCTCTTGAACTCGGACATGCTCATCCTAAGACCACAAATTTCATTGCTATTTGACTCGGACCGGTTCTAGAAAAGCTGGGGCATTTCAAATTCCTTCACCTATAATGAGAGAATACAAAGCTCGCTGCCATCAGTAAAAGAGAAAGGGAGATGCAATTGATACACTGAATGTCGACAGTTCTTCGTTTCATCAAATATGAACCCACTTCAATCACTCCAAACACGATTACCATCAACCCATTACCAAAGAGAAGGGAAAGAATAATAGAGAAAGAGAGCAGCAGAAGCCTGCTTTCAGGAGAGGCGAGGTGCCATTTACCGCATTATATTTCACATGGCCAGTCTAACAAGGTGTATGATCCAATTGCAAATACCCAACTTTTCTAGAAAATTCAGCAAAACTAACATATTCCTCACAATGTACATGATCAAAATCAAGAAACAGAAAACAAAGAGAACAAGTTGTCCATAAATTCCCCAAAAAAAAAAAGACGCAACGAATCCAACAAGCAAGGAAAGTCAACAACTTTGCTCGACCAATCAATTCGCACACCCATCCGCTGCCGGGAACCGGCGACCCAGCAAATTTAAGCGAAAAGATAAACGATCGCGCACACACCGGAACGAGTACCCAAAATCACAGGCACAAGCAAAAGCACTCACTTGACGCGAGCGAGCCTGCGGGACCGCTCGTCCTCGGCCATGGCCTCTTCCTTGAGCGACTTGCCCTGGTCAACGCAGACGCGGGTCGAGAGTATCTTGGCGTTGCCCCTGACGCCGAGCTCGCTCAACTTCGCCGCCCCGTCGCCGTCCTTCAGCACCTTCCCCCCGCAGATCAGGTTGATCGAGTCCGGGCTCAGGCCCGATCGCCGGGCCACCTCCTCCCGCAGCATCGGGACCGTCCAGCCGTCCAGCTCGACCTCGATCGCGCCGGACCACGTGCCGGCCACCTTCAGCTTCGCGGCCATCGATCGGGAAGACGACGAAGGTTCCGAGAAGGAGGAAGGGATCGAGGAGAGAAGAGAAGTGAGTGAGCAATTGAAAGATGGAGAGTTTTATAGTTGAGGGAGAAAGGCGTTGCCTTTGCTTGATGACCAAGATTTCAAAGCCGGGTCTTTCTTCTCTTTCTTCTTTTGCTTTCCGGATTAGCATTTATTTTAATTCGATTCGGCTTTGGTTTCGTATCCGGACATGGGATTATGTCAAAATATATATATATGTTCATTACAGGATTCGATTAATACATCGAGACACTTGCGTATTTTAGAGGTTGTTACATAAATTCGATATCCTATTTTAAAGTGGGACCGGATTATAGTGGAATTGGTTTTGAACCGATGGATACGATCGATATTAGTTTTCACCTTGAGTAAATTGATGTGAACTCGGTTTATGATTTCAAAAAAGAATAAGTTTTGAACTGATAGATAAGAAATTCATCAATGCCTTAACCACCATGCTCCTAAATGTTCACATCGCATGCTTTCTTAAAATAATAGTAGCATTATTTAAAGTAAGCAACTGGTTCGATTTTACACTTGTCTCGAGAGATTTGACTATAAGAGGATAGGTTCTCAATCTTAATAAAAAATGTACCCACCAAAGAATTGATCATCCCTAGTAAGAATCCAACACATGCAAAAATTTTGTAACGTGGCTTCTTATGAATGAAGGCTCTATGGCACATCAAGTTCCGCTCAAGAATAAGGTTGTTTTCCTTTTGTGATCGGTCAAAAAGTTACTGCCAGGCTTGAACCCCTAACTTCTCCAAATTACAAGAGCCGTAGCTCAGTTCATACACTTTTCATTACTCCCGTTGACAGCAGTGCTTAATCAGTGGTCTTCTGGCCATGGATATCCCCTAAAATAGACGAACTTTTTGCTAGAAGAACAAGGGTAAGAGGGGACAATCAGCGGAACTACCTCTTCTGAAGATTATCATAGGAAGCCCACACCTACTACGGTCCAAATTGCAAGGTATGGAGACTTGGATCGTAGTGTGAGACTTTGGTGTGGGCTTCTTATAGTGTTCAGCTCTTGTGATGCTTTTGGAGTGTGGTTTTCCTAGGATCTGTATCAATATCCTGTCATAGAATGTTTGTCTTTGACTCTGACGTTGAATTGTCCCTGTTAAATCACCAACCTCCAGAGCTGTAGATTGACTTCCGAACAGGATATACTAAGATATGACGGCCCATCACTATTTACCTATCGAAGTACCGGAAATTTTACTGCTTGAAACTCCTAAATGTGATTGATCTTTTTGAAAATAATCTTTTTGGTCGTTACCTAGTTACAAGGGTTCAATCAATTTCTCCAGAGAATTCACTGGTGAGGTGAACTCGACGTTGATCTTTGGGTTTGAAGTTGAAGAACTGTATTTTCCTTGTTGTCTACTATACAATAATAGGCGAAGACGGGTTGATAGTTCAACACAATGTCTGAGTCCCAACAGAAACGAGGCGTGATTTCTCATAGAGTGATGCACTTCCTAGAATGGTAAATCGATTTTTTCTTGCAACCAGTTCAGTGCAAGATCCTGCCAGAGGTCGGAACTTTAAGTGACATGCTTGTACCGAACTAGTCAAGCCTAACAAAGATAGAGTACTACTGAGTTGATTGGTCCCAAACCTGAAATGCTTTCTCAGTTGAACTTCGTGGCAGTCCTCGCTCTATCCAACAATCGTCTGTCCAGAGTCGTATTAAGTAATTAGTTTGGACATCTGATGAAAGCAGCTACCGTGGAAAATGTCTTCAACGTTGGTTGCCCCTGAGTAACAACTGCTCGAAAATGCCGAACGTTAACTGTTCGAATACCACATCATGCACGAAAACAGTGGCTATAGAGACATGGAAGCTCTGTTTGGGTTCCGGAGTATCAGATATCACAGTTTCACTTGTGATCCTATCTGTTCTGTTTGTCAATTTCCAACTGTTACGAGTGTTTCATCACATTCTACTACTTTGTACAGGACAATTTTTTAATACCGTCACCAATTTAGGAGATAATCAGAGAGTATGACTCTGGCTTCGTTTGTAATGGAGGATCTGCCTATAGCCATTGATCGATATAGATCTTTGGGAGAACCTACCGGTTCGATGTACTCATCTCAAGAAGTAACACAACAAAGCTCATTACTCTAATGAATGGATTGATCAGTTTTCTAATGATGAGAACATTATATCTAGGAGACATCGACACGCCTCCTCTTACCACTCCTTTTTCCATCAAGCACGTTTCCATTTCCAATAAATTTCCATATCCGTATACAACGGAGTCCATTCACGAACTATTTCACGACTTGAAAGTCCTCCAGGATGACAATATGGTTTTAACGACTGACTTCAGAAATGGATCTTGTAATCCTAGGTTCCGTTTATTTTTGTTTTTATAAAATGGCAAAGTTCTGCTAGTTTATCACCTTGTGCATTTAGTACATTAGTATACGACTTACGGTTCTTTTAACTCTCTTAAAAACCAGTACAATACGGGAGTCAGTTTATCTCCAACTAATAGCATTTGCTGCAAAACCTGCAAGACCGTAAAAGCTTCACCTTCCACTCCATTGCAACTTTCATCAACAAGTGAGATTAAACGGAGCACCTACACGTCTCTGCAAGTCAGGGAGTTTGTCATCTGAGATTGAATTATTCATATAAATGACAACAGTTGACTAGGCTAGACTAGACTTAACGTGTGGAAAAATTATGCCAATAGAGACTTTCGGATAACTCCTTGTCACTGAAATCTGGCCATTGTGTATGCATATTGGCTGCCCAAAAGCTGTGATTGGATTGTCTGGCAACAATCTCTCTGGTTCATCAGCATCATTATTTATAGCACCCGAGTTGAGTGACATCCAATTAAATAGAAACAAATTGAATGGTTCAATCGTGCATGTGCTCTCTAACAGCTCCGATTTGGTGACCTTGGATCTAAGTGAAAGTGAGTTCTCCGGAAGCATACCCTATTGGCTAGGTAACCTCTCTCAATTGAGCATTCTTTCACTGAAAGGTAATAGCTTCTGTGGAACATTTCCCAAGCAACCATGCAGATTGAAAAGCTTAAGCGTGACTGATCTTTCTGAAAACAATCTATGGGAGCTGGATACCTAGAGTGCCAAAACTTGGAATGGAGGGACACTTGAGTGCCAAAAGTTCGGAAAGGTATACTTAAGTGCCAAAATTGGAGCAAAATGAATCAATTAAGTGCTAACAGTGAGAAAATCTAGCCGAAATATTGACGTGGTGTTTTTTCGATGAGACAAGTGCAAAACGACATCATTATGCACGCTAACGTGGAAAGAAAAGCAAAAACGATGTCGTTTTATCTCGGATTTGAATTTTAATATAAATATTGATTAAATAAAATTTAATAACTATTTTTTTTAAAAGGAGAAGTAGGTTGCAAAAGACAAGGGCTATGCAAGCTCTCGCCACCGCCTCCCCACCATCGCCGACAAGGCCCCAGTGGGCGGTGGCCCTTGGGCCCGACTAGATAAGGGCCGGCGACTCTCGCCAGATTTGGGGAGGGCCACGACCCTCGTGGCAGATCTGAGCGAGAGCTTGTAGGTCCTCACCGTCGGTCAACTGGGGTTGCTGGACCGACCCTCCCCTGGCGAAGGTGGGGAAGGGGTGACAATCTTCATCTCCTCCTTTTTTTTTTAATAAATAATTTAGTTTTAAATTTAATTTAATTAATATTTATTAAAATTCAAAAAAAAAAAAGGTAAAATGACATCGTTTTGGCTCTTTTTTGTTGACTTAGCTCTCCGACGGGCCACGTAGACGAGTTATATTATTAAAAAATTGCCATGTGGGATTTTCGACTAGGGTCACCGGATTTGCCACTCAGGTTTCCCATTTTTTTTTTTTTTTTTAAAGTAACACTTAAGTATATATTTCATAACTTTTGGCACTTAAGTGTCTCCCGTACCAAGTTTTGGCACTTGCGTTATACTGTTGCCCAATCTGTTTGGTCCATTACCTAGTTGCTTGGGAGCCATGAATTTCTCCTCCAGAGAATACGCAGGTAAAGATAAGGTACCTTCAACGCCGCATGTTGGAAATGGAGTTCTGGCATGGTCACCTTGGCCTTATGTGAGGACAATTAAAAGCCATATTGAGGACTATGAAATACTGGAAGATTATGCATGGCAAGTTCCATATACTGTTGGGTTCACAACAAAAAGAAGGTTTGATTCTCATAAAGGTTTGGCACTCCTTAAAATGGTAGGACTAGATTTTTCTTGCAACTAGTTCAGGGGCGAGATCCCACCGGAGATCGCAATCTTACAGGACATGCTTGTGCTAAACCTGTCCAATAACAAGCTTATAAGACATATACCAATGTCATTGTCCAACCTCACAAAGATTGAGAGCATTGATCTTGCCTACAACAACTTGATTGGTTCTATCCTTGAAGAGCTTACTGAGTTGAATTTTCTGGAAGTCTTCAATGTGTCTTAGAACGACTTGTCAGGAGCCATACTAAACAAAAATCATTTTGGGACGTTTGATGAAAGCAGTTAGTACGGAAACCTTCCTCTGTGTGGTCTATCGTTGAGTAATAACTGCTCAACAACCATTAACGATAATAGCTCGGCAACAAAATCATGCATGAAAGTTAAAGAAGATGCTTTCATAGATGGAGAGACATTTTATATCAACTTCGGAGTGTCATATACAATGATTTTACTGGTGTTTCCGGTTGTTCTGTTCATCAACCCCTAATGGTGATAGGGATGGTTTCACAATGTGGAACTTGTTATCACCACAAGTCGGAGCTTGCTCATCACATGCTACTATATTGTGCAGGACGGTTTCTGGAAATTGTCCAATTGTTGAACAATTTTAGGTTCTCTCATTCTGCATCCTCGGGTAATGGCAAGATTGGGTTTTCTTTTTTCCTATCATTTGTTATTGTCGTTGATCAACATTGGCGTGGATCTTCTGGGTCAATATAAGTTCTTACCTTCATAGTTGAATTAGGTTTTGTTATAATTACCTTCAATACATGGAGTGATCTTTCCCCCTTTCGAAAAGGTAGGTTTTTAAGTAGTTGCTTGTTCATCTCTGTTTGGTTAGGTGATCATACTGGTAAGGATGACAAACAACACGAAAAAAACACCGCTCTTTCTCCTCTCCGGTGTTGTTTCTGTGGTAACACATTACCTTTCCTTTTTGAATGCACATTTCCGACTCTATATATCACTCGGTCCATTCGCAAACCATTCGAGACATAAAACTCCTCTTGCTTTTTTATTTTTTATTTTTGCTAGAAACTCCACTAGCTCGACAATAGAGCACTGACAACCGAATGTTCTTTGAGAGTCCTAGGTTCATGACAGATCCACAATTTGGTTAAGACATCAATTTCTGAACTTACTTCTATGAAGGTTTACTTGGGCTAAAATGTCTCATGAGATGGTTAAATCCATTATCAAACTAGCATTTTCATGACTATTTTTGTTGTTCCTGTCTGCGTGGAATGACGTCCTAATATTATGCTAGGAGCTTAGCTTTAGTTTGAAAAATAAAGTACTGCACTGAGTCATATCTAGTTCCGTCTGAAAGATATCGAATTTGTCGTCTCAGTGTATAGGCCGAATTCGAGCAAGAACCAGCTTGGATCAAGGCCCAAATTGGAGCAAACATATGAAAATAGCTACTAGCCACTAGTAGGGCTCCCAACCAGGCTAGGCCGCATGACTGGGCACCGAGGTCAAAGGGAATAATCTCCCATATCGAATTTTAATTTTTAGGGCCTTTTAATGTCTTGCATAATTTGCATTTTTGTAAATACACAAATTGCATTTTTAGAGGGAGATCCCATTTTTCTCCCCTTCTTTCTATCTTGCACCACGTCGAAGTCAACCTCTCTCTGTCTCTCCATGGCCATTAGAGCTCAAAAGTTGCACTCGAGGTCATGACCACAAGGTCAAAGGCTGCACTAACACCCATGGCCTTTGAGCTCGAAAGTCACGTGATCTCTCAAGCTCACTACGGCCACCTAAATTTGTCATCAAGTTCCACAACACAATAAGGACAGTGACGGGCACCCAAGCTCAAGACGAGAGAGAAAGACAATCGAGGCGGGGTGGCGGTGGCTCAGCAACTGCGGGCGGTGCCGAGAGGGGAGGGGCTAGGTCGTAGGGATTGGGTTGGGTTAGGGTCTTGGATAGGTGGGGTTTTGGTGGTGGTTATTTCTTGAATGGGGAGTCAGGAGGGCAAAGTTGGGGGAAAAGTCGACAGATCTGATAAATTAGGTTAGAATGATTACTAATGTCAGATAACTTGAAATGGAATATGCTTAAAGTAAGGATGATCACTGCAACAACAGTAACAAATTGCCAACCAAAATACTACAGTCCCACGCTTGCCTTCTCCACACAAATGTCTCTATTGCACACCGAACCTTCCACTGCACATCTGGATTTTGTGAGCCTAATGAGAACTAGAGAGCAAAACATATTGAAGTGTAATCCACTGTCACGCGAACTCAATAGTTCTTATGATGTTGCATGATGATGTGCTATCTTCAAAACGCAAAGTGAGGATCAACACAAGGACCTGTTGGGGCTCCCAAACATGACAAATTTGAGCACAAAGCAACTAGTAAAGTCGTTGTCCAATTATATCAGTGTGGTATTTCCACTAAGAAGGAATGGGCATCTAGGAAAAGCTAATTTGTGCTCAATCCAACTTCCTTCAATTGGGTATGCACAAACTTAGTGGTCATTCTCTTATCTCACTTATTTAATTAATGTCGAGTGTCCTGATACTTAGTCAAAGAAAGATTTGGGTTCCGTCAGCTTAAGAGGGCAAATCAACCCTGGTTGGATGTATCCACGATTACATCCAGACCTTGCAATGTAAAAAAATTGAGAGGATATTGCTTGGACGTATGGGTAAGAAAAAGATATAAGTTCAATTTGGGAGGTTCGGGCGTGTAGACTCCGGTGCATTAATCATTAATGGAGAAATTTTTCTATGGATAGCTGCCAGGGGCCCCAGTAGCAAATACAATGAACTCTCGTAGTCAAATTGCCTGTGGACTTTAATTGCCTACTTGGAATTTTCTGTGAACTCTCGCGGTTGAAGTATGTCTCAATTTTGAGCCGTTATGCAATCTAACTTGATTGGATAAGAAAGAAATCCAAAAAATCTTTCTTTGAATGGCGTATATATTGAAGAGTTTCTTTTATTTGGTTGGACGTATCCACGATTACATCCAGACCTTGCAATGTAAAAAATTTGAGAGGATATTATTGCTTGGACTCTTGGGTAAGAGAAAGACAAAAGTCCAATTTGGGAGGTTCAGGCATGTAGACTCGAGCGCATTAAACATTGACAGAGATTCCGTGGGCAGCCGCCAAGGCCCCCAGTAGCAAATACAATGAACTCTCACCGTCAAATTTCTTGTGGACTTTAAGTGCCTACTTGTAATTTTCTTTTTGGTCATACAAAAGAAAGCGCGTGGGTCAGGAAGTGGTTAGAGAAAAGAAAATAAATTAAAAGCAAGGTTTTGCTTTTTTGGGTTTCCTTTCCTCGAGAAGCCTAATAGTGGAATTCCATTAGAAATTGGGCCACTACACGAAGAGTAAAAGAAAGAATGTACGAACTTTCCTGAATTAGCTACGCAAAGGGTTTTGTTATGGGCTTAAACACTCGGTGATTTGCCCTATGAGCTTTACATGCAATTAAGTTGCTTATTTATAAACATATTTGGATATGATCTTAATCTAGGTGTGGGAAACATTCGAGCATATGAGCGATTGTAGTTTTGATTCTTCGATTATAGTGAATTATTTATTGTTGGCTCTCTCCAGGAATAAATACCAATCGTCGGATCGAATCTCGTAAATATTTGGTATCTTTGTCATTCCCCATTTATTTCTTCAATGTTTTTGCATTGATTTGATAGCAAGATCTTCTAAATTTTTGCGTTAATTTTACAACATGTCTACTTCTGAAATGCCTCTACTCAAGATCACTTTCTCCTAAAAGCTCCAATGCGAAGTAGATGAACAGGTTTTCCATGTTTAGAACCATCCAATTTCCAAACGTTTTCTAGTGAAGTTTTTCACCTATACATACGGACTCGTAGGGATAATCCACCGTCACCCTTGCAAAGGAAGCAATTTGAATAATGTTAAATGGACACTCATTAAGTTAAACTAGCTGCTTTTTGTGAATCCGAAAGGCAATCTATTATGCTTTTTCTCTAGTGTGAAATGTGTAAAAGCTATAAAGTAGTAATTTTCAATATCTTGAAATATAAGCATTATAAGTTAGTCGAGCTGAACAATAAGAAGAGAGCACTTCAATGAACCCATTACCATATTTACATCCTATGTTAGTTTCCCAAGCAAGAAACCAGTTCATTGTGAGTAATCCTCTAACATTTACTAATTTTCATGTTACCATCATTTAGTTGCATTCTAAATGTAATATATGATCTTGCATTCCAGCTGGGAACCAAGTAAATCACAAGGCCTGTGCTTTTCATTGAATAGAGATTGAATTAGTCATATAAATGACAATAGTGACTAGGCTAGAATAGAGTTAACGTGTGGAAAAAGTTATGCCAACAGAGACATTTGGAAAACTCCCCACCAATGAAATCTAGGAATTGCATAAGGTACATTCCCCGCCCCGCACGCTAATTGACCTTGTCAACAAAAGGGGCTGAGCTTCATTCATCACCAAAGATGACCAAGACTTTGGCCATGACCACAAATTTTTACACTCAAGCACAGGCATTGCTGAACTCCTATAAAATCGCTCTTAACTTGTAAAAAAGAAGTTAACTCAAGAGTGTGATACATATAAAGTTTGGTCACTCGAATTTGCAATCATGAAAAATAAAGCACTGTGGGTGCTTGTGGTGGTTTGGGGTATCGCATGTTTATGTGGCTCTCGTGGGTGTTGGGAGCAAGAAAGGATTGCGCTCTTAGCGCTCAATGCCACATTCGACCTAACATGGTGGTTCGACAGTAGGGGATCGAATTTAGACTGTTGCCACTGGAAAGGTATTGAGTGCAACCCCACCACAGGACGAGTCACTCATCTAAAGCTCACCAATTCGAGGGCTGAGCGTTTTGGCTCCAATACTTGGTACCTAAACACTTCTATGCTTCTTCCCTTTGAAGAACTCAAGAGCCTTTACTTGTCCTCCAATTATTTGGGAGGGTGGATTGCACCAAAAGGTATAAATTTGCCGTTCATCCATTTCCTATAAAACAAGGGATACTCATTATCTAATGAACTTATAAGTTAACCATGCCCAGGTTTTTACTCCTTCCTGCATTATAGATGGTTACGTCCATGTCATCATTTATCCGCAAGTGTACGACATACTTCCCCCGAAATGCAATACATGTTTGCACGTGTACTTGAATAGATTTCTATGGATTTTACTGCTTTTCGTTGTTTGTTTGCAGAACCAAACATGCTATCTTCAAGGCTGAGAAAACTAGAGGTGCTTGACTTGAGTTCTAACTCTCTGGATAATTCGATTCTACCAATTCTCGGTACAATTCCAACTCTCAGGCGTATATTCCTCGGGCACAACAATTTAAGTGGGACTTTGTATGGGAATGGTAAATTTCTCCAGCTTATTCTCTGCTCATAATTCAGTACAAAATTGCCATCCTTGACTTGAGTTAGCAATATTTGTGGATTAATTAGGTGGTTTCGGTAATTTAAAGGAGTTGGACATAAGTTATAATGCAGTCGATGTAGTGGCAACTACTAAAGGTATTGTTTTAGTTTTCATGCAGAATCCTCCTTTTAATTCATATTTTAAACTGACTAGCCTTCGAGTCATGTAGTATCTTTAATACCTTTACATGTGACTCATGTTGAGAATATAGAAATCATATATTGCAACCCCTTCTCTTTCCATATAGAAATGTTGTTGATTCAAAAGATTCCTATCATCGAGGCATCTGCGTGGGTCCTTTCACAACTTTACTGCCAAGCAAGTTAATTAATTGGAATTTTACTGCTAGGCATAAAAAACTTGAGCCACTTAGAGAACCTCTACCTAGATGGTGTCCACTTGAAAGATGTGGGGACTATCCTACGAGCATTAGGAGCACTGTCATCCCTCAAGATCCTTTCTCTCCAAGATAATACAGTAGAATGAACAATTACTGCCCTAGGTTAGTCAAACCCATTAGTGAATGCATAATCAAAATCTCTGTTTTTTTTTTTTTATTAATGTTCAAAACAACACTAAGTTAGAAAAGCTTTTTATGGCAACTAACTTATTTACAACACTTGAGGTTCCATCAATGACCCTTTTAATCTTTCGGTGATGAACATATCCAACAACGACATGAGAGGAGAGCCCACGACCAAATTTTGTTTAAATGTCCCAAATTCGTACCACCTTAATCTATCAGCCAATAGATTGGAAGGGAATATTCCATCTAAATTGGGTAGTATAAAATCCCTATATATCTTAGACATATCTAGCAACAATTTCTCCTGAGGGGGGAGGGGGACCTATAGAGTTACTTGTCCTACATCTATTTAGGAGGGTGGATTGCACCATAAGGTATAAATTCGTCGTTCCTCCATTTCCTACAAAACAAGAGATTCTCATTATCTGATGAATTCATAACTTAACCGCATCTGAGTTCCTACTCACTTCCTTCATTATAGATGGTTACATCCACGTCATGATTTATCCACGAGTCTATGATATATTTCCCCTGAAATGGCAACACCTGCTTGCGCATATACTTGAAAAGATTTCGGCGGATTTTACTGCTTTTTGTTGTTTGTTTGCAGAACCAAACCTTCTATTTTCAAGGTTGAGCAAACTAGAGGTTCTTGACTTGAGTGGCAACTCTCTAAATAATTCCATTCTGCCCATTCTTGGTACAATTCTGTCTCTCAAGGCTCTATCCCTCCAATTTAACGATTTGAGTGGGACTTTTCATGTGAATGGTAATTTCTTCAGCTTATTCTCTGTTCATAATTCCGTACAAAATCACCATCCTTGACTTGAGTTAGCAATGTTTGTGGGTAAATTAGGTGGTTTCAGTAATTTAAAGGAGCTGGACATAAGTTATAATGCAGTCGATGTAGTGGCAACTGCTAAAGGTACTATTTTAATTTTCATGCAGAATACTCGTTTTTATTCATATATTAAGCTGACTAGCCTTCAAGTCATGTAGTATCTTTGATACCTTTACATGCGTGTCATTTGAGAATGAGGAAGCCATATATTGCAACTTAAGAAGCACCGACACTCTCCGGAAGCCTTCGTATCATGGCAGACACTCTGACACATGCTGACACTTTTGGACACTTTTCGACACTCTCCAACACTCGGTTAACACGTGCCGGAAACCTAATAAACTTTCTTGACACTCTCCGGCACGCGAGTCGGGAATTGCGACATGCGAGTTTGGAATTCTAATTCATTCTTCTATTTTTCTATTTAATTTTTTTGTGAATTTTTCCATATAGAAATGTGTTGATTCTATTTTTGAAAAATGATTTCCTATCCCGAAGGCATCCCGTGGGTGCAAAATATTTTCACAACTTCACTGCCGAGCAATTTATTTGCTTGGAATTTTACTTGTAGGCATCAAAAACTTGAGCCACTTAGAGAACCTCCGCCTAGATGGTGTGGACTTGAAGGATGTGGGGGCCATTGTGCGAGCATTAGGGGCACTGTCATCCCTCAAGATTCTTTCTCTCCAAGATAATACAGTAGAAGGAACAATTACTACTCAAGGTTAGTCAAACCCGTTAGTGAATGTACATTCAAAATAAAACTCTGTTCATTTTTGCGGGAAATAACTTCCAAAAAATTGTTTTCTAGATTTTCCAACGTTCAGATCACGGAAAATAAATAAGTAAAGGAAAATATTTTCCTTCAATGGAAAAAGCATTTTCAAAAGTGGGAAAAATGAGGAAATCATTTTCCATTCTCTTTCTTTTCACCTAAACCTATTTTCCTCCATGCACTCTTTTTATTTTTTTTCTTTTTTTTTAAATCAAAATTTTAATTATTTTTTTTTTTAAAAATCGATTTTTAATTATTTTTCTTTTTTTTTCTTTATTTTATTTTTTTTTTTTCCTTCTTCCTTGATTCAATTGCTATGACAACGCGGTTGGCAACCAACCACAAGCGAGGGACAAGCTCAGCGAAGGCCAAGGCCTTGCTAATCGACAAGGCTCAAGCTCGCTAAGCCTCGAGCAATCTTGACCTCACTTGTGGCCGATGATCGGCCAAACAAGAAGGCAAAAAAAGAAAAAGGAAAAATAAAAAAAAATAATTAAAATTATGATTTTTAAAAGAAAAAATAAAAATAAAATATTATTGAAAGGAGTGCACGAGATGAAAATCAAATCAAATTTTCCATACCAAACGATAGAAAATATTTTCTAGTTCATTTTCAAATTTTAGCCGAACATAAAAAATATTGTCATTTTCTTGAAAAATGACTTCTTGGAAAACATTTTTTAAACGTCATATTTTCTCGTGAAACAAACAAAGCCTAAGTTTTTATTGAAAAAGTTCCATTCACTCATGATATTTTTGTGCCATTTCTTGATTATGCTTGTGTAAGGAAATTTGATGTTCAGTAATCTTTCATTTTTTGGGAAGATTTCCATAACTTCAATAAGTTGGAACAGCTCATCTTGGATTATTCTTCGTTGAACACAAGCATGGGAATCCTTTCACAGCCTTGGTCCTTTGAAATCTCTTAGATTGTTGTCCTCATCCAGAACCGGTCTAAGTGGCAACCTATCGGATCAGAGTAAGTCCCAATCTCTCAATGTAAAAGTTGGAGACATAAATGGATCCTTCATGTACATGTATGTCCTTGTTATATGTTTTGATATCTACCATTGTAGTTGAATTGACTTGTGATATCAATAACAGGCTTGTGCAACCTGGTAAAACTAGAAGAGCTGGATCTTAGCACTAATGGAATTACTGGCGGGCTTCCTACATGCTGGCGAAACATGACCTCTATTCGGATTCTGAATCTTGAAGACAATGAATTCACAAATAGTGTCGCCTCATCTCCCCTCACTAGTCTTACCTCACTCGAATTTCTTTCCATTTCGGGTAACCATTTTGATATCCCCTCATCACTTGGCCCACTTGCAAACCATTCAAGACTTAAGGTGTTGTTACTTGATGACACCAAACTAACAATTGATACCAAAGTTGCATCTTCGATCCCAAGGTTCCAGTTGAAGGTTTTTAGTATGTCAAATAGTCTATCAAAAGGATTCAAAGTGACTTATATGGGCTTTCTCAATCATCAATATGACCTGAGAATCATGGATCTCTCCTCGAATGACATCCGGTCCCTTTCCAACTTGGTTGTTGGAAAATAACACTAAGTTGGAGAAGCTTTTTATGGGAAATAACTTATTCACGACACTTGAGGTTCCATCAATGACCCTTTTTAATCTTTCGGTGATGGACATATCCAACAACGACATGAGAGGAGAGCTCACTACCGAATTTTGTGCAAATGTCCCAAATTTGGACCACCTTAATCTATCAGCCAACAAATTGGAAGGGAATATTCCATCTGAACTAGGTAGTATAAAATCCGTATTTTCCTTAGACTTGTCCAGCAACAATTTCTCAGGTGGACTACCTTTCCAGTTACTAGATAGTAACTTATCATTAAATAACCTCAACGTAGCATATAACAACTTGCAAGGAGAAATTGTATTTTCCGACCACACCATGAACCTAAATCTGTCATGTTTGCGGTTAGGCCACAACATGTTCACTGGAGATCTCTCTTTTCTTTCATCAATCGTAAATTTGAAGCTATTGGACATTAGCAACAACTTTTCATCGGCAAGCTTCCCAGATTGATTGCAAACACGTCAGATCTTGTGGTTCTTGACTTGTCCAAAAATCATTTGGATGGCCTCATCCCTCGAGAACTCTTTAATCTTGGTGGCTTCAGTATTTGGATTTGTCTTATAACAATCTCTCTGGTTCATTAGCATCATCTTTTATAGCACCCCTGTTGAGTCACATCCATCTGAATAGGAACAAATTGAATGGTACACTCACGCATGTGCTCTCCAACAGCTCCAATTTGGTGACCTTGGATCTGAGTGAAAATGAGTTCTCCGGAAGCATACCCTATTGGCTAGGTAACCTCTCTCAACTGAGCATTCTTTCACTGAGAGGTAATAGCTTCAGTGGAACATTTCCGAGCAATTGTGCAGCTTGAAAAGCTTAAGTATGATCGATCTTTCTAAAAACAATCTGTTTGGTCCATTACCTAGTTGCTTGGGACCCATGAATTTCTCCTCCAGAGGATATGCCAATAAGGTAACTTCAACACCGAATGTAGGAGATGAAGTTCTAGAAGGATCACCTTGGTATTATGTGAGGACAATTAAAAGGCATACCAAGCTCTTCTATAAAGAAGTGGTAGGACATGCAAGTTCCACATATTGTTGGGTTCACAACAAAAAGAAGGTTTGATTCTTATAAAGGCTACGCACTCCTTCATATGGTAGGACTAGATTTTTCTTGCAACCAGTTCAATGGGGAGATCCCACAAGAGATTGCAATCTTACAAGACATGCTTATGCTGAATCTGTCGCATAACAAGCTTAATGGACATATACCGATGTCATTGTGGAACCTCACAAAGATAGAGAGCATTGACCTTTCCTACAACAACTTGATTGGTTCTATCCCCGAAGAGCTTACTCAGTTGAATTCCCTGGAAGTCTTCAATGTGTCTTACAACGACTTGTCAGGAGCCATACCAAACAAAAATCAATTCGGGGCATTTGATGAAAGCAGTTACTACGGAAACCATCTTCTATGTGGACTGCCATTGAGTGATGATTGTTCGAAAACCATTAATGTTAATTGCTCAGCAACAAAATCATGCATGAAAGCTAAAGAGGATGGTTTCTTAGACGGAAAGACATTCTATATCAGCTTCGGAGTGTCATACACGATAGTTTTACTGGTAATTCCGGTTGTTCTATTCATCAACCCCCAATGGCGGCAGGGATGGTTTCACTATGTGGAACTGGTTATCACCACATGTCGGAGCTTGTTCATCACATGCTACTATTTTGTGCGGGATGGTTTTCGAAAATTGTCCAGTGGCCAAACAATTTAGGTTCTCTTGTTCCGCATTTCGGGTAATGGTAGGATTGGGTTTTTTCTTTTCATTTGTTATTGTTGTTGATCAACATTGGCCTCAATGTGGATCTACCAAGTCAATGTAAGTTTTCACCTTCACAACTGAATAAGGTCTTGTTCTAATTTCCTTGAAGACAATACATGGCGTGATCCTTCCCTCTTTCAAAAAGGTGGTTTTTACATAGTTGCTAGCTCATCTCTATTTGGTTAGGTGATCATACTACTAACGATGACAAACAACACTAGAAAAACACTGTCTCTTCTCACCTTTGTTATTTCTGCAGTAACACATTTGCTTTCCTTTCCAAATTAAAATTTTCGTCTCCACATATCACTCGGTCCATTCGCAAACTGTTCGAGATATAAAACTCCTCTTGCTTGACAATATAACACAGACTACATGATCTTTAGAGTCCTAAGTTCATGGCTGATCTGCATTATGGTTAGGACATCGATTTCTGTCTAACTTTTATGAAGGTTTACTTGTGCTGAAGTGTCTCATGAGATGGTTAAATTCATGGCCAAACTTGCGTTTTCATGACTACTTTTGTTGTTCCTGTCTACATGGAATAACGTTCTAACATTTTGCTAGGCTAAATTTGAGCAAGAACCAACCCGGATTGAGGCTCGGATTGGTGCAAATGTATGAAAATGGCTACTAGCCAATAGTAGAGCTCGCCAACCAGGTCAGGCCAAGCGGTGAGGTCGGCGCTTGGGTTAAAGGGAATAGCCTCCCATATTGAATTTTAATTATTTTTAGAGCCTTTTGATGTCTTGCATGACTTTTCACTTTGCAAGAGTACTTGAATTTTTTTCTGTAAATTCTCTTTACGAATTCTCGCTCTCTCGAGGAGGGATTGTGAGAAAGCTACATATCATATGACATGACCTTATTGATTATCTCAAAAATGTAGAAGCAAGTTTAACATGGAAAAGAGAATTATTATATCAGAAAACGTATAAGGTATCATGCCATTTTTTTCTCTAAGAAAGGAGGAAAAAAATAGAAACCATTGGAAAAACCATCCCCACTTTGCCAAAATAGGTAGCTAAACTACAACCAAATTGCCAACAAAAATACAGTCCCCTTGTTCACCTTCTCGACACAATCTCTCTTCCACACTGAATCTTCCAATGCACATCTGGTCCGCGAGGCTAATGAGAACTGGAGAGCAAACCAAATTAAAAGGGCAATCCACTGTCATGGGAACTCAAATAGTTTTTATGATTTTGCATCATGATGCGCCACTATCTTTAGAATGTAAAGTGAGGATCATCGCCAAGGACCTTTTTAGGCTCCTAGACATGACAAACTTACATAAAGCAACCAGTAAAGTCGTCATCCAATTATATCAGTGTGGTATCTCCACTAAGAAGAAATGAACATCTAGGAAAGCTAATTTGTGTGCGATCCAACTTCATTCCACTAATAAAGGAACTGTTTTACTTAGAGATCTTTCATGTATCGACGAATAAATCATACTGGGTATGCAAAAACTCAGTGGTCATTCTCTTGTCTCATCTTCTTTAATTAATGTCGAGTATCCAGAGACTTAGTTTAAAAAAAAAAAAAAAAAATTGGGGTCCCATCGACTTAAAAGGGCAAATCGACTCAGTTAACCCCATTAACATATAAATACATCACAAACCGCCGTGGCCATGATTTCAGTAGCCTAAGCCAAAAAGTTTCAGAGGATCCCTATCAAATTGCAAAAAAAAATCCAATAAAGTTCGAACAAAAATTCTGCCCAGCCAGACTAGTTGTCCAGGACAATCATTTTCTTTTAATTTTTAAATAATTTTAAAACCATGCTTCAAGGGGTGGAGGTCATGGGACTTGCCAGATCGATGCCTTAAGTGCACAGCCAAGATAGATTGTCTTACCTCGGTTGAGAGAGCCAGGCATTTTGGAGGTCCGGACTAGGGGTAAGTCTAAATAACACTGAGATCAGTCGGTTCGTTATTCGGCGGCGGTGGGCAGAAAACAGAAACGAAGAGAAAAGATCGAGGTCAGACAGAATAGGGTTGAAGACCTTAGATTTGTTCAATCGACTTGGAGCCCTTCTCGGTTATCTGAATATTTTGCGCTTTCTCCAAACTTTGCAATATGCATTGGACTAACTGTCAGCTTTTTTACTATAACTTATTATTCAAACTCTACAAAGTCAAAATTCATGGTACTTTCAGTTCAATTGTTCAACATTTTGTCCTCATCGAGGCAATTTGTGGGCTCGGACCTCGAGTTGTGCAGATAAACAGTCTTTTCATGACCACTAGAAATCATTCCGCAACATCATCTTTCACTGAGGGATCTTTATCCAAGATATTTATAATTAAGACCATCATCATATCAGTTAGGAATTATTTAACAAAAGCACTAAGCTCCAGATGATTCCGAGTGACACAAGAAACAGAAAGATCGGAGCAAAAAACAAAAATCTAGTTTGAAGAAATCAATTCTATTGTAAACATTCCATTCATACGAGAAGGTCAGCAGTGCTGCCATTTTTAAGAGAACTGGTTTTGATGGTCAGTCTACTTTTACGCATGAAACAACAAAGCGCAGAGCTACTAGACAATGACAGATTCAATCCTGTCTATACTGTGACTGCACAAGAGGCTGTGGTCATGAAAATTCTGATTATTACAAGAAGCACAAGCAGGTACAGGATGCACTGGATGTCACCATCCAAATATCTTCCCCAAAAAGAATCTCCCTGTGTTCGCTCTTCCCTCTTCCCAAAACCCGCACACCAGAATACAAAAAGGATCATATTGTAATATAACTAGATACACAACTGGATGAAATGAGAAAAAAACAGTCATATGGTGATAAGCAAGCAACATCAGTAAGGAGAATAATAATACCCAGTTGGTGGTCCCATCCCATTGACTGGTGGCATGCCGTAAGGCATCACAGGAGGACCTGGTGCATAGTAACCCGTCCCACCAATCTTGGCCAAAGTGGCTTGACCTCGCATCCCCTCCGTAGCATACTGCTGCCATAGTTGTTGCTCCTGCACAACCAAATGCCGTTTCTTCTCCATTTCTGCCACCTGCACATATGAAGGAGGAGGGATGCTCAATGATGCAGCAAAGGGGTCCTGGTTAACTGTTCGGACAGTTCCATCGGTTGCAGGGAAGAGCAAATACTGGGGTTGCCCTCTTTCCAAGGCCAGGTAGGGCAACACTGCTCGCATTACCTCCAGTCAATTGAGCAGTGCTCACATGTTGCCTCACCATTCCCTGGTCATACATGCCATTCAGTAGCAATGGATCAAGACCACCACCTAAAGCCGCTTTCTGCTTTGACAAGTTACTAGCAGTCTCCACCAAAGCCAATTCCCAATCTTCCTTGCCAGATTCGGCAGCTGGGGTTTGCCAAGCAGAAGTCACTTTTGGTTCACCATTAGAAGGGAATGCTTCCCACGAACCATTCCCTGTATTAGCTGGTGGCCCCGCAAATAGAGCCAATGCAAATTTATTACCTTGATCATCAGCAGTAACTCCATTATCCCTCAGATCCACCAAATCCTCCGTCACTTGTGGCTTTGGTGGCTCCGGTTTTGGCTCTGGGTGGTGCAGGAGTATAATTCTCTGGTGGAGGCAATGCCTTTATCTCATTCATATCTGGCACAGGCTCCTCCTCCTGAGCCACATGGGGCAATTCTTCCCTTCTCTCTGGGCTCTTAGGTCTCTTTGCTCTATCCCTCACAAACTCCTCCAATGTCTCCAACAACTTACTGGTAATCCTTTGCACTTCAGGATATTCGGATGATCTTGCCACCCCTGTATCCTTACACCAATTGTAGAATGCAATCAACTCATCAATTTGCTTAGCGGCACTAGCATAAGCATCAAAAGCCTTGATGCAATCGTGGTCCTCCATATCGAAAAACTTATCAAGCAAAACAGCCAAAACCTCACAGATATCAGCATATACCTGAAAACTCTCCTTCACAACAGGGTACAATGCAACTAAGATCAACCTGCTATTCTTTGCCAGACCAGTGGGCCTACACGCCAAGAACCAGTCCAATAGCCTCTGCAAGTGGCCCATTTTGCCAAAAATCCTTTCTGGCTTCATTTCCTTCAGTGGAGTCACTACCCTTCTCTCTTCTTTCCCTTCTTTCACAGCCACACCATCGCTCATATCCCCATATGACCTTGACCTTCTCATCCCCCCATAATTACCATATTCTCCTCTATAATCACCATAATCATAATCATTCCCTCTGGGTGGTGGAGACCGAAAATCATCTCGATTCCCATACATATCCTCACTGTGAACACTACCGCCACCATTAGCACTTCCACTAGGACTGCCTGCCACCGCCGCTCTTTCTATTAAACAGAATCAACTCGAGCCTCTGATCCAAATGCATAGCATAAGTCCTCACAAAAGCCGAGTGGTCCCATGAACTAGAGTGAGCCTCATCTCTAAAATCAGACAAATTCAACAACCTAGCACCACGCCTGGTCGCATACATTATCTCCTCGTGAAAAATTGGGTCACCATCATTCAACAAACGATGGATGACCACTAGGGATTTGAGAGCCACAATATAGTCATGTGTCTTGCTCAGTCGCTTCAAAAGCACAGAAACACATGCATGAACGTATCTGCGTGAGTATGAAGTCAAATTCAAGATCCGACGAATGTATTTCTCATCCACAGGATCATCATCATGGCTCGTGGCTTTCACGATATTTACTTCCAGCTCTGGCGTCATGTTGCTCGTGACCTTCGCAGGCCTGATGCTTGTCTGGTCCTTGACAGCCTCCAGCGTTTTGCGGATCGTGCTTTGAGACATCTTCACCATCACCCTTACCTACCTAAACCGCATAAGTTAGCTAAATTAGTCACACTTGACTCAAAAGCATCACTTGAGGATGATGTAACCAGCTTTTCCAGTGATTTCACAAAATCAACAGCACTATAAGCTTTAATCATTTTAGTGCTCAAAGTCACCATGCTTTTACTGCGATTAATCACGCGATCAATGAAGCATTCAGCGCGACCGATGGCTTCACTAACCTAAACCGCATAAATAGGTTCTTTTTATTTCACAACTACAGCTCACCATGCTCCTCTATGCTTAATAAAGCGATCGAAGTAGCATCGAGCTCCGGGGAATTAGCGGATCCGGACAAAACAGGCTCCGGCAGAGAAAGTGTATCTTGGAAGAAGAAAGATCTGGAGAAATTAAGCTCCGGCGAGGCGGATTTTGAACGACGGATGGATCCGCCGATTACAATCGCCGATCGCTACTCTTCGTCTTCTGTGTCTGAGAACGGCGAGAGACGAGGTGGATCTCCGAAGAGCGCGATCAGATCCGGACAAAACAGGCTCCGGCAGAGTCGGAACAACCGGCGATCCGTCGACTCCCTTGGAAGAAGAAAGGACCTCAAGTGGAGGTCGCCGACAGAGGTCGCCCACATCATGAAGTTCCCTCCTCCCCCGGCTGCGTTCCCGGTCTGTCGCCTCCACTTCGAGGCGGCCGCGTCTCGCCATCGCGTCGACGGCGCGGGTCCCTCCCGCCGCTCTCGCCTCGCTCTTCGTGGGGATCTCTCTGGCTCCAATGCTCGTCGGATCGGTCACGTTCGTGATCGGGCTCGTTTTGATGCCCTGGGTCGCCCTTCTGGTTTCCTTCTTTTTTACGTGGCGGGAATGGCGTCCGCTCTGTCGGAGTTGGCTCGGGCGACCCTGTGCTCCGGCGGCTTCGCGGCGGCACGACGTGGCCTCTGAGGTGGCTTCTCTATAGATCATGTTGAAGAAAAAAAGAAGATTCTTTTGAAATTGAAGGTGTTCCTTTGTGATGAGCCTACCATGCCTTAGTATGTCTGCTTTCTCTGGCCAACTTCCACTTGATGAGTTCTTGTTGAAGATCGGCGCGTAATCCATGGAGCGGGAGCCGGATTCTAGAAATAGGTTTCTTAATCTGAGAAGTGAAAAAGTATCTTTCTGTTTCTAGTAATCTGTTGTCTCGATGTCTAGGCCGAATTCGAGCAAAAGCCAACCCAGATTGAGGCCCGGATTGGTGGAAATGTATGGAAAATGGCTACTAGCCACTAGTAGGGCTCCCAACCAGGCCTGGCCAGGCCATGTGGCCAGGCGCCTGGGCCGAAGGGAATAGCCTCCCATATCGAATTTTAATTATTTTAGAGCTTTTTGATGTCTTGCATGTCTTTTCTTCACCTTGCAAGAGTATTTAGAATTTTTTTTTCTGAGAATTCTCTTTACGAATTCTCGCTTTGTCAAGGAGGGATTGCGAGAAAGTTATGGAACACATAACATCAACCTTATTGATTGTCTCAAATATGAAGAAGCAAATAAAACATGCAAAAGAGAATTATTATAACAGATAGCATTCAAGTAAGGTATCATGCCATTTTTTTCTCATAAGAGGAAAAAAAAAAAAGGAAAAAAGGCCACAAAAAAAACTCTAAATTTTGTCCACTTTGACATATTTACCATAAATTTTTGTTATGACACAAAAAAATTCAAATTTTACCATGTGACATATTTATCTAAACTTATATCCGTGAGACAAATTTACCTCAAAATTTGGGTTAAATATGTTACCTGAATATAAATTTGGGTTTTAGTGTCACAAAAAAGATAATAATTTGTGGTAAATGTGTAGCACGGTAATAAGTTGGGGGTTTTTCAACTTTTTGTATCACCAAAAAAATTGGGTTAAAAATGAGGTTTTTTGTGTCACCAAAAAATTTTTGGAGTAAATTGTGTCATAGTGGACATAGCTTAAACTTTTATGTAATTTAAAAAAAAAAAAAAAGAAAAATAAATTAGAGAACTTTTGAAAAACCATCCCCACTTTTGAAAATACACAATTTGCATTTATGAACTACCCCTCCACCCCATTTTTTTTTTTTTATCCCCATCTCTCTAACTTCCGCCACACCAATGTCAACTTCTCTCTCCATGGCCACTAGAGCTCAAAAGTCGCACATGAGGCCATGGCCACAAGCTCAAAGGCAGCATTAATGCCCATGGCCTTTAGCTCAAAAGTCACGCGATTTGATGAGCTCGCCATGGCCACTAGATTCGGCATCAAGTTCAACAACAGAATTTGGGTAGTGACGGACTTGAGCTCGAGACAAGAGAGAGGGAGATAGTTGAGGCGGTAGGGTGGTGGCTTGGTGACGCGATAAATGTAGAGTTTCAAGTCGTACGCTTTGGGTTGGGTTGGGTTGAGTAAGGGTCTTGAATAAGTAGGTTTTGGCGGTAGGTTTTGAATGGTGAGTCAGGAGGGGCAAAGTTGGGGAAAAAATGACTGATATGTAAGTATGATTAACATCATAACTAATGTCACATGTGACTGGAATTACTGTCCCACGTTCACCTTCTCCACATAAATCTCTCTTCTACACCAAATCTTCCACTGCACGTCTGGGTTATGTGAGCCTAATGAGAATTGAGCAAAACAAATTGAAGCATAATATGCTATCATGCGAACTCAATAGTTCTTATGATTTGCATCATGATGCGCTATCTTCAAAATGCAAAGTGAAAATCGTCGCAAGGACCTCTTTGGGCTCCCAAACAAAACAAATTGGAGCACAAAGTAACTAGTAAATTCGTCGTCCAATTATATCCTTGTGGTATCTCCACCAAGAAGGAATGAGCATCTAGGGAAAGCTAATTTGTGTTCAAACCAACTTCATTCTATTGGGTATGCAGAAATTCAGTAGTCATTCTCTTATCTCACTTATTTAATTAATGTCGAATGTCCCCATACTTAGGCTCTATTCGTTTCATTTATCATTTTATGAATTTTTCAGCTTTCTATTAATAAAAAATGAACTGGTCAAGGAAAACATTTTCCATCAATGGAAAAAAGCCTTCTAAAATGGGGGAAAATGTTTTTGGCTTTTGAGAAAGAGGAAAACATTTTTCATATCTTCTTTCACCTCACTTTCTTTCACCAAAATACACTTTCCTTTTATTTTTTTTTATCTTTTCTTTTTATCTTTTTTATTTCTTTTTAAAATTGATTTTTAATTATTTTTTATTCATTTTCTTATCTTTGCCTTTTCATTTCCCCCTTCTTTGGCTAGTTGCTTGCCACATCATTGGCCAACCATAGGTGAGCTTGAGGCTCACCAAATTCTAGTGAGGTGGAGCCTCGCTAGAGCGGCGAGCAGGGCAAGCTTGGCCTTGCTGGCCTATGACGAGGCTCCAACTCACCCGGTGCCAATTGTCATGGCCAACAACCAATTGAGGAAGAAGAAGAAAACAAGAAAGAAAAGAAAAGAAGGAGAAAATAAAAATAATTTAAAAATCGATTACATAAATAATAATTAAAAATAAATTTCAAAAAAATAAAATATAAAAATTATAGAAAATGAGTGCATGGAGGAAAAGATTTTCCATATCAAACAGTAGAAAATATTTTCCACTTCATTTTCAAGTTTCAATCGAACACTGAAAAATATTATCATTTTCTTGGAAAATAGCTTCCTAGAAAATATTTTCTAGAAATGCCAAATATTCTATGAAACAAATAGAGCCTTAGTCAAAGAAAGATTGGGGTCCCATCCTGGATTTTTCGATTTTGCTTTCAATTAAATTAATCGGGCCTTTCATTAACGCGCCTATAATGCTATTCTCGAGCTGATCTCTCCTAAAATAACTAAACTATTTGGGGGAAGCCATTAAGGGATTTTAATATATTAGACTTGAGAGTTTGACTAGGAACCAGCTACTCGACTGTGTTCACCTATAGAGGTCATTACAGCACAATTAAAAATCGATCAGGGATCAGAGATAGGTCAAGAGATAGGTCAGTTCAACCGAGATGTGTGGCTAAACGTGGGTGATTCCACTAAATTGCAAAATTTTCGTCAACCAACACTAGACTCGATATTTCGTCATTTTGGTACCCCGTGTCCGTAATCGAAACTTTGAGATTTTCATGACTACCGAGAGTCACCAATGTGTCAAATGGGTTCATTGTGGCTAGAAGAAAATCGACCATGGGTCAATTGCACTAAAATTTTTGAAACTATCCAATAGCCTAAGTCATGCTAAAATCGCACTAGAGTGAAATTAACTGCGAATTTGAATCCGATTTTAGAAATTGAAAGTTCAGCCATGTCACAAGTCATTTAAGGAAGGTCGACTTAGTCTCTAAATTTTTTTCTACAAACCGAGTTTTTGGCGGAAAAAGTTGAGACATGGCCGTTTTCGATCGAAAAATTTGGATGACCGTTTTTTATCGCGAAATTGGGATGCATGTGGGTTCTAATGGTGATGAAAAATGCCAAGAGAATCGAGGGTTTGACGATTTAATTTTTAGAAGTTGAATCACACTGATTCAAGAAAGAATTGAATCCAAATTGAAGGAAATTCAATCAAAATTCGTGTGCCCCCATGGCCCATGACCTTTGGACATTTTCAAAAGGCTTCTTTTCAAAAGGCTTCCAGAAGGGATTTTGTGTTGGAAAGGTGCTGTGGAGGACAGCTTTCAAGTGGGACACACGAGGGGACCAAGAGAATGAGAAGGAAGGCCAAGTGGACCCACCAAAGCCAAGCATGTCTCCCTCCTTCCCCTTGCCTTCTTTTATCAACCCTCTCTCCCATCTCTGCCATGTGGAGCTCTCAGCTAGCCCAGGAAGTTGAACAAGCTGCCCCCAAGCCGTTAAGTAGCCCCATAGGAGCCACCGCAAGCAGCCGCATCGACGTCGCTGCCCATCGCGCGTTGTTGCCGTCCCCATCCACTATGCCATCTAGTCCAGTGTCCCTTAAGTCACGTGAGGCTCAGCCGAGCCTGTTCAGCCGCCTTCGACCACCGTGAAGCCCCGCCTCTGCCCACTTGACCCTACTGCACCGTTGCCGTCTGTCCTCGCTGCTTCAAGCCGATCAATCTAGCCTTTCTCGGCCCCATCCAAAACCGAACAACCCCGGGTTTCCAACTACCGTTTGGGCTGTTTTGGGCCGATCCTAACCCCGTTTAACTAGCCCACTTTGGAGTTTCTCGAGCCTCGCCATGTCCCCATCGTTTTGATCTGAGCGGATCACTTAACAAGTGAGTTTAACTCACTAATCCTCGCTTAGTAAGTTAATGACGTTTAAGAGTTGATTAGTTTAGACTAAACTAGGATTAGGTGGCTAGTTAGAACGGATTAGTGAATTAGTTATTTATTGATGCATGTTAGGTGGTTAGTTTAATGCAATTAAGGCCTAAACAAGCTCGAGTATTTATCTAGAGTAGTTCGGAATTTTTCCGAGCTCGTCTCGGGTTTTAATTAGGTTTTACGGGCCTAAGTTCTATTTATTGGCATTTAATAATTAATTTTTGTAATTATTAATTTAATTATTTATTTTTCGAAAATTAAACCGGGATAGCTAGTGACCGGAATGTTATGCTGATTGCGGTGGTGTGGTCTGTGTATTTAATTGACTATTATTTTGTGCAAATTAAGTGTGATTTGTAATTTTGGGTATCTATCCCAAAATTTTATAATTTCAGTATTTAATTAGAAAATCACCGGGCATTGGTTTACAACGCCAAAAATGTTTTTATTGACTATATAAATTGTGGGAATTTTGAAAGTAAATATACTATATTTTTTGCTCAAGCCGACCATGTACCCACACACAATTATTTTTATTGGGTACCCTTGACTTGAGGAAAATAAACCAAGATATTATGTTAATTGATGAATACAAGCATGGAATACACTATCGTTGGCCATGGGTGAATAACTGTGTGAGGTTATGAGTTAGGTCAAGAAAACCGCCAAAGTATGGTTGTGCCCACAGGCCGTGATTAAACCGCTAAAATATGGTTGTGCCCATCGGGCCGTGATTACTGCCTAACATAGGCTGTGCCCATTGAGCTGTGATCTATTGCCGAAATTGGAATTGGCTGTGCCCATCGGGTCATGATTACCACATGATTTAGGTTGTGCCCATTGGGCCGTGATTCATCACTAAAGATTTAATAGGCCGTGCCCGAGTGTGGCTGAAATTATAATTGGAGTGAGTAGTTGAATTGACCATGTGATGGTCTTGATGACATGGAATCGACTGAGTCGATTGATCGATGATTTGATCCGATTGGTTGGAATGATTGAATAATTGTTTGAATTATATTGGCTGGCATGAAGGAACTAAGGCCAAGGTAAGTCATATGACTCGTGTTTGTGCCTAGGCAACCCTTAGGGCATATTTTCTTCCTAATCGGGTCTTAGGGGGTTGAACTCACTAAGGCGTTGTCTCGCCCTATTGTAAGATAATATTTCAGGTCCATAAATGATAGCTCCTCCCGAATATTTTGGACAATCGAAGAAGATCACATAATAGAAGTACTATATTTCGATTCATGGGCACCCTGAGGGGTTAGAGTACGAATTGGTGAAGTCCATAGTCTGGGTTGATGCGGGCCTACCCAAAAAGGTGCCCCATCAATATAGAGCATGGTATCGCCATAATCGTAATGGACTAAGAGGGCCTCATACCGGAATCTAAGATACCTCTGTATGTGTTGAAGGTTGCTTTTGAAAAGGGTACGACAAATCCTCCAAAAGGTTCAGTGGTAGACCCAATGGACCCTGACCTTGAAGATCCAAGATCTCCTGCGTATTCAGCAGTAGGCTCCAGCTAAAGTGTGGAGGGAGATGATGAGGTGAATAAGAAGCTGTAGTATGTGAAACCCCCCCCCCCCCTCTGTTTTGTAGACCTGGTTTTTATATCTCAGCCTGTAATATATATGACATGGTTTGCTATGCATATATAAGAGTGTTGTTGGTTTGAAAATTTATGGCCCTACTTTTCTATCTAATTGAATTGTTGTCTAGGGATTTTATCTGCTTCCGCATATGTATTAAAATGAATGGGTCAGCAATACGTCCTGGGACGTCACTATTTAATTGACTAAGCCGGGATGGGCACGCACTTGGAGGATCGGGGCATGACAGGCAAGAAAAAGATTCAAGATCAATATGGGGGGTCGTGGAATGTAGATAGCAACACATTAAACATTGATGGAGAAATATTTTGTGGACAACCGCATCAGGACATAAATAATTTGAGAGGGTATGCTTGGATGATGGGCAAGAACAAGATACAAGTTCAATTTGGGGGGGTGGGGGAATGCAGACACCAACACGTTAAACATTGATGGATAAATATTATGTGGACAACCTCCTCAGGATGTAAAATATTTGAGAGGGTATTGTTTGGACCTTGGGCAAGAAAAAGATATAAGTTCAATTTAGGGGTTCACAGAATGTAGACACCAACACGTTAAACATTGATGGAGAAATATCATGTGGACAACCACCTCGGGATGCAAAAGATTTGAGAGGGTATTGTTTTGACGTTGGGCAAGAAAAAGATACAAGTTCAATTTAGATGGTCAAGGAATGTGGACACCAAAACGTTAAACATTGGTGAGAAATATTTAGTGGACAATCACCTCGGGATGTAAAATATTTGAGAGGGTATTGCTTGGACGTCGGGCAAGAAAAAGATATAACTTTAAGTTGGGCCGTCGACGGATGTAGATACCACCACGTTAATCATTGATGGAGAAATATTCTGTGGACAACCACCAAATTTGGGACGTCGGGAATGTAGATACCAATATTTGGGCTTGGTCTTAATTTATGTGTGAAAAATGCTCGAGCATATAAGTGATTGTAATTTTGATTCTCTGATTATAATGAATTATTTACTGTTGACTCTTCCCGTGAGATAGGTACTAACACTTAGATCGAATTTGTAAATATTTGGTGTCAAATCAAAGGTTGCATCAACACCGGTGGCCTTCTAGCTCGAAAGTCATGCAATCTGAAAAGCTCGCAATGGCCACCTAGAGACAAGACAGAGGGAGACAATCGAGGTGAGGTGGCAGTAGCTCGGCATCTCGACAATTATGGCAGTGCCAGGAGGGCAAGGGCTAAGTCATTGGCATACGAGGGATTTGGTGGTGGGTAGTCCTTGAATGGTGAATTGGGAGGGGCAAAGTTGGGGGAAAAATTCACAGATTTGTAAGAATGATTAACATCATAACTAACGTCAGATAACTTGAAATGGAATTGCTAGAGTAAGGATGGTTTTGGTAGGCTATCAAAACTAGGGAGGGTGTTTGATCTGTGTGCATAAAAACTGAGGAATGGGTGGAGTAAACTGTGGCATCCCAAAATTTTATGACAACCCCTGGATATACCATGAACTATGAATAGATGATGGAAGCGCCATCAGATTTTATCATGGCCATTATACTAATAGATTTCAATTAAATAAGGCCGGACATTTAATGGACTATTGTTTTGATTTGGAAATGTATCCTATAACTAAGTGTGATCAAGGATTGTACTAAAGGATAAATTGACAAAAGAATTTTCTGTTCTTGGCCATATACTTTATAAGTTGGATTTTTATTTATTTATATTACAAAATTTTATGGCCATGTGAGTATTTGAGATTATGAAATTAAGTGGGGATTAAAGTAAATTGTTGAAAGCAATTATGGGCTTATTTAGTATTATTTTGGACCATTTAAAAGTTGGACTTTAGACCCAAAAGTGTTGGACCCAAAGTGGGCCAAGAGGCCCAGCCCAAGGAGCCCATGAAATAGTCGACCAAGCCTAGCTCAAGCCCAGCCAAATGAGGCCCATCTTCCTTGCATGAAAATCGACAAGTGGCGTGAAGGATTCTCCATGGGTCCTCAACAAGGAAGACATTTGTCTCCTTCTTAGAGACAAGTGTCCCTCCCTGCAAAAATGGAAGCATGCAAGGATTTTATTCAACCCAAAAGGAAAAGGGGAAGGGGGTGGTCGAAGCTAGGTGCCGTGAGAGAGAGAGAGTGAGAGTGAAAGGAAAGGAAGAGAGAAAGGGGAGACCGTGCGTGCGAGAGAGAAGGAGGACTTCGTTCGCCGCCCTGCCCACCGTTTGTCGTTGTGTTTGTGCTCAGATTTGAGGCAAGTAGATTCCTAAAACCTACCCTTTGCTTGCTGTGATATGTGTTGTAAGGGATGATAAACTTTGGTTGTGGTGGAAGTGATGAAATTTCAGAGCTTTGGGGAGAAATTTGTTGGGCTAGCATGCTGTTTTCTGGAAAAATCAGTCCGACCCTTCATGAGTTTGTGAGCTGCATGTGACTTTTTAGATGGAATATCACTTCGATCTCTTAACAAAAGTTGTAGGGGACATCTTGAGGAATAACATACTAAAATTTGAGGTAAAAATAACAAGTATTGGTTAGTAAAATGATTTTTCTTTGGAGAAACTAGATCTGGAATTTGTTGTGCTGACCTTTGGTAATTTCGTGAACTGTAAAGCAACTTTTTAGTTGGAATTTCATTTTGACTTCTTGATGAAAGTTGTAGAGAACTTCTTATTGAGTAACATATCAAAATTTCAGAAGAAATGAACAAGTATAGACCGGTGAAACTATTTTTCTTTGGAGAAGTCAGATCTGGAATCGAAATGCTGACTTAGTATGATTCTGTGAATTTTATAAAATTTTCCGGTTGAAATTTGATCTTGTATTTTGAATGAAAGTTGGTGATGACATGTTAATGAGTAACATAATAAAATTTTAGAGGAAATGGATTAGTTTAGGTTGGTGAAATGATTTTATTTAAAATGGTCAGATCTGGGAATTTTTGCCAAGGGTTAGAGTTGGCTACGGTGATTATAGTTTTTAATATATCACAAATATGATTTCAAGTTCTTCATAAAATATTTACTTCTAGACATTATATATAACATATAAAAATTTCAGAATTTTTAGAGCTGATTTAGGATTTTTACCCAATTTGTGAATAAAACTGTGCATGGCAATATTCTGAAATTTTAAGAACTGTGGTGCGTGAATTGTACTGATTTGTGTGATGCTCTTTTGATTTGGTGTTCTTCACGAAATATTTTCCTCCAGATCTTGTATACAACATGTTAAATTTTTAGAATTTAATAAGGATTTTTACTATTTTTTTCAAGAATTATGACCAAAGGAGCGCAATCTATTTTTATCTGAAATTTTGTTATATTTTCAAAAATAAATGAAATTGCTCCATGTGATATAATGTCTTGAGTGGTTGATTATGTTGCATATGTAGTGACATATGGTATGTTACCTGACATCAAAAAGCTGATTTAGACCTTTGATATTATTGCATCAAATGCCATGTTGAAAATGAGACATGATGTGAATATACATTGTGATAATGATGATACCGTCAGAGGTGTGAGCCGACGATGCCCCGAGAGTCGGGATGCCCAGAGGTTCAAATGAGTCAATGCCCTTTGGATGCCTGGTTGTATTACGAATACATGCCCAGAGGTTTTCCTCAAAAGTGTCGGGATGCCCGGTTGTATTATGATACATGCCCAGAGGAAGAGGGGTTGTATTATGATGCATGCCTAGAGGGTAGGGGTAACCATTTTCTTGGCGAGCCCCGGAGATTCCTCGTGATGCCAGGTGGGACGCGAGATGCTCGGAGGTGTCAAAGGTGTGTGCCAGAGGTTCCTCGTGACACCAGATTGGGTGCGAGCGATAAATGAGGAAGGCAAACATTGGTCCCTAGAAAAAAAAATGATGAGATCCTTGTGAAAGATAAATATTGAAATTGAATCATGCGCATAGATGTGTACATATAACATGGGATGAACCTCATGGGAATGCAAGCATGAAATGCATGGTGGTATATGCACGTTGCATGGTGATATATGCATGGCTGCTTGACGATATATGTATAAGTGTATGGTGGTATATGCACATTGCATGGTAATATATGTACGGCTGCTTGATGATATATGTATAAGTGCATGGTGGTATATGCACGATACATAGTGAAATATGCATGGCTGCTTGATGATATAAGTACAAGTGCATGGTGACATATGCATGTTGTATGGTGATATATGCATGGATGTAAGGTGAGGTATGCTCGAATGCATGGATGATATGTGCTTTACTCGTGATATCTTGATTGTCTTGCTTGTTGCATTGTGTAATTTGGTGGATCTTTACTGCTGAGTGGTTGTATTCACCCATTTGAGGACTGACATTTCAAACTAGATAAGCTACCTCTGCTGCCACTACCACCGGTAGATGGATCAAGTGGTTGGATATGACCGCGAGGAGGAGGATAGCAAAGGAAGGAACTTTTGAACGCCGACACTGATCGATGGACTTTAAGTATACGACTATTGGAGGAGATATCGGTCATCTTTTGAAGTATAGCCGAGTATAGAAGACTACGGCATTTTGATGTACCGATGAATGATGTCCATCTAGTTTAAGTAAATAAAAGTGTTCAGCTTTTACCTATAAATGTTTAGTGGGTGCGCATCATTTTCTAAATATAAGGAAGGGAGTTGATGGATGTGCTTCCGTCATATAAATTGCACAGGGATCGATCTAAAAGATGTAAACTCCCAAGATTCATGAATTATAATGAAATTCCTTGGTATCAGAGTATTACATTATAAGGTCAAGTGAAAGAGAAGCGAACAGTGGCGACCCTAACAGTTTGGGGGCCGTCGAGGGGTGCCACATAAACGTTGGTAGCTTAACTGCAACCACAGCATCAAATTGCCAACCAAATACTACAGCTGCACGCTCACCTTCTCTACACAAATGTCTCTCTTCCACACCCAATCTTCCACTGCACATCTGGGTTATGTGAGCCTAATGAGAACTGGAGAGCAAAACAAATTGAAGCGTGATCCGCTGTCATGCGAACTTGATAATTCTTATGATTTACATCATGATGCGCTATCTTCAAAATGCAAAGCGA